>NW_008345884.1:6229386-6276695 GCF_000622305.1 Nannospalax galili
ATATATATGTAGGGATATATGTAATTTATATATGTAGGGATTTATCAGCTTAGCTCACAGGATAGAGTCTGAGTAGTCCAACAATGGCTACACCACACTGGAGAGGCTGAGAATCTGTAGTCGCTCAGTCCACAAGCCTGGATGTCTCAGTAGTCCCAATCTGGTGCTGAAAGTCTGACAAATTCCAAAATATCAGCGAGTCTTCAGCCTACAGCAGTAAGAGGAACTTACCAGCGAGAGAGAAGGCAAGCCGCAAGAAGGCCCACGTTCTCTTCTGCCTTGGTCTTTTATACTGGCTGACATCAGAAGGTAACGCCCACATTTAGGGTGTGTCTTCCAGCTTTAG
Source organism: Nannospalax galili (assembly GCF_000622305.1). Lineage (NCBI taxonomy): Eukaryota > Metazoa > Chordata > Mammalia > Rodentia > Spalacidae > Nannospalax > Nannospalax galili. The sequence continues at coordinate 6,229,733 of NW_008345884.1, forward strand.
ATGATACAATCAAGAAGATCTCTTTCATTTCAGTTAATCTCAGATCCAATCAAGTTGACAGCCAGGATTAGCCATCACATACCTTCACTGGATTTCTTCCTGAAACCCCTTGGGTATAGTCATTCCTTTCTTCAGCTCTTTGTATTGCTTCCAGAACTCTCTGAAGGGCTGGTTTTGTGGACATGAATTCCTTCAGCCTATTTATTTCATGGAAGATTTTTCTTTCCCCTTCGACTATAATAGACATTTTGGCTGGGTATAGTAGCCTGAGTTGGCATCTGTGGTCATTTAAAACTGGGAATACTTTGGTCCAGGCTCTTCTGGCTTTCATAGTTTGCACTGAAAGTCAGCTGTAATCCTAATGGGTTTTCCTTTATAAGTGACTTGTTTCTCTTTTGCAGCTTTCAGTATGTTCTCTTAGTTTTTTTATGTGTAGTGTTTTTACTATGATGTGCCTTGGGGAGTTTCTTTTCTGTTCCTGTCTGTTTGGTGTTCTATATGCTTCTTGTATTTTCCTTAATTTTGGGAAATTTTCTTCTATAATCCTTTGAAGATCCTGGTCCATACCATGATCTTAGGACTCTTCTCCTTCCTGTATGCCTATGATTCATAAGTTTGGTCTTTTTATGGTGTCCCACAATTCCTGCATATTCCATTCTTGTACTTTCTTAAACTTTTCATAATCTTTGAGTCATCTAGTTAGTCCACTTTATCTTCGAGTCTTGATATTCTGTTTTCCTCCACTTTATCTTCCAGTCTTGATACTCTGTTTTCCATTTCATTCATCCTCTTGGTGAGGCTTTCTCCTGTCATTTCTAACTGGTTTACTGAGTGTTTCACTTCCTTCTTCATTTCAGCCTAAGTATTCTTCAATATTTCTAACACTTTTCTGACTTCATTCAGAAGTTTATCCTTATCGTCCTTCAGTTCTTTTATTTATTTTTTGTGTGTGTTCTTTAAATTCACTGAATTTTTAAAATCATGTTTATAGTTGTTCTTTTGAGTTCCATGTCCTGCATTATCTCTAGGGTTTTCTCATTGTACTCTCTAGAGGGCTATTGGTATTTGATGGGGATATGTTATTTTGGTTTTTCATGTTATTATTTTTTCTCTGTGATTTTGACATGTGAATTTCTTTTGTAGTTTCTGATTCTTGTGTGAGACTCAAGCCTTCAAGTTTAGGTCTGCTTATTTTTGTGAACTTTATGTGTCTTTGTGGCTTACCTTTTGGGCATGAAAGGCTGGTTCTTCTAAGCTTCCAGTTCTCTCTTTTGATTTTGTATTGGAGCAGCCAGGTTGCTTTTGTCTTCAGGAGTTCCCACAGAGGCCCAAGTCAGATGAGGATCAGATGCTCTCTGGCTTTCTCCTAAGGTCTGGATCCCTCCAGGAAAGACTTTGGCCTTAGGAATTTGGGAGTTGGACTGGCCTGGGAGCCGGGCCCAGGAAAGATGCTGTTTTAGGGTAGCTTGTGGCCATGCCACCCAGAGATGCAAAGGAAGGTGGAGGCAGGAGGTGGCTCCAAGGGCCCCTGAGAATGGCACTGAGGAGCTGTGTTGGTCTGGATGCAAAGGACCCAGAAGAGGAAAGTTCAGCCCTGCATCCAGGAAAGAGCCTGATTGGTTGTGCAGACCCAGGGAGTCAGAGGGAGGTGAGGGTGGGGCCATGCCCAGAGTGCCCTTGGGGACCCGAGAGGGAACTGAGTTGCTCTGGATGCTCAGGATCAGGAAGCATTGGTGGTTCCCCAGGTGTTTGGGGCACCAAGACAAGGAATAGGACAGGAGCCAGGCTAGGAGGAGACTGGCAGGGGAGATGGGATGGTGAGTGAGGCTGGGGGAATTAAGCCATGGTGCCAATTGACTTACCTGGAGAGAGAGGCCTACAGGTTGGAGTGAGGCCTTTGAGTCCTGCAGGCCCAGGGAAGCAGGGGGAGGTGAGAGCGGGGGCCTTGCCCCGAATTAGTGCTCCTGGGGACCTGGGAAGGAATTGAGTTGCTCTGGGTGCACAGGGTCAGGAAGCAGTGGTGGTTCCACAGGTGTCTGGGGCGCCAAGACAGGAATGGGACAGGATCCAAACTAGGAGGAGAGATTGGCAGGGGTGATGGGAGGGTGAGTGAGGCTGGAGGAGTCAAGGCAGGGAGGGCAGGATTTACTTACCCAGGAGAGAGATAGGCTTGCGGGTCCTGCAGGCCCAGGGAATCAGAGGGCAACAGTGATTTTTTTTTTTTTAACTGAAGAACAAAATTGAAGGAGGTATTTGTGTTTTCAGAAGTGGTAAAATAAAGGCCAGTACATTGAGAACAATTGACTAATTTATTTAAAATATTTTATTGAAATTTTGAATTTCATAAATGTATTTTGATCATATTCAGACCACCTCCTCATCAGCACCCACCCTTATTATACCCTCCACCCAATTTCATGTCATTATTTTTTAAAGGCCTGTGAAGTCTGATTTGTGTCCCCATATGAATTTTTGTGTGGCTCAATCTCCAGGAGCCTGGTCAACCTACCCAGCATCACAGCTTGAAAGAAAATTGACTCTCTCTCCAAGCACCTATCAGTTGCCCATAGTTCCAGTCATTTACAATGTCTGGCTCTTACAATCTTTCTACCACCTCTTGAACAATGACCCCTGAGCCTTGGGAGGCAATGGTTTAATACAGGGGACCCATTCAGGGCTAAGTACTCTGTAGTGTCTTATTCTCTGCATGTTGACCAGTTGTGAGACTCTGTGTTAATCACCATCTACTGCAAGAAGCTTCTCTGCTGAGAGCTGGTTAATGTATGAGTATAACAGTAAGACATTAGGAATCAGTTTAATACTGCCCATTTAGCAGAGTAGAAGGTTCTGACATAGGAACTATTACCTGTCAAGCCAGAGGTTCCAAGGTATGATATCAGTGCCAGAAATGGGCTTCATCTTGTGAAGCAGGTCTTAAATCCAATCAGAAAATGTTTGGCAACTCCCATAATATTTGTGGCACTATTGTACCAATGGGGCATATCTTGCCAAGTAGGTGGTTAAGGTACCTCACAGGGCTCACAGCTGGACAAAATTGATGATTATTTTTCTCTTCCAGTAGCATAAACAGTACCCTCCAGCACATGAGAGCTATCCAATAGAGATGAAACTTTGAAGTTAGTACAGTTTAATTTCTCCTTGTTTGTTCTATGACTAATGTACATAGTGTCTTCAGCAACTGGACTTTCCCATCAAGTTCTGGGGTAACCAAAAGCAAGGGTAATGACTAGTATATAGTTTTGAGGCTGTATGGGACTCCTGGCAAACAATTTCAAAGAGGAAGTCCATTCCTGGCATTGAGCTTCTTATTTGCTAGCCTATTGTATCTGATAGGCGCATTGTCCCCCTGCTATAGAATAGCTTCATTTAAATTCTTTTTGTGTACATATGACTTTTTCAAAAGGCCTTTAGTATTAGTTATCCTTCCCCATACTCTTTCTTCTGCCCTGTCCTCCCATTTCTCTTACCCCATACAATCCCTCTTACTCCGTTACTCCTTCCTCCCTTTATTTTACTGTGACTTACCTCCCCTCCCAAGAAATCTCCCTCCCATGGCCCCTTACTAGTTTACTGAGTTCTGTGAATTTTCCAATTGAAACATGCATATCTCAAGATCCAAAGCTATCATCTAGCTATGAAAGAGAATATGTGGCCTTTGTCTCTCTAGGTCTGGGTTACCTCATTCAGGATGATTGTTCCTAGTTCCATCCATTTACCTGCAAATTTCATAAGTTCATTTTGTTTAACAACTGAATAATGTACCATACTTTCATTACGCACTCAGAAGTTGATGAACATGTAGATTGTTCACATTTGCAAGCTACTGCGAATAGAACAGCAATGAACATGGATGAAAAAGTATCTCTGTATTATGATATAGAGTCCTTTGGGTATAACCCAAGAGTAGTATCCCTGGGCAGATGGTAGAAAAATTTCTAGCTTTTTGAAGACTCTCCACACTGATTTCCACAGTGGTTGTACCAGCTTGCCCTCCAGCCAGCAGTGAATAAATGTTTTCCTCTCCCCACATCTCTGCCAGCATTCATCATTGTTTATTTAATTTTTTAATCTTAGCCATTCTGACCAGAATAAGATGAAATTTCAAAGTATTTCTAATTTGAAATTACCTTACAGTTAAAGATGTTTAGCCTTTAAAAAATATATTTCTCATCCATTTGCAGTTCATCTTTTGAGAACTATTTAGTTCCTTGCCCAAATTTTTAATTGGTTTTCTTTTATAATGTTTAGTTTGTTATTTTATTCTAGATACAAACCTTCTATCAGTAGTATAGCTGATAAAGATTTTTCCCATTCTATAGGTTGCTCATGCACTTGAATGATGGTGTCCTTTGATGAACAGAAAATTTTCAGTTTCATGAAATACCATTTGTTAGTTGTCGGACTTAATTCCTGCGCTATAGGAGTCCTATTCAGAAAGTCTTTTCCTATGCCTATAAGTTCCAGTGTATTCCTTACTGTCTCCTCTATAAGATTCAGGATATCAGATCTTATGTTGAGGTCCTTGATCCACTTGGAGTTCAGTTTTGTGCAGGGTGAGAGATAGGGGGTCTACTTTAATTCTTCTATATGCCACTGTCCAGTTGGATCAGCACAGTTTGTTAAACATGTTGTCTTTTCTCCAATGTGTGTTTTTCACTCCTTTGTCAAAAACCAGGTGACTGTAAGTCCATGGATTTAAATCTGGGTCTTCAATTTTATTCCACTGATCAATGCAGCTGTTTTAATGTCAGCACTGTGCTGTTTTTATTACTATAGCTCTGTAGTACAGTTTGAGATCAGGGAAGGCAACGTCCCCAGTGTTTTTTTTTTTATTATTGTTCAGTATTATTTTTGGCTATTCTGTGTTTTTGTGGTTCCATTTGAAATTTGAGGTTCTTTTTCAAAATTTCTGTGAAGAATAGTGTTTGAATTTTAATGGGTATTTCTCTGAATATGTAGATTGTTTGGGATAAGATGGCCATTTCACAATATTAATCCTACTGATCTATGAGCATGGACAGTCTATCTTCTGGTATCTTCTTCAATTTCTGTCTTCAATGTCTTAAAGATTTTATTATATAAGCCATTCACTTTATTCCAACATATTTTATAGCTTTTGAGGCATTGTGAATGGGATTGCTAGCCTGATTTCTTCTCAGTATGTTTGTTGCTGGTATATAGGAATGCTATTGATTTAGGGGTTTTAATTTTATATTCTTCAACTTTGCTGAATGCATTTATCAGCCCTAGAAGTTTTCTGGTGGAGTCTTTGCAGTCTTTTATGTATAGTATCACACCATCTGAAAATAAGGTTACTTTTTCTCCCTTTCCAGTTTGTATCCCTTTATCACCTTCATTAGTCTTATTGCTCTAGCTAAGACCTAAAGTACTATATTAAACAGGAACGGAAAGAGCAGACACCCTGTCTTGTTCCTGATTCTAATGGGAATGATTCCAGTTGTTCTCCATTTAGTATGATGTTGACTGTGGGCTAACTATATTTTGCCTTTGTTATGTCCCTGTGTCCCTAGATTCTTTATGATTTTTATCATAAACGTGTGTTGGATTTTGTTAAAAGTCTTCTCTATGTCTAATGAGATGACCATGTGGTTTCTGTTCTTGAGTCTGCTATGAAACCAAAACATAACCAGACTTTTGGGACACAATGAAACAAAGAGCTGGTTCTTTGAAAAGATTTCAAATTGACAAACTTTTAGCCAAATTAAACAAAAGACAAAGCAGATTACATTTTTGATTTATATATGTTGAACCATCCCTGCACCTCTGGGATGAAGCCAACTTGATCATGGTGAACCATCTTTGTGATGTGTTCTGTCCTTGCATTCAGTTTTCAAGTGTTTTATTGAGAATTTGTGCATCTGTGTTCATAAGAGAAATCTGTCTATATAAATTTTTTGTTGCATCTTTGTCTGTTTGGGGTATTTGAGTAATGCTGGCTTCATACAAAAAAATTAGGCATATTCTTTCCTTTTCTATTTTACAGAAAAATTTGAGTATTGATACTAGTTCTTCTTTGAAGGTTTGGCAGATTCTGTGGTGTATCCTTCTGGTCCCAGGCTCTTTTTAGTTGGAAGATTTTAAATTAATGCATGTATGTAGTTGATTGTTATGTGCATGTTTAAATTATTTATGTAATTTTTATTTAACTTTGGCAGTCCATACAAATGTAGAAATTTATTTATTTATTTTAGATTTTTTTTCTAGTTGAGTATAGATTTTTAAAGTATGTCCTTACAGTTTTTTTTTTTTAATTCCCTCAGGATTTGTTGTAATGTTTCCCTTTCATCTCTTAATTTGTTAATTTGGGTCTGCTTTCTCTTTTGTTTAATTTGGCTAAAGGTTTGTCAATTTCAAATCTTTTCAAAGAACCATCTCTTTGTTTCATTGTGTCCCAAAAGTCTGGTTATGTTGTGGTTTCATTTTCAGTGAATTGTAGGAAAATTTTAACTGCCTTCTTTATTTTACCTCTGATACAATTTTCATTCAGTAGTGTGCTGTTCAGTTTCCATGATTTTGTGTATTTTTCCCAATTGTTGATATCAAGCTTTATTCCTCTGTGGTCAGATAGAATACATGGTATTTCAATTTTCCTAAATTTTTATCTTAATATGTAGTCAATTTTGGAGAAAGTTCCAAGGACTGCTGAGAAGAAAGTGTATTCTTTGGTGTTTAGGTGGAATGTTCTGTAGATATCTTTTAGGTTCATTTGATTTATGATGTCATTTAACGTCAAAGAGTCTCTAACTTTTCTCTGGTTTACCTATTGATTGGTGGCAGTGGGATAGTGAAGTCACCCAGTATCACTATGTTGGAGTCAATATGTGATTTTAGATCTATTACAGTTTCTTATGAACTTGGGTGCCCCATGGGTTGTAATATATGTTCAGTATTATATTATATTCTTGGTATATTTTTCTTTAATGAATATGAGGTAATCTTTCTCATCTCGTCTGAGTAATTTTAGTTTGAAGTCTATTTTGTCAGATATTAAAATAGCTGCAGTCATCCACTGTTACAGTGTTCTAGTCAATCTGTGATTTTAGATGTAATAGTGTTTCTTTTATGAAATAGGGTGCCCTTGGGTTCAATACAGATATGTTTAGGGTTATAATATCTTCTTGATGTATTTTTTCTTTAATGGGTTTGAAATGTCTTTCCCTATCTCTTCTGACTAGTTTTAGTTGGAGTCTGTTTTGTCAGATACTGGAACAGACATACTTGCTTGTTTCTTAGTTCCATTTGCTTGGAATATCTTTTTCTGTCCTTTTACACTAAGGTGGTGTCGATCATTATTGGTGAGGTGTGTTTCTTAGGGACAACAAAAGAAGGATCCTGTATTCTAATCTACTCAATTAGTCTGTGTTTTTTTAAATTGGAGAATTGAGACCATTTGTACTGAAAATTATTGCTGGCCAATGTTTATTAATAATTGTTTGTTGTGATGGTGTTTTATTTAGTCTTTTTTGGTTTAATTGTTCTGGAATTGTTTATTTATTGCTTGTGCCATGTTGGGTTTGTTTAATTTTCTCTTCAGACTGAAGTATTCCTTCTAATATCTTCTGTAGAGTTGGCTTAGTGAGCATAACTTTCTTATATCTGTTTTTATCTTGGAAACTTTTCTCTCTCTATTAAGACTGATAATTTTGTGGGTATAATAACCTGGTATGGTATCTGTGGTCTTTAAAAATATGTAGAATGTCAGTTCATGCCCTCTGGCTTTCAGAGTCTACATTTAAAAGTCAGGTGTTATTCCAAAAGTCCCTCCCTCGTATGTGATTTGTTCTTTCTCTCCAAGCTTTCAGCATCCTTTCTTTGTTCTATACATTTTAATGTTTTGATTATTATGTGATATGAGGAGTTTCTTTTCCAGTCTTGTCTATTTGGTGTTCTGTATGCCTCTTGGACCTTGATAGGCATCTTGGACTTTGATAGGCATCTTATTTCTTTCCTTAGATTTGGGAAGTTTTCTTCAGTGATTTCATTGAAAATATTTTTTGTGCCTTTGATCTGGTTTTCTTCTCCTTTTTATAAACCTATGATTTGCAGGTTTTATTTTTTATATATCCCAGAGTTCCTGTACACTCTCTGCCTATTTTTTAAATTTAACATTTTCTTTGACTGAATAATCCAATTCCTTTAACTTGTCTTCAAGGCGTGATAGTCTGTCTCCCACTTGATTCATTCTATTGGCAAGAATTTTCACTGAGCTCTCATGAGTTTCTCATGTCAAGCTTTATTTCAGTTTGACTTTTCTTCAGAAATTCAATTTCTTGGTTAAATTTTGTTTTCAATTCTTGGATTGTTTTCTTTATTTCATTAAGCTCTCTGTGTTTTCATGGCTTTCATTTCAGAATTTATGCGTGTCATCTTTGAGTTCATTGGCCATATTTATAATAGCTGTTTTGAAATCATTGTCTTGTGCCTTAGCTAAGTTATTCTTTTCAAGAGACTTTTTGGTGGGTGTGATTTCTGGAGGAGACATATATTTGTTATTCATATTGTTTATGCTTTTGCAATTGGATCTAGGCATCTGAAGTTAGGTCATTGGTGGTGTTTCTTGGTTTGCATATCTGGTCTCCTTTTTAAGCAGGTCTTTGAATCTTTGTTTACTGTACCTCAACATGGACTAGCTGAGTGGTGCTTGATGTTTTATTTTATAGTAACTCTGTGTTGATGTATAATAGGAGTCAGATGTGTTCCCCCACAACTGAGGCTATGTGAGCTTCTGAACATAGGAGAAAAACTGTCTACAGAATTAATAGATTGTCACTACCAATCTTAGGATGTTGAAATAGTTCTATAGGTGGTTCTTTGGTGGCAGGAGTTGGGAATTGCAGTTGAAATGAGCAGTGCTCCTTGGAGGCCAGGAAAAGAATGTCATACCAACCTCATGTGGCGATGGGTAGGGTGGAGGTTGGATTAGAGGTCTCTAACTGGGTTTAAGGTCTTAGGATCCGCAGTAGTCTCTAGGTGGAGTGATGGGTGGAGTGGTTGGTGTGGGAGGGGGAAGCAGGTTCTGAGTGCTGCCCCCTGGCATGGGGGGAGATTTCTGGGTATGCCTACCTGAGGTTGAAGGTAACATGTAGCTACCCACATGCTCCTCACTGATGGCATGGGACTGACATTGGGTCTTTGGGATGATGGCAGTGGGGGCAGAGACTGCCTAGCTTGATCTCCAGGCCATGAGTGATGATTGGAGAGTTCCTGGTATGTAGTAGGCAATTGTAGGGTGAATCCCAAAGACAGAAATGTTGTTCAGGGAGAAGTAGGATTCCCAGGCAGGTGGAGGCCACAGGGCTTTAAGGTGATGATAAAGGGTAGAGGCAGATGACCTGTGTCTCTGGGTCATGTTGGGGTGACTGGAAAGTCCCTGGTGGAAATTACCTGAGGTCTGTGATATCCCCAAACAGATGCTAAATGTATACTCTACCACTGAGCCATATCCCCAGGCCACCTTTCATCATTTCTTTATGCTGAAAACTGGCAAAACAATTTTCTACCTTTCTGAGAGTCTTGGTATATAAATGTGATCTACAGCCACTCACTTCACAATTTAGGGAAGAAAATTCAACTGTTCCTTGTCCTTCTGTTAGTAAAAATTCATGAAGAAAAATTGAGATATTGGGATTTTGTATTTTCTGGAATCCATTTGATTATGACAACATTATAAAATACTGTTATTCGGAGTCACTTTGAAAAGAAGCATTATAATGACATGAAAAGACTTAACTGGTAATATGTTTGAATATCCAGTCAAAGGTGATGCTGTAAAATAATTTAGTTTTACTCACTATCTGAAAAGCATCCTGTTAGAAAGAGAGATTTTCTATGTACTTGATAATTTATTCATGGATAGTATGATAAATGAAGTTTTACCTTTCATTTTGGGTAAAATGCTTCCATTTTTTTTTCTTATCAAAAACAGAAGGGGGGAAATTTATTGTCATATGATGTACTGGAACATATAGCTCAGTGGTTTTTTTTTTTTTTTCTGTTTTTTCTGGTATCTGTTACTGGATTAAAGGAAGAAGTCATCAACAAGAGTGACAAGCATCCAAAATGGAAAATAAGGCTTGGGGCAAGAGTGTATTTCATGGTACTGGCTCCCCAACACTTAATATGAGAGGAAACGTACCTAGGTTCGATTCCCAGCACCCACATGGTGGCTAACAACCATCTGTAACTCCAGTTCCAGGGGATCCAACACTCTCTTCTGACTTCTGCAGGAATTGCATGACACAGATGCACTTACACACATGCAAGCAATACATTCATACACATAAAATAAAAAATAATAAATAAAATATTAAAAAGAATATTTAAGCCAGTCTGGTGGCGCACACCTTTAATCCCAGCACTTGGGAGGCAGAGGCAGGTGGATCTTTGTGAGTTCGAGGCCAACCTGGTCTACATAGTGAGTTCCAGGACATCTGGGGCTACAAGGAGACCCTGTCTCAAAAAAGACAAACAAAAATTAATGTTTTAAAAAAGACTAAATATACACTCCAAGTAACTTATGTAAACAATGCTTATTTCTTGAAATTTTATTTGATTTCCTCAAAGTTCAAATTTAAATCAAAGGTGAATTTCAATTGAGATTTGCTTTCAGACACGTCTTACCTTACCCCTTAGCACTGCTATCATGCCTCCTAACTGTGCCTCTGTTTACTCTTTTCACGGACTTTTCAGTTATTTCTTTCTAAACACTGACAAGGTACTCAGAACCTGTGTGGCAGTCTGAGTTAAAGCATCCTTATTTGTAGAACATAAAATCTGAAATGTTAACAAGTCTTTTTAGTTTACTACTCTGTCATACAATCTTGCCACAGGTTATGTCTTTAGGTTAAGATGACCTAATCTTAATCAAACCTGTGAAAATAGTCTTTGGCAGTCAATGGTGGTCTGTCACTCCTCTGGATAACATTCCTGTATTTTCACAGAGGGCACCTAGAGGCAGAGCGTGTAAGCTAGCCTCGGATAAAGACCTTGATCCCCTCTCTCAAAATCATGGTACAAATAAATACCATTGGACCCAAGTAACTGAGGCAATTCAGATGGTTCCATTACCTTTCCCATTGCTGAAACACTTGCTTCTTTCTGATATATGGTTTTGAAGTTATGGGGTTAAGGAAAAGTATTCATAGCACAAAACACAGAGCATTCATTTCCCTTTCATAATATGAACCAGAATCAAATAGTTGGAAGCCAATTTTGAATCTGAGGCAGATAATGTTTCCTATATCCAGCTATTATTTTTTTCTCCAGTGTGTGTTCAATGAAGATAAGTCCTCTGAATAATTATCTGACTCCATAAAATCCATTAGGCCAGAGTCCAATGAGGTACCCCAGCTGTGCTAGGGACCAGATAATAGGGGAACAAACAGCATTTGGAGCTTTTCCCATTCTCCATCTCTACCATGAGTGTGCAGTGAAGAGAAGAAAGACCTAGAATGAAATGGACTCAGCTTCTCTGGATCAGCTAAGAGATCCCCGGGTCCTGGAATGACAGAAGTCATCTAGGGAAAAGACCAAGATTACCTTTCTAGGTTATGAATCTGTTAAAGCCCAGAGATGAGTTGAATTCTGTATTTCTGTCTCTCGTCAGGTTACTGTGGACAAACAGTGCAGCCAAGATGTCAGAACAGTGTAGGCCCTAAGGTAAGGACAAACGCAGGACGAGTTGGGTCATTAGGACTGAACACTCTAAATTTCTCTGAGGAAGTGCCTCTAGTAGGTTGAGATGAATCAGTTTCTTAGGATAGGTTCAATTCTCTCCTAGAAAGGGCTGATGTGTTGCTGCTTGTATCACCTCTCCTGACCAAACTGCAATGCTTTGTTTATTTAATTAGTGGCTTTCTTCTCATTAGGCCTGCTGATATAAACAAATGGAGAAGTCTTGGTCTGCCAAAAGGATGTCTGGCCTCTGCTTGCCCAGCTTACTAAGGTTAGCTTTTTGCTTTGGCCCTCTGATTATAAACAAGAACAGAACTATCGCAAAGGCATGACTTTAGGCTGTGTTAATAACAGAGGAAAATATCAGCAAATCCCATTGAGAAGAGTAAGTGTCAGTGTCAGGGGTCTGTGCCTCAACAATCAGATTTCTTCCAATAGCACTTTTCTCTGGGAGTCAGAATCAGAGTATTTTGTAAAACATGCAGGTGTTTTCTATATAACTAGGTTAAGAGACATAAGCTACAGTCAATGGACATGGTCACTAAGACTTCCTCTGCTATGCAAAACACAAGGTCAGGTCATGTCTAGGCAACACCAATACAAAGAGAATGCACGTGAAGTAGTTGCTGTGATTCAGCTGATTTGTTTAGATGGCGTAAACACTTATTTGTCCTGAAATCATTATGTCTTAAGTAGATTTATATTGATATCTGCAAGAAAGAAAGTATAATAAAGCTAGGTAAAATAAGGAGCAGGCATTTAGAAAGAAGAGTTTACAAGAGAACACGGACAGGAGGATGTGGTAGTAACTTGGGGCTAAATAAAGAAATAAGGAAAAACTTGGCTATGCCTCTACTAAGCATAAACATACAAGTGTTATGAGAGTGTCTTGTTTCTTACAAGTTCCCACTGGGTCTTACATTGTGCCCTCATTAGTGCTGTAGAAGTCTGGAGCTTAGGAGCAGGAGAAAAGCCCAGCTGAGCCCACATTTTTACCCAGAGCCAGCTCTATGAAGAAGGCTGCATGGAACCCTCCAGAACAGTTCATCTTCTAGCTATCACAAAGTGCCTGCATGACTGTGGATACATGTTCACAGGATTGCACAGTTCAGCACTGCTTGAAATCACGGAAGACAAAATCTTGTAATTATAAAACGTCTTTATTTTAGATGACCTAGTTTTTGGAGGTTTATTTTTATTATATTTTTTAAATTTTTTATTGAAGTTTTGTGATTTTCATACAATATAATTTGATGGTATTTAAGATCTGCTTTCCTCTCCCCACCTTCCCTCAATGTTGGGTAAGTTTATTTTGCCACAAACAATGACTAAAACACTTTGATAAGTATATGACTTTACATTTTTGTAAATGACAGTCTTTCTAATCTTCTGCTTCTATCCCAGAGGTATGTACATTAGAAAAATTTAATATGGCTGATCAATTTCAAGTTTTTCTGTTTTAAGAATTTGCTCAGAATATCAACATTAAGAAAAGCTAGAGTAAATAACTTTATTGAATGGAAATTAATTTGAACATGATTCATGATATAAATACCAAGGTATTAAATTCCCCCCCCATCAATGCAGCCCCACTTTTTGTAGAGTAGTTAATTGAAACAGTAAACAATATCATTTGTGTACTGTAGGTGCTTGTTACGCTCAAAGAACCTGGAAAGAATGCCCTGTACAGCCAAGTCCCGCTCTGCCGTTCTTCCCCTTGCCCCCACTCCTGATTTACTGCTTCCATTTTTCTTTCAAATGTCTCACTCACTGATGTCTAGATGATTTCTGGAAATAGTTACTGAGTTCATGCTACACTTGGGGCCTGTCAAGGAGGTTCCAATTGTTAGGTCATAGATATATACCTCAAGGAACTATGATCCATTATGAAAGACAAATATATGAATGGACAGGTCCATAGGCTGTATAGTTGCTAAAATGAAGCAAAGCACAAAGGCAAAGAGAAGCCTAGAGATGAAGAGAGCAGCATCTAGGGTAGAGGTATTCCAGAAGAGGTGGAGTTGGATATTCAAAAATAATTTTGTAGATCAAGAAAGAATAGAGGGCATCTGAGGGAAAGAGATGACATTTACAAAGGCATAAAAAGGTAAGGTAAAATGACAAAACTTCCATTGTAGATACAGCAAATGACAGGGAAGGACAGGGGAGCTACAGTGCATTTTGTTAGAAGTGGATTGGGGGCACAGAGGGAAAACTTATGTGATAAACTTACAACCTTCCCCAGTGTTCTCCAAGAGTCTATTGAGGGCATGAGACTCTCACTACTGATCAGTCCACATCTGATTTAACAAGAGATGGATACGTGGTCTACAGCCAATTCATCTTAGTTTTGTTGGTGTGTATGCGTATATGGTGTGTGTGTGTGTGTGTGTGTGTGTGTGTGAATGTAGGTAGGCATGTGCCACAGTGCTCATGGGGAGATTAGAAGACAACTACCCATGTCTGTCTTTGCCTTCCACCATGCTTGAGACAGGGTTTCTTTGTTGTTTCTCAGCTGTGTACATCAGACTAGCAGACCCACAATCTTAAGGATTCTCCTGTCTCTCCTTCCCATTTCTTTTAGGAGTATTGGAATTATAGTCACTAGAGCTATGTGTCTGGCTTTTATGTGGGTTCTGGGGATCAAAACCAAGGTCCTCATACTTTTACCCACTAAGCCATCTCCCCAGTCCCAGTTCATCTTTTGATTTGATTGTGTCCAAGCAGATTCTCTGCCTTAGACATTTGCCTTAAGAAATGTACTCAGTGACTGTGCTTATGCAGGCAGCATTGTACATTGCATCACATGATCTTGTAGATTTCAGAGTGATTTCTGGCTTTAAGACAAGCCATAGATAGCCACAAGGAAATTAATAACATGGGCTAGCAGACATGCTACAGGCCTTGCCAAGTCTGTGGCTAGTTGGCATGATAAGAGAAGGTCAGAAATAAAGGGCTGTGCAATCTGAATGAAAATGAGAGTAAGAAAAAGGTAGATGGGACCTATTGAAGATCATAGGAAGAAGACCATTGCTGGGAAGAGGGTGTGGGGTTAGATAATGAGGCTAAATGCAGTAGAGACACTTCCCGGATGGAGATTTGGCTCTGTCCATTGGATCTAACAGTTTCTGTTAACATTAGGTCATTCACGACCAGAGCACAGACAGATACATATTAAGAGTCCTGAATACACATAGAGTGTCTATGAAATAAAGCAGATGAGATATACCAGGCAACGATGCTGTCCTGCTGAGACCATGAGAAAGCTTCAACCGTGGCTGGTTTGCTGTAAAGACACCATGGACGGATGGCTTCCCTTTTCCTTCAACCAGCTTCTCCTCCTGTGAGGAAATCACAGGGTGAATGCTCCAGTCTTCTGAGATTGTTGCTTTCTCTTTCAGCAGTGATCACAACTCTATTGACCATATCTATTTAAAACACAGCAAGTTCTCATTTTATCTCGCTATTGTTCATGTAGTGAAAAATTTGTTCACAGGACCTCAGAGAACTTTACTTTTCAAAGAAATGAGTGTAACATGGAGCTGTGGAAAGATGGAGTCCAGTAAGGTAGATGTTGCAATGTGGTACTTCTTCCTCAAGATCCTCAGAGTACTTACCAAGGCCTTCCATACAAGCTGTGGCTGTGAATCTTGCGGTACAGAGGATAAGAACATAATATGATTTGTTTTCTTGCTGGTATGGCAGTGTTTGATGCCTTACTCATACCAATCTCACTCTCTCTTTTGCCTGGTACACTGAAGAGCAGGAAGAATGGGTGGCAGGTGGTCTGTAGGGGACTAGTTGTCTTTAAAAGGCTCACAAGTGGCTAGCTATAGCATCACCTTCCATTAGTTCCCCTCAAAAGATCTGAGATCTGGGACTGAAGTGATGGCAGTGGTTAAGAGCGCTGGGATGTCTTCAAATACCTTCTCTTTAGCTTGCATGATATTTGGTTTATGGCCCTATAACCCACTAAACATCACCTGCCATGGTAAATTACTTGAAGAAATCCTAAGTGCAGATTAGAACCTGTAAAGGGTTTTTCCTACATTGTAACAAAACAATAATAAAAAGAATACACTCTTGAATCATGCTTCTATTTTCAATGTAACTGGCTTGTATTAAGGTGACTGTTTTTCAGGCCTGCATTGTCAAGAAGAAGGCTTTTGTCCAGGGTTCCAGCAGTCAAAGGGGAGATGAACTCAGGTGTACGTAGATTCATGGACCAAAGGCCAGTACAGACTAAACTCTGCTGTTCTTAGCCTTAGGATTATTGTTCATTTTATTAGTTCTGAAGTAAAAAAGTACCACAGGTTTTGAGGGATCTTTTTATCTTTAATTTCCCCCATGAACACATTGTGTTTAGTGTACAATTTTTAAAATGTGAGAATGCACATCTATTGTGGGATGACAGAAACCCTGGTGCTCTAGTATTTTACTTTAAACATTTGTGTAATACTAAATGCCACATGTTTTTTGAAACATTTTATTATGGCAACTTGGTAAAGCTCAGAAAAACAATGAGGTGGGTTCTGTTACTACCTCTACCACTACCAAAGGTTAGCAAATAAAAGTCCAGTGCTAGGAATGGACTCCCTCTTTTGGATCTTTGGACCATGGGGGTCCTATAGTCCCTCAAAAAATAGTGGTTATTGCCTTTGCTCTTGGCGAACTTCCAGAACATGATGATAAGAAAATTTCATCTCTGCTAGGTAGCTTTCATAGTGCTAGAAGATGCTATGTTTGTTACCAGAAGAGAGAAATCATCACCAAGCTTATGCAGCTGTGAACCCTTCAAGCTACAATAATGAGTGGCCTGGCAGGACGTGCAATATTGCCATCAGTGTCATAGAGTAACCAAATTCTGATTGGATTTGCTTCACAAGATGGAGTTCATACTTGACACTCTTATCAGTCCCATGAGCCTATAGCTAGATATGTCCCAAGCAATAGGAAACATATTCTGCTAAATTGACATAGTATTGAATCAACTCCTAATTATTTATCATTATACCCATACTATACCCATACCCATAGATTAGTGCATCTCTCAACTCCCACTGAGAAACTTTTTTCTTTCCCCAGTGGATGTCAATTAGTAAAGACCCACAATAGGTCAAAGTGAAGAGAATAAGAGACTGTGAAATACTCAGACCTAATGGGACATCTATATCACATTCATCCCCTAAAAGGTAAGGGATCATCATGGAAGATAGAGTGGAAAGACTTTCAAAGCCAGAGGTGGTGGGTGACTGTAAGGAAACAATGTTTTCTTGACACAGCAGGGCAGGTCCACATACACTAGTTATGACAGCATACATGAGACCTGTGCAAGCCCAAGCCAGGCAAAATTCCAGCATGAAGGCGAGAGGTGGGCAAGAAGTCTCATCCTTAGGTGAGGGACTGTTGTCAACTGATAGCTAGGAGAGAGTCACTTTTTAAAAAAATTTACAAATCCTCTTTTCTTTATTTACTTTCCACTAGTTTAAATCCCTGAAGGGTACAGCATCATGTGGATTCTGTGTCCAATAACCTTTGCAGGAAGGTTGCTTCGGAATTTGGCATGAACCATACCACTGTTTCCATTGGCCCGGGTTACCTTTCCCCACATTACTCTGGTTTTGTTTAGTTTGCCACCAGGAGTCACTGTGTTGTTTTTTGTTTTATACACATAAGTGCATCTCTTGCCTAAGTAGGATTCAGATTCATCTTGGGCATAAACGCTTTCGATTTTAAAAAGAGCTGTATGCTCTCATTGGTTCAGGAGACCTCATTTATAGCCAGCAAATTAGCCTTGCACCACAGCCTTCCAGACATATTCGCCTTTTAGAAGTCCTGTTCCCAGCAGGCCTCCACTGGCGCCAAGATGGCAGAAAGAGGAGGAGAGAATCACTTTTATTTAAGGATATGATACCAAGTAGGTTGGCCACCCTCCAGGGGATGGGCCCACATCCAAGGGTATTTGAGGAACACAAATTGGACTCTGTAGGCCTTAAAGAAATAGAAGACATGAAATGGGAGGGGTAGGGAGCTGGGGAGGAATGTGATGAGAGATGGAGGAGGGCACCTGACTGTGATCAAAATACACTGCATGAAACTCTCAGTCAATAAAAGAATTATTTAAAAACACAAATAAGTAAACAAATCCAGAGAGAAGAAATGATCAACTGTTAATATTTTAAGAATATATGAACTGGGAGGGGTTGGAGGTTGAGGGAAGTTCCTCTTCTTTAAGTTTATGCTCAGGGGAGAGCAATCTTAAGAGGAGAGTTTGCTGAGAAATAAGAGTCTATACGAATGAGCCTATCCTGTGGGAGATAGAATACCATCTTACTTGATAGGAACTGCTTTTTATTTCTTTTAAAATATTTTATTTATTAGTTTTATTTTACATGTATGAATGTATTGCCTGCATGCGTATAAGTGCACCCATGTTGCTCTATGCCCACGGAAGTCAGAAGAGGGCAGTGGATCCCCTAGAACTGGAGTTATAATTGTTAGCTGCCACATGAGTGCTGGGAATAGAACCCAGGGCCTCTGCAAGAACAGTCAGCACTCAACTGCTGAGTCATCTCTGCAGTCACAAAAACTGCTTTTTAAACTTTGCCACACATTTAATTATATAACCAATTTTCTTTTCAGCTCAGTGAGTTACTTATTACTCTCTTCAAGCTTTTAATTACGTTGTCAGGGATATTCCATATGATGCTACGTGAAAGAGACTACAGTGGCTGCCAGATCCATATCACTAAACTGATTATTCCTGGTCATTTGGAGTTGATTAGCGGGAGCTTCACCTTTTCCTTTCCCCCTTCCTCTCCTTTTCTTTCCCCAAATTAGATTGCCTACTGAGATTAGTTTCACACAGTCAGACTAAGCATGAAACGTAGAGACCCCATGTACCTCTTCTGTATGTTTTGAAAAGCTCAGTTGTTTACTTCCTTGTGTATGAAATTGCTTCATATGGAAAAATAGGAGCAAATGAAATTTTAATGTGAGCAGGCACTGCGTGTGAGCTGTCTAAGGGACTCAGGTATCATCACAGTGCAGCAGGCACATTATCCTTGGCTGCCTTTATGTGAATTTGAAGATTAGTGAACGCATTCTTGCTTTCATAATGAGTTTATAAAGCAACAAAGCCGCCTAAGAGCTTACCACCTCACCCCTCACCCTCTGATTGTTTTCTGAGGCTCTGGAAGGAGGAAATTCCATCACTGAATTAGCATCTTATTTGAAATTTCATGATGAAGAAAGAATATATAAAACACTGGAAATAATTCTTATAAATTTGTAAGAAAAGAAAAATGTGTCACTACTTTTTATAAATCTTCCTTTCATTTTATAACAAAACACTTTTCTGATTCTTTTTAAATTTTATTTTTTGGTGTCATATACTAAGTTATAGTTCCTTTTTTAGAGTCAAATTGGATTTCAATGCTTTCCAGTAGGTGCAAATCAATTTTTAGCAAATGCAAGTTCTTGGACCCCAGATCTGTTTACTAAATTATGATACATGGATGTGAGATTCTGGGCTTCTTGTTTCAAACAAGGTCCTTTATGGTTTTTATACATACAAAGGTTTAATATGTAGAAAAGTCATGTAAATTTAATTCACTGATACTGAAAATTCAAAGAATTCACAGTAGGTATAGTTGTAACTGACCAAAATAGTCTTTGGTTGATTGATTCCGTAGGTTTTCTCTGACAAGTTAGATAGGCTTTGTTTCTTCATCCAAATTAAGTCAAAAGAATCAAATAACAGTGATAAACTGAGAACTGAGTCTGTAAATGAAAATTTGATCGTGTGATTAGTTTTAGAAGTCTTCTTGGAATAAAAAAGGACATTTTAAACACTGTATATAAAGTTTGTTGTAACAGTAGAATTAACTTATGAGTGCAGAAACAATCTTCTAGCATGTACCACCCAGAACTTAGATGTATCTGAGTTTATGTTAAAATCCCCAGGTACAGAGAAAGTGCTCTTTAAATGAAATGTTGATACACAAAAGTCAGCTCAGAACCTGTGTGTTTCTAAATGCAAGTGTTTTCAGTTCTTTAGTTTGTGTGCTGGCTAATCTTGGATGTCAACTTGACTGGATCTGGGATTAACTGAAATGAGAGAGATCTTCTTAATTGGATCATCTGAAGCTGGAAGACACACCCCAAATGAGGGTGTTACCTTCTGATGGCAGCCCGTATAAAAGGCCATTGCAGAGGAGAAAGCCTAGCTCCTTGATGCTTGCCTTCTCTCTAGCCAGTGTGTTCATCTTGCTACTGTAGACTGAAGACCAGCTGATCTTTTGGAATTCGTCAGATGTTCAGTGCCAGATTGGGACTACTGAGACATCCAGCCTCGTGGACTGAGTGATTGCGGATTCTCAGCCTCTCCAGTGACTGCAGCCATTGTTGGACTACTCAGACTCCAGCCTGTGAGCTAAGCTGATAAATCTCTCTATACATATATATTCATTGTACCGGTTCTGTTTCTTTGGAGAACCCTGACTAATACAGCTTGTTTGACTTCTTGGCAGTGTTTGTGGCCTTGCTGAATACTTCTTTTTGCTCAAGTCCCTCTCTTGATTTCTCTGAGTCCACACTTCATACAGGAAGGTAATGTTGCTACTGGAATTTATAAACTCGATTCCTGGTGGCTTAAGAGAAAGTAATTTTTCGCTCATGTAAGGCCTAGAAGCATTTTCCCCTGGGGTTGAGGACGATTTCTGACTTCCTGTTATGGTAGACATTGAGCCCTATATGCAAAAAGAGAAATTGTATGGGAGGTTTTATGTAGCAACTTCAAAAATGACCTTTATCACTGGTGTTCCCATTCCAGTCATTGGACCTCCTTCAAAAGGCAGTACCCAATTGCCTGGGAGACTGGAAAACAGTCTAGAAAGAAAAGCCAGCACGCTGGTGCTTGACTAAACCCTCTGCTGTGTAAATCCTCCTTGTTTTCATTCTCCTTCTCATGCTCTTTTTCAGATGGGTTTGTGCCTTTTTGTTCTCTACCCAATCCTAAAATACTGATTTTCCTTATGACTCTGTTTTAAGTCTTTTACTATCCTTGATCTTCAAACATTCCTGAGGCAATTTCAGTTTTTCACATGGCTTTAATGAATATCTCTGGCTCTTGAAAACACAAAAGCAAAGTTCACTTGCAGTGAAATTCTACCCACAGCATCTCAAAGGTACAGCCACCTTGAATATGCGAGAGTGAGCACTTCCAGCTCATCCTGCATTCTTCTCCTCTAGTCTTTCAGGACACAAAAAGTGACACCAATCATCCTCCAGTAAAGATGCAGAAGGCATGCCCCCTGATATCCCCAATCTTTTCCATCAGCAGATCAGTCCTTAAACCCCATGACTATTGCAGCTCTTAAATCTCATCTTTCTTCTCCCTGGCCATCTTTATCTCTTGTCCTCGTAAGGGCTATTATCATCTCCTATTCCTTTCCCAGTTTCTGTGCACAGTCTTGCTCCCCTCTCCCCAGTCTACTCTCTGCACCATCACCACAGCAATATTTATGAAATTAAATCATATCTTTTCTGTGCTTTAAACCTTCCCTGTGTCATTGTGATAAAGTCCAGCTCTTTAATATGGCTTAGTGTCCTCCATAATTTGATCACCTTGAGATAGATGAAAAGGACCCACCTGCTGCTGGAGTACTGGGCACTGATAAGGCACTATTACAATTTATTAAATGCACTATTACTGTTAATGGTAAGTTTTTATAGTTCTTATTGTAAACACTCTTTTTGTTGTTCATTTTCCTATAAATAAAGATATTGGGGAATGGGGCAGTCAGACTCCCTAATTTTAGCAATTGCTGAATTCACCCTTGCTGCCCTGGCTGCCTTGCACAGAAGCTCTGACAGTCAAGGAGCCAGTTGGACTAACCCTCACACTAACACCATCTGTCTGGAACATGACTCAGATGCTTTGAGAAAACATGACAATTGCAGCTGATTGCCCTTGTTCCTCTGTGGATAGCCTCAGGCAGGGCTGTTTAGACAGTTTATACTGTTTATACCGATTTTTTTTTCTATCATAAGTCTCGGTGAATGCTAGATAATTCTGCATTCATTTCTACCAGGACTAAGCAGGAGCACTTCTAGTGGTCCAGCAGAGAGACTTGCTGTGAGTAGTGCCAAGAAGCAAAGCTGCTATTAGTTCAAACACAAATCTCATGGGCTGCGAATGGTGCCAAGAGGCAAAGCTATGATTGGTCCAAACAAACTGCTGTGGTTGGTCCAAATACAGCTTCTTGGGCTATATAAGCATGTTGCTCAGGCTCACATAGTGAGTCAGCTGGAAGACACTCTTGCTAAAGCATTAAAGGCTTCTTTCAAGTGGTCTCTTATTATTAGTAGTGTGGTCTGCGCTAGCCACATGGAGGAAGAAGCAGCAGAAAAAGCAACACGCAGCAATAGAGGAAGCAGTGGAGTGGCAGTGGAGTGAAAGTGACCGCTGAGCAGCAGGCAGGCTGTGAAAGCGGCAAGGCAGCCAGCCACAAGACAGCAGGAAAAGTGGCTGAGCGGTTTGAGAGGGCCAGGGAAGAAGGAACTGCAGCAGAAGGAAAGAGGGTAAGAAAAGGCAGAGAGCTGAGGCTGAAGGAAGATGAGAGGCTGGAAGGAGCCCGAGAGAAGCTGTAGGCTCTGGTCTTCAGAAGAGTTCCAGAGAGCTGTTAAGTCTTTCTGGCCACTGCAACACCAGCCATAGCTAAGGGGTAAGGAGTCTTGGCTTCCAGACTACATAGAGATGTAACATTGCAAGAGCTTACAGTGCCAATGTCTGATACCTGTATGAGGACCACAACAGCAGAGGGTACTGTTTTATCAGTGCTCCCACAAGCTGCTGCCTCTGCTCACAGCCACCAAACACCAAAGGAAAGGAAAGCTGAAGACAGCACTTAAAGAGCTTCTCCTTGCTGACCCACAATGTATAGGCAAAGCAGAAGGACCCCAGCCAGCTACTGGTAGCACTCCTGCTGGCCTCCTCATCATCACTCTCCCTTTCTTGACCTCCAATGCCTCCCTCCTCATTTTCTCACTATTTCCTTTTGTTCCTCCTTTTGAGACAGAGTCTCCCTATGATGTCCAGACTGGTCTCAAACTTTTACCTAGCCTAGGCTGACTTCAAATTCATGATCCTTCTTCCTCAGCCTCCCAGGTTCAGTGACCTACATGTACTAAAGTATCAATATTTTATTTCCAAGTTTCTTTTCTAAAACAAATGAGTTTAGGATTAACTTAAACGTATGTATGATCTTGGTGTGCTTGTTTGAAGGCTGTTTCTGCTCTTGTGCATCCCATGCCTGTGATGAGAGGCATGTAAGGGTGTTGGGTAAATTCGTCCTCTGAGGAAAAGACGGGGTTGGTCTAGAGACCCAGAGGGAAGCAGAGCACACTTGGAAAAAGGAGGAGTTGGTGCCATTTTGGGAGCAGCAAATAGCAGACGAGCAGGCAAGCCAGCCTGCCGGGGACGCTGTGGGGCACTGTGGATCCTGAGGGGTGCCGTGGACTTTGTGAGGACTTCATGGACCCCACACAGACTTCAAGGGGCAAGATGGTGTGTGGACAGCTGGTGAACTTCAGGTAGGGCATGGTGAGGATCTCAAAGCTTAGTCAAAATGTAGAAGATGGACTGTAGGAGCTTATGCTTTGTAAGTCACCCTTTCCCGAATGTCATATAAACCATGATAAAACCCAAATAAAAGATATTCTGTCAGTATGGTAGCCCTGGGGCGTCACAGGGCACTGTGGGGGAGTAGGTTCTCAAGAAGGGAGAGGGGAAAATTTAGTGCAGGAACGGCCTTCACCATTTCTTTTGGATACATAGTGTTTGATTATGGCTTCATCTCTATCATTCTCTCCTCTCTTTCTTTCAAAGCTCTACACATGCTGTACCCCTTACTTAGATGTAGTTTATTTGGCCACTTTAATGTGTAAGCTCCACTTATTCCAATCAATCAATCAATCAATCAATCAATCAATCAATCAATCAAATCATCTATCTATCATCTATCTATCTATCTATCTATCTATCATCTATCTATCTATCTATCATCTACTCATTATTGTGTATGTACAATGTGTGTGGGGGGGTACGTGACGTGATATGCATGTGGAGGTCAGAGGACAAGTTTGTGGAGTTGGTACTTTCTTTCCACCTTTATATGGGTTCCAGGGTTTGATCCCCGAGTCTTCAGGCTTGCATCGTTGGGCAGCAAGAGTCATTATCTGCTGTCATCTTGTTGTGCTTTCCTACTTTTTACAGATCTTGAGGGTCATTTCCTTCTAGAAACCTATACAAATCCTTGGTTCAGATTAGATGCCCTGCTTAGGCTTTGGTGATGATACTTTGCACTTTCTTGTCTGAACTATATATTTACCCTGTATTCTGCTTTCTCCTCAACTCTCAGTTATGTTTATTGCTGTATCTCCAAGGTTCATAGACAAGGGCATAGTCATTTATAAAAGAATGAAGAATGTCACCAAGAGTCTGCTCCTGCCATATTTCTCCTTGCTTTACCATAGAAACAGTTGTGTATGAGTTCCAGTTTTATTCTCTATGAAATCATGTCCTCCAGTCCAGTTCTGGTGGAATCTAGACATAGCTCCTCCAATCATTTTCTCTGTTGAGAAGAATATGACTGCTCTTTGTTTTGTCAGGCTCTTCAACAAACTATAGCAAAACTAAGAAGTGATTTCTATAACATCTCCTAAAGGAACACAATAAAGGAAATCAGAGAGACATCTGTGCATTGTTTATACCTCCATTAGCTTTTCATGAGTTTGACAACAGCTGGGTAAGAGGGACAAGAGAGCTGATCTGAAAAGAGAAATCTGAACATAAGGTCCAATTTGATCCTTTCAAGTTTTATTATCTATAAAATTATAATACCTTTTATCACTATAATTTCTAATTATAGTACTAATCAGAAGACAGCATGTGTATAAAAGGGGTAGGAACAATTTTTAAAATACAATTTGTTTTAGAGGGCTTGCTAGGAAAACTATAAAACCTGTGTGGTTGCCAGCTTAATGCCTCTATGATTTCCTTCAGCACTGACTGATTCTACCAGCTGAGGAGTGCTGACTGTCCTCTGTTGTGATTGTTTGGCTCAATAGAACCAACCTTGACTCAGGTTACATCTTTTAAGGGCAGCTTTATATTCTGATTGACTTAAATTTGTAATTCTACCAGCTGTGGAGCACTGGCTGTCACCTTTTGGGGTGTTTGGCTTAACAGAGCTAACCTTGGCCCAGGTTACACCTTTTCAGGGCAGCTTCTCTACCAATTAGTTGACATAGGACTGACTGTAATTTCTGGACCTCTCAACCCAACTTGGGACAGTTCTTACAGATGTCTAGAAAAATTTGAAGCTTTCTATAGGATTGGCTGAGGCCTTGATTTGAACACACCAAAGCATACATTTTAACTACATCCATTCTTGCTCCCTTTTCTCACTTTGCAGGCACAAGCACTAGGGTGACCTTACTAGTACGATGATCCATTCAGATTCTGTAAAATAAACCCTGAGTTTTGAATGGTAAATCTGAAAGATTAAATATGGCTTGTTCAGTGACATGGAGGAGGGAGTAAGTTAGGTTTGGAGATGGAAGTAGGAATTGGAAGGTGATATAGAAGATAGATACCCAGAAACTTTAGCTTCCCCAAGGTAGAAAATATTGGACCTTCTTAAATGACTTTGGACCCTATGAGAAGAAATTGTAATTTGCCTCTGACTTATGAAAAGCTTTGTGAGACTGGAGAATTGGCTGAATGGTGAAGAGCATTGGCTGCTTTTGTAGAGGACACGAGTTTAGTTCCCAGCACCAACATGGTGGCTAGCAATTGTAACTTCAGTTCCAGGGCATATAACACCCTCTACACACATGTGGGCATTGCATGATGAAGGTACACTTATATGCAGGCAAAACACTCATACACATATATTAAAAATAAATTAAGTGATAAAAATTTTTAAAAGCTTTGTGGCTATTCCTGAAATTTTACCTTTATGTTTTACCTTGCATTGCTTGTTTACTGATTTCTCTTAAGTACGTTATCATTCAGTGTTTTTGTTTATTTATATTGTTGAGACAGGGTCTTCTTAGTCCCAGCTTACCTGAAACTCACTATGTAGACCAGGCTGACCTCAATCTTACAGAGCTCCTCCTGCCTCTGCCTCCTGAGTCTTGGGATTAAAGGCGTGTGCCACCATGCCAGGCTATTCAAGGTATTTTTAGGGTAAGTTCCAGACATTGGGCCTCAGTAATTACCATGAAACTTTTAGTTTCAACTCAATATCTAGGACCTTCTAAAATTTTAATATTGATAAGTTCTAACTAGATGAGTGTCCTTAAAAATAGATATGTGCTTGGTTATGTCTTAGTCAATTTTTCTCCTAGCCAGATTCTTCTGTGCTGTAATGCTTTTTGTTACCTGATTTTAAGATATTGTTGAAACCATTTTCAAGTCTGGTTAAATATAAAAACTTCTATATTTTCTATATCTTATTTCTTTATACCTGTATAAATTTCTGTACAGAACAATCCCATTGTAATATAGAAAGTGAGTCCATGTCATGTTAAGAGCCTGGTACATCTCAGAGACTGCACCGAATGTCATACTTTGCAATATTGAAATGCTTTCTAGTTTTTGAAAAAACTTCTGTGCAGTGTATTTTTTTCTTCTATTTATTGTGTTCTATTATATTTACATGCCTCACAAATTGGCAGTCCATTTAGGAGCTAATTAGACTAATGCTTCTTAATTAGAATACTTGATTAATAGAAAAACTCACACTGCACTCACCGTGCAGCAAGGAGCCCAAAGCACTATAGTTATTTTTCATCCCTAAGTGTTCAGCAGTAAAAACAAATCTTATAAGAAATGGCCACCCTTGCCAGTGAACCTTCTTTGACATTTTAATGAGAAAGACCTATTTTTGTTGCTGTTGGAATTGATTTTAGTTTGTCAATGAATTGGTGAGTTTACCTCCTACTCTTTCTTTTTTATTGAAATTTTTTTGTGTATTTCATACAGAACAGCTCAATCTTAATCATCTTTATACCCTTGTTCCCACTGGCACCCTCCCATAAGCCCCCTTCCACTGGAGCCCATATGCTTGGTCATCCCTGTTAAGGCCCACTGGGTTGTCAGTGTCCCCGGCCATTCCCCATTGCAAATCCGTCCACTAAATCTAGTCAGCCTATCTATAGTCCCTTGTTTTAGGAAGATCAGCTCTTCTTCATCTAGCAGCCAACAGCCCTTCAGATAAGATTGAGGTCTGCTGTTCATTTTCCCAGTTCTATGCTGGGTTATTGTCTGCCTGAGTTTGCATGGGACTTGTGTATGCTGACACCACTGCCACAGAATCATATGAGCAGGATCCCAGGAGCTTGTTGGACTCTGTTTCCATATGGTCATGCACCTCCTCCCTGGCTCTTAAAATCTTTCTGCCTCCTCTTCTGTGATGGTCCCTGACCCTTGGGTGGGAGAAGTTTAATGAAGGGATCCTGTCCAAGGATCTACCTACTCTTTCAATGGGAGGGTGGAAATATAAAGGACAAGAACAACATCAAATCAGGACAGACAAACATAATTAAACATATAATAGTGACTTAGAAAAGAGAATTTAGAAAGAAGTTATACATTTTCAACAAAAATAGATTAGGAATGGATATGGGGGCTGGTGATATGGCACAGTGGGTAAACACACAAACACACTTGCTGCTAAGCCTTGATGACCTAAATTTGATCACTGGAGTCCTTGTGCTGAAAGGAGAGAACTGTCTCCTGCAGATTGTCCTCTGACTACCACATGCATGCTAGAAACTACACACACACACACACACACACACACACACACACACACACTCGCACAAATCTAAAAATAATGCCTTTAAAAAGGAAAAATATGAATAAATCTATCATTCTGTGCAGAACAGAGAACTTGTAAGAGAGATCCAAATTAGAAACTTGTCTCATTTCAAGATTTATTGAGTCTCCACTGGATGTGTTTCTGGCAATGTGCTATATACCCCCAATTCCCTAACAGTCAACAGTGGAAGATGCTCATAGAAACATAGCATCACTGCCCTAAGGCAGGTGCTGACAGAGGAGTAGATGGAAGAACGCCAGAGCAGTTCTGGAAATTGGACCATGGGATGAGAAGTTAAGTCATTTTTCTTCCTGTGCTTTTAAATGTTTATTCCAGTATATATCTTGAGGAAAATGTCCAAATATATCTTTATTGAGTAATATTTTCCAAATAATCTACTTAAGAAAATCATGTTTAAGTAGGAGACGACCTGAAGGAATATAATTCTATCTTCCTATTGATAGCACATTAGGCAAAATTATCTACCTGAAGTGCAACTTTATTCATCTCCCAAAGATCAGAGCCATATATGAGTTGTAGTGATAGACCAGGCTTTGATAGTCTGCATTTATTTATACAATATAATGAAAACTACACACTTCTTTCCTGTTTATTTCCATCTGAAGTATCTGCACATCTGAGCTGTTTCTACTGCATCTCAAAGGTAGCAGGAGGAGGCTAGGAAGGGGAGGCAGAATGTGCATGTGAGGAGGTGGTGTTAAGAGGCCAGGACTCCATCTAGGTTGGGGAACTATTGCAAATCAGTGTGGTTTATGTTCTCTTGTCAGTTTTTTTCTAATGAAGAAAAAACTATTTTTGTACTGTTTTGCAAATATGCCTTATTAATAATTATTTCCCACTTGTAGGAAACAGAATTTGGATGTATGCAGCTGGGCTTGGCTCCCGGCTCTGCCACTTACAAGTTGTTATAAAAGAAATTTATGATTTAATACCAATTAGCTTAGCACCTGTAGATAAGCTTGTCTCAGCCCTCTGACTGAGTTCTGCATCTTTGCAATAAGCAATAGAACTGACTTATTTATTTTAAATTGTAATTGTTTTTGTAAATACATATATATTTCATGAGGCTTTGATATTTTTGTTGAACACAGAGAAAAACCCTTCAGCTAAGGGAAACAAATGTTTTATAATTTAAATATGAGCGATGGAAGTCAGAGCTATCTCCTACATTATTCTTCTCCTGTATTGTCTCCTTTCCAATGTGCAATGCCACTTAAACAATAGATCGTACAAAACCCTGTGATTATACTGTGAAAAACACTTCAAGATCTTTGTAAAAATTAAGCAGCTGGACTAGTTGAGTGTAAATTACGAGAAGATACGGGAGTGTGATGCTGGGGCAGAGGTAAGGAATAGAAACCATGGTATCAGCATGCCAGACCAAGAGTAGAGACTTCAGCCAACCACAAAACTCAGTCTGGATTTCATGGAATAAAGACCAAAAAAACCAGGGGCAATGAGATTTGAAGCAAATCTGTACCTATTGGAGAGGAGGCTGCTTTCTGCTGTACAAAATTGTCCAAAAACAAAACAAAAATTCCCAACCAAATTATGATACATATCTTTATCTAAGAGAGAGAAATGTTAAATTTGCTACATACAATTGGAAAACCTCAAATAAAGTGGCTTAAGCAAATTATCAGATATTTCTCCCTCACATAGAAGAAGGTTTGATTAAGGAATTCTGCATTTGCTTGAGCATATATTTATTGTGAACCAGTTCCATTCTAGTGGCTCAAGAGCTCACATCTACTCTACTTAGATAGGTAGACCCTTCCAGCATTGTCCCCATCCCTGATTTTGGCCTTGGTTCCTTCCAATTCATCCTGTCTAAGACCTCCAGACTAGCCTGGTGAGCCAGGTCCCTACTGGGTTCTGATCCCCCTGCTCTGGGACCAGCTACATTGTCTTTGCTTCAGGGCTCATACCTACTCTACTTAGCTAGTTTGACCCTCCCCATACTGCCCCCATCCCTGCAGTGGGCCTAGGGTTCCTCCTGTTCTTCCCACCTGAGAGCTCCAGACTAGTTTACTAGGCTGTCTCCATAGTCTTGAGTTGGATCTAGGCTCTTAGGCCCTGCTGGAGAGCTCTTAACTAGTCAGCCTGGAACCATCTTGTCTGTTGAATAAATAATCAAAAGTGAGAACCTGAAGCACAGACCAACTAAATATTCATACCTAATCAAAAGCAATCAAGCTACAACAACAGCATAAACTTCTAGAACCAAACTTCAGCTAAACAAAGGCTGGCTATAATTTATATCAGGCACACAACCAACAAAAGAAATCCATATGCCCAGACCACAACGCAAAAGCAGAAATAATACAAAAAACTCAAGATACTATGTCCCTACCCAAAACCAACGTTCCTACAGAAGTATACTACCCAAAGGAACTCTGGACTCAGGATTTAAAAGAACAACCATAAACATGACCAAAGAATTCAGTGATTTTAAAGAGCATACAAACACCCAAAGAACTCAAAGAGAACAGGAATAAACTGTCAACTGATGCTGAAGAAAATACGAATACATGGCTGAATGAAATGACAAAGACAATTCAGGACTTGGAAAGTGAATTCATGAAAGAGATAGAAACATTGAAGAAAACCCAAGCTGAAATGAAGATGGAGCTGAAAAACTCAGTAAACCAATTTGACACAACAGAAGGAAGTCTCAAAAACAGTATGAATGAACTAGAAAACAGAATGTCAAGTCTGGATGATAAGGTTGAAGAATTGGAATACTCAAGTAAAAAATGTGAAAAATTTAGAAAAAGAAAACGGCAATGGAATATGCAAGAAAGGGATAATAGGAAAGGTGGAAGGGGGGGAAAGTAGAAATGTTCAGCTGGGAGGGTTAGGAAAGCATACCCAGGGAACCATCGAGGTGTGGAGGGGAACTCAAGAAAGGGGGGATGGTGGGAGGTGGGTGTTATGGGGGGGATAATAGGGTTGCTTGGACTGGGGAGGGAGGAGGGAGGTTGGACAGGAGGAAGAAAGAAGAGAGATGAATGGATCTTGGAGAGGCTAGGGAAGTCAGAGGGCATGTGTTGGCTAGGGAAGCCCCTGAAAAATGTACATACAATGTCTGAACATTTGTGCATGTATACCTGGGAGCTGTGTGGCAAGGAGCACTGTGCCAGACAGGAGAGACCTCACTTCAGGTGGTTGGTCAGAGTAGTCCAAGAGACTCCCAAAATAACACAGACTATTGCCAAAGCTCTTGGTTATCTCCCAGAACTCAAAGGTAAGACCTACTGCTGAAGACAGGGCATACTTCGGACACCACAGGACTTACAGTAATGGAGTAGGAACTGAACTGGAAGCTTTCTACCTGAAAACTAGCTCTCGTAGTCCTAGAGAATACTATGCAAGCTGCTAAGGGAGGAAAGCAGGGCATACTTCGGACACCCCAGGACTTACAGTAATGGAGTAGGAACTGAACTGGAAGCTTTCTACCTGAAGACTAGCTCTCGTAGTCCTAGAGAATACTATGCAAGCTGCTAAGGGAGGAAAACAGTCAATTGTCCAGACCAGATGTGAGTCCTAATAACCACAACAATGACCAGCATAGCAAACTACCTCTACCTGTATAGTAGCAGTACTTTATCTTGGGTGTAACCAACAATTATCTAATTGGGAGTGGGGAGTGGTGGCACACCTTTTATCCCAGCCCTCAGGAGGCAGAGGCAGCAGACCTCTCTGAGATAGAGGCCAGCCTGGTCCATATAGTGACTTCCAGATAGGCTGGGCTTATAGAGAACTTATAATAAAACACCACCACCACCAAAAAAAAAACACAAAACAAAGCAACAACAAAACAAACAAGCAAAAAACCAGTTATCTAATTGGACTTAAGGCTTAAGGCTGGATCAACTGGAAGGAACTGATGTGTGGTACTATGAATATAGCCAAATACACATGACTGGAATGGTCATAGATCCTAGAGAAAAACCTACAACCTAGACAAATGTAATTCCTTATCATATGCTAAATGTGTATTTTTATATTTATAGACAAATTTACCTTTCACCACTCATCAAAGAAGCTTCTTTTTGCAAAATATGGAGAATATTATAGAGTTCTACAACTGGTCAAACACAGAGAATAAGTGTCTATGAGATGCCCAACCCTAGGAGTCACATACACAATGTAAGCTCTACCCCTAAAGCTCATGGAACACAGCAGAACAGGTATCAGAGAGAGTGTTACTGCATCTCTCCACTCTCACCAGTGAAGCATCCTCATGAAAAGGAGTGATCAACACAGAAAGTCACAACTGGTCAAAGTGTTGAGAATGAGACTGAAGAATGTGTATGTCCCTGAATAGGTCTCCTATATTAAACCTCACCCACCCAGGGCTCAGGGACCATTACAGAAGATGGAAGAGGGGGAGGAAAGACTTTAAGAGCCTGGGGTGGTGGGTGACCACAAGGAAACAGTTTCCAGGTGGCTGGGAACTTGCTTATATGAGCTTAAAGCAATGGTGAGAGCAAACACAAGAGCGATGAAAACTCAAATCAGACAAACCCTGTACGGAAGTGGGGAAATAGGTAGGAAGCCTCAACCTTGACATTCTTTACAGAAGTGATACTAGATAGGTTTACCAGGCTCCAGTGAATCGATTCACATTGAGGGACATTTGGGACCACAAACTTGACTTGATAAGCCTTAACATATAGACATATAGATAGAATGCATGAAATCTTACCATACAGACAGAATGCATGAAATCTAGCAGGTTAGACTATAGTGGGATTTAAATGGGGGAGGGATCTCTAAATATCAAGATGTATTATACAAAATGCCCAAAAAATTCAATTAAAAATCATGAGTAAAATAAAATTACCATGCAGTCCAAGATTAAAATACTTACTGTGCTAGCAAAGCACAGTAAGTCAAATTCCTACGTTCTCATGCGTTCTCTTAGGGTTTGTGAAGAGTCTATCAGTTCTCACGCTATCTTGTAGTCCAGGATGGCTACTGGGACAGCTGACTTTACTTCTGAATGTAGATTGTGAACAAGTAGGAGGAAACTACAAAAGTTATTTGTCCTTTCTAACTGAAAACTTTCCGGAAGTCTCATGCAACATAAATGCATATGCACTCCCTTTTATTTTTGGCTAGAATTAAGTCGTGTGACTATATCATGTAAGGATGATGTAGGGTTGGCTGAGAAATGTAGTCCTTTTTGGGTAGTAATTTACACCTCTAAAAATATTTGGCAAGAACTGATAGTCTCTGTTACAGATAGGGAATACCAAAATGGACGATGTCTTCAGTGACAATTTTACAGAAAATTCATGTATAGATTTTATAAAAATGTATTATTGGAAACAAGAGAACAAAATATTGCACTGATAAATTCTGGCACATGTACATTGCATTAGCTTAGGTCTCAGGGATTCTCCAGCAGTGAAAGCTACAACTCCAGAAAAATAAATACATTTTTAATATTTTTGGGGGCAATATACTTTATAAAAATGAAAGTTTTAATAGAGAAGGTTATTTATTATCCAGGTGATTTAAATGATGCATAGTTTTTTAATCCTTTTCACATCCAATGGACAATAAGTACACAAAACTATTGTTTGTGATTTCTGTTATAACTTAATTATGGATTAAAAGCTTTGCAAATGTGTAATGCAGACATCAGGAGTTATCCTAGCAAGTGAGGTCTAAGGCAGATACATTTAGGCCCCTCTCCTTGAACTGGAAACTACAGATCCAATGTTGCCACAGGCTTCAGAGGCACTTGTCTTCTATAGCTTTTGATACCTGCCTTTACCAGTTGGCTATGACTTTTTGGATGGACCCATCATGTTCTTCTTCCACAACATATGGATTCTGAGGTAAGACTCGAATATTTTTCTTATTTTCTATATACAAGCAAATGCAAACCAAAACAAAACCAGGAAACTCCAAAACAAGATAATGTTGTATGAGTAAGAAATATATTCCTAAAATTTATTAGTGTAAGTGAAGTATGTCACATACATGTGAGCAATGTGAGTAAATTTAAACAGATGATAGCTTTCAGATGAAAAGTCCTTTAGCTATACGTCTGGGATGTTTTCCTGGGGGTATTAGTCCTACTTCTGCTTTCTCTGATCCTCCTCAGCCCTGAAACAGCTTTGCTTGCCTCTCTGAATTCAGATACAGTGCAATAAAGCTGTCTTTGTCCCTAACTTCTTGGGTGTATTCATAATGCATTGAACCATGCACACAACTGGATCATAATTATTATCACATGTGGGTGCTGTGACTGCATTGGGCCATCTTTGGCCTATGACGTGGTTTTAGGATTATAACAATGAATGCTAGAGCCTTTGGGATGATGACGTGAACTGACAAATGTAAAAGACAAAGCACAGTGCCTGAAAATCAGTACCTGGTAGTCATTTACTAGGTTAGGTATTATGGTTAAGCCATCTTTAATTGATACAGTTTTTGCTTTGAGAAAAAATACTCCTCTGGAGCAGAATGGCTTTAATTTAAATACCAAGGCCTCCAGATTATAATTTGGGGGATGAGGTTAAGATGGGGGTGTGGGCAACCAGTGAGTTCTTGGGGTAGGTCGCTTTGTGTGGTGGTTTCATGGGCACATAAGGCCGCTGTCCTGGAACTGATTCGTGGAAGGCTAGCCATGCAAGAGTCAAGCAAAGGAGTGCCAAACAGTGGTCAACTATTTCAAAATCAAGGAAGGCAGCATCTTTTCTTGTAAAAATGTTACATATCCCACTAAGCTAATTGATAATAGCTTACTCTGAGCCTCACAATCTAACTGAAAAGAAAAAGTGTGGAAGCAGTACCTCTGCTACATCTACATGCCCCTTTGCAGAGTCACCTATCTCTCCTCTCTACCTCATTGCCTTCATTCGTTTCTTTCTTTATTCTGCCCCTCCTTTTTATCATCTCCAGAAAATTTCCAACTGCTTTAAATCTCTCATTTTTGTTGATCATGATTTGAGAACTATAATAAGTAAGTGTGCCTTAGAAGTTGTTACATATACTAGATAAACGACGATTTTCAGTTTTAAAAGAGGGCAGACAATATTTTTCTATACCTTCTTATTTTTTTGTATCGAACAGATTTTCATTGTAGAGATATAGTCCTTAATTGAAACAGCTTTTACATACAAACCCAGATATTTCCCCTCTAGGCTGTCTGTGGTTACTTCCATATAGTTTTTTTTTTTAGTTATTTAATAACCATCTCTTGAAGACTATATGTCAAACACTGAGACAGAAGCTGCAGATTAAAGAAGACTTTATTCCTCCCTCAAGAAATATGTAGTATATTTGGAGGGACAAGTTATAAAATTCACATGGTAGAATTTAAATATTTTATTATTTTTATTTTATGTGTACGAGTGTATTGTCTGCATGTATGTGAGTGCACCCTTGTCGTGCAATGCTGCAGAGATCAGAAGAGGGCTTCGGATTCCCCTGGAACTGGAGTTAAGGACAGTTCATCGCCACCATGTGGGTGCTGGGAGTCGAACCTGGGTCCTCTGCAAGAGCAGTCAGTGCTCTTAACTGCTGAGTCATCTCTCTAGCCCCCAACACATGATACGATTTAAATAATGGTTCAAAGCATATATAAATTCCCTATAGTATATCCTGTTTGAAAGGTAAATACACAGACCCAGGTTAGCAATAAAAAAGATATAACACTTTTCAAAAAAGAAAACAACAGTAAGTAAACTAATTTTCTTTTTGAATGACATCTACAAGAGCAATACTTCCATGAATCCCACTAAACAGCAGTATCTTCTATTTTTAGAAGATTACTATAAAGGATTTTACCCCACATTCTAGATTTGCTGTCCATTACTTATGCTCAATAGGGTATCACTTTGAAGAAAGGCACTTCTTTCCTGATAGTGATGATTAATGCTTCATTTTAAACGTCATTTTAGATATAAGAGTAAAATCTCTGGATTCAAGCAGGCAAAGGGAACAGGATTCTCTGTAGACAGACATAAATGTAGAACAAAAGGGAACCGATTTTTATGAAGAAGATAATTTCTTGGGTTATTCACTGGTTGCCTGGGACTAATAATCAATTATTCAGCCTTGAGAAGTCCTCCACTAACAAGAAGGACACTAAAAAAGCATCCTTTCTTGTCAGAATCTGGACAGGTGAGAGAGGGAGATTCCTTCACCTTCAAGAGGATTTTATTTTAGCTCTCCATGTATTTGAAATATTACGGACTCCAGGACCTCACCTAAGATCACATATTACTATGGAGAAAACCTACAAAAGGTTGAAAAAAAGGTTCACATGATTTTCATATCTACTTGGATTTTAATTTGTTCTAAATAACAATTTCTTTCTACATGGGGGAACAAAGGCAAGAGCATAAAATAGGAGAGATCACCTTTCACATAGCACCTGCAGCTGCTCAGAAGCTGTGCTTTCCTGATTTGTTAGCAAAGGCAGCATCCTAGAGCATTTGAACAACTTTGGGCATAGGAAAAGCAGGGGTTAGGTGGGGATATGACATATAGAGAGCTTGGCACTATGGGCATCTGTCATGTTGATAACAGCAGTAGTGAAATGAAATGACATGTGGAAGAGCATACTGGCTTGATAGGATGGGGAATGAGTGAGATTTGAGGGACCTGTGTCTTAGAAGAGAGCTAGATCAATGAAAAGTCTTGAAATTAAGAATGAATAAACCATTTAATAGACTTTAGATGTTTCCATGCTTGAATGTGTGTGTTTGAGTAGGTAATATATTCAAGTTTCAATATTTTAAAAATATTTTTATGTGTATGCATGTATTGCCTGCATGTATATAAGTGCAATCATGTCTTGCAATGCCTGCGGAGGACAGAAGAGGCCACTGGATCCCTGGAACTGAAGTTATGAACAGTTGTTAGCTGCCATGTAGGTGCTGAGATTTGAACCCAAGTCTTCTTCAAGAACAGCTAGTGTTCTTAACCACTGAGTCATCTCTCCAGCCCCAGGTTTCAAATTTTTAAAAGCTTCTTAAAGGCACAGCATGAAGACGTCCCTTCAATCATTGGTCTCTGCCAGTTTGAATCCCCAAAGCAGCTGATGTCCCCAGTTTCTTGTGTATCCTTCCATAGATATTTTATGTATATAACATGATCATATATATTCTCTTCCTTTGTCATTATGGAAAAGTTCTTAAGCTTTCTGTGTTGACATATCTATCATTAAGCTTAATGAAAGAGGCATGCTTCCTTAGCACAAGGCATAAACTCAGAATTGACAAAAATGTTAGTTCCTTTTCCTGAGAAATGGAAAGGAAAATGGATCAATACATATAATTATTCAGATAAGCATAATTACTAGTATTTGTATTTGTTTGTGCTGTATCAAGGTACTGTGCCCTGTCACATGTTATTGATCATACACTAAAATAGAGGAAGTTAGCGGATGAGGGAGTAAAACTTCAACAGCATTAGACCTAAATAAAGGATATCTATCCCACAGAGATATATTAGATTATAGTTTATTAAATAAGAATTATTAGTTAATATTCATCTTTGGAATATGAAATTAGTTACAGTTATGTTTTAAACAGCAACAAGATTTTGACCAATTGAGTTCTTATTACCAAGGGTATGACACAGTCTGTCTCCCCTATGTCTTACAGTCTAACTTGTTAAGGTGAAAAATTATGACTTACTTAGCTTTGTATTTTCTACTTAATGCTTAGAACATGCTACTCACAAGATATTTGTTTAGTAAATGACCAAATGAACACAGGTATAAATAAATCCTCAAACTCATCAGTAGTTGACTTAATTTCAGTGCTTTTCAACAGTCACTTTTATTTGGGCTCTTATTAAAATAGAGAATATGATCAAAATGCATTGTATGAAATTCTCAAAGAATCGCTAAAATTTTTTTAAGGCACAGTCAATCTGAGCATGGTGGCAGACACCTTAATTCCTGGAGGCAGGCAGGCCTCTGTGAAATTGAGGTAAGTCTAGTCAACATAGCAAGTTCCAGGCCAGCTGGGGCTACAGGGAAATTATTCGGATAAGGCTAATTACTAATATTTGTATTTGTTTCAAAAACAACAATACTAGTTCAGATAATAGTTCTATGTCAACATTCCGTGAAACTGGTGCAGCAATTCTGAGGTCAGATTTTTTTCCTCTTTTTCAAATTAAATTTTTGTGATTTTTATACCATATATTTTAATCATATTTAGATCCCCTCCACTATTCACACAGGGTGTGCATCACCCTCTGTTGTATAAGGAAGTTTTGCCTGTGAGAGTTGAGGAATGTACTAGTATTCTCTCCACCCTTTGTTCCACTATGTTCCATGAGCCTTAGGTGTAGAGGTTCCACTATAGATATGTCACCTAGGGGTGGGCATCTCTCAGACATACATTTTTTGTGTGTGACCAGTTGTGGAACTTGCAGTAGCCTCCATCTGTTGCAAAAAGAAGCTTCTTTGATGAGTGGTGTATGGTATGCTTGTCTATAAATATAAGGATCCATATTTAGGATATGATAAGAAATTTCATTTGTCTAGAGATATGGCTTTCTCAAGGATGTATGACCTCTCCAGCTGTGTTTATTTGGCTATACTTATAGTGCCATCAATGAGTTCACTCCCATTGAGAGGGCTTTAAGTCCAATTAAATAGCTGTTGATTACCCCTCAGGTAACTGTGCCACTACCACACCAATAGAGGTAGATTTTTTTAAACAAAGATTGACTCTCCCCTCCCAGCAGCCATTGGTTGCCAATATTCCTCAGGTAGAGTTGGGGTTTCTTACCCATTTCTCCACATCTATGCTGATATTTAGTCTGATTTGAGCTTACAGGGGACTTGTGCATGTTGTCACAGTTGTGTGAGTTCATATGAGTAACTGATCAACTATTTGGAAAACTCTGTTTCCTTGGGGTTATCCACCCTCTCTGACTTCTAAAAATCTTTCCACGTCCTCTTCTTCAATGATCTCTGAGACTTTTTAGGCAGAAGTTTGATACAGGTTTCCTATTCAGGGATAAGCACTCTGTAGCCTCTTGTTCTCAGCATGTTGGCCGTTGTGGGTTTCTGTGCTAATCACCATCAGCTGCATAAGGAAGCTTCTCTGCTGAGAGTTGAGAGATGCATTAAGCTATGGGTAAACCAGTAAGTCATTAAGTCAGTTTAGTACTATGTCTAGTTAGCAGAATAATAGTATTAGGTTTCCCCCCTATGTTCTGTGACCTGAATAGCCTCAGGTTCCTAAGCCTTATATCAATATCAGGAATGGGCTCCATTCTATGAATCTGACCTTAAATCCAATTAGATACTGATTAGTTGTTCCCATGTTTGTGCCACTATTGTACCAGTGGGCATATTTTGCCAGGTCAGTTGTTGTAACTTGTAAGATTCACAGCTGGGTGAGGTTGGTGATTAATTTCTCTTTGGATAAGAGCATATCACCTTTGAGTACTATGAAATCTAGTTAAGAGAGATGAGGCTTTGAAGTCAGCAGCAGCTTTATTGCTCCTTGTTTATTCTACAGCTCATGTTTATAGTGCCTTCAGCAATAGAGTCTCGCCCTGAAGTTCTAGTGGGTAACCAAGGGCAGGAGCAATGGCCAGCATTGTTTGAGAGTCTATGGAATCCCTGGTCAATAGCTACAAAACAGGGAATCCATTCCTAGTATTGGACTTTTACTTTTATTTTGTTAGCTTCCAATGTTTGGTAGGGGCATTGTCCATCTGCTTTAACTTTTTAAGATCTCTTTTTATAATGTATATGTACAAACTTTGAAAAGCTTCTATAGTGACAGGTTTCCATATGGCTTTCTCTAAAGGCCTTTAATGTTGGTTATCCCTCCTCATAGTCCCTCTTCCACCCTGCTCTCCCATTTCCTACCCTCTTTAACTCTCCCTGCCTTATTATTACCCTTTCCCCTAGTCACTGCATTATACCACCTGTATTAGTCACTTTTCTGTTGGTGTGATAGAAACACTGACCAAAACAACTTACAGAAGGAAGAATTTATTTGAGCTTACAGTTCCAAAGGCAAGAGCCCATCGTGGCAGGGAGGCATGGCAGCAGAGGTAGCTGGAAGCAGGAGCAGCTGAACCTAAGCTCTCACATCTTCCAGCAGGCACAGGAAGCAAGAGAGCAACTGGAGGTCCTGCAAGGCTTAAGAAGTCTCTAGGCCCGCCCCCAGTAATGTGTTTCCTCAAGCAAGGCCACACCTTCTAAGACCTCCCAAAATAGAACTACTGCCTGGGGACAAAATATCCAAATACTTGGAGCTTATGGGGGACATTTTCATTCAAACCACAACATCACCACTCCTGGGACGCCTTCTCCTCCACCCATGGCCATCTGTCAGTATCCTGACCTAGGATAGGAAATGGGATAGGGTAGGAAATGGGAGAGCAGGGTGGAAGAGGGACTATGAGGAGGGATAACCAACACTCATTTTCAAAGAGAAACGTGGGCATCTAAGATTTCAAAGCTAGCATCCAACTATGAGATGTTTGTCTTTTTGCATTTGAGTTACCTCACTCAGGCTGATTGTTTCCAGTTCCATCCATTTACCTGTGAATCACATAACTTCTTTTTTAAGAGCTGGAAAATATTCCATGTGTGTATGTACCACACCTTCATTATCAATTCATTAGATGGGCATCTAGGCTTTTTCCAATTACTGGCTATTAAGAAATGAGCAACAATAAACAAAAATGAATAGATATTTCTGTATTAGGGCATAGAAGCTTTGGACATATCCCAAGAATGGTATGGATGGCTCAGATGGTAGGTCAATTTCGAGCATTTTGAGGAATCTCCACACTGATTTCCATAGTGGCTGCTCCAGTTTGTTTTGGGGGTTTTAGCCATTCTGAATTGGGTAAGATGAAATGGCTAAGTGTTTTTGACTTACATTTCCCTGATGACTAAAGATGTTGAACACCTTTTAAAGTCTATCTCAGCCTTTTGTGTTTCATCTTTAGAGAACTTTCTGTTCAGCTCCATGTCCCAATTTTAATTGGGTTGATTTTTTTGATATTTATTTATTTATTTATTTATTTATTTATTTATTTATTTATTTTGAGTTCTTTGTATATTTTAGATAGCAACCCTCTGTCAGAGGTATAGCTGGTAAGGATTTTTTCCCATTCTGTAGGTTGTCTGTTCACTCAAATGATGGAATGATGATATTCTTTTCTGTACAGAAACTTTTTAGTTTTGTGAGGTCCTATTTGTCAATTTTTGGACTTAATGCTTGCACTAGAAAAATCCTGTTCAGAAAGTCCTTTCCTGTGTCTATGGTGTATTTGTGACTTTCTCCTCTATAAGATTCAGCGTGTCAGGTCTTATGTTGCGGTCCTTGTTCCACTTGAAGAGTTTTGTGCATGGTGAGAATTAAGGATCTATTTTCATTCTTTAGCATCATTTGTCGAACATGCTGCCTTTTATCCAGGGTATATTTTGTGTCTCCTTTGTCAAAAAAAGGTAGTTGTAAATGCATAGATCTAAATTTGGCATCTTAGTTCTATTTCACTGATAAGTGTGTCTATTTTTATGACAGTACCATGTTTGTATTACTATAGCTCTGTAGTATAATTTGAGGTCGGGCATGGTCATGCCTCCAGTAGTTCTTTTATTGTTCAGGATTATTTTGGCTGTCCTGTTTTTGTGTGTGTGTGTTTCCATATGAAATTTGAAATTATTTTTTAAATTTCTGTGAGGAATTTTGTTGGGATTTTAATGGATATTGTATTGAATCTTCAGATTGCTTTTGGTAGAACATGGGAGGTCTTTCCATCTTCTGGCATCTTTTCCAGTTATTTTATTCAGTATCTTAAAGTTTTTATTATACATATCCTTCACTTCTTTGGTTCTATTTATTTCAAGATATTTTATGGATTTTGAGGCTACCTTGAATGGGATCATTTCCCTGATTATTTCTCATTATGCTTGCTTTAGGTATATAGAAAGGCTACCGATTTGGGGTGTTAATTTTATATCCTGCTACTTTGCTGAATATATTTATCAGCTCAAGAAATTTTCTGGTGGAGTCTTTTGAGTCCTCTGTGTATAGAATCATATCATCTGCAAATAAAGATACTTTGACTTCTCCCTTTCCAATTTGTGTCTACTTTATCTTCTTCATTTGTCTTTTTGCTATAGCTAGGACGTCAAGTACTGTATTGAATAGGAAAGTAGAGAGTGGAAATTCTTGTCATGTTCTTGATTTTCAAAGGAATGGTTTCAATTTTTCTCCATTTAGTATGATGTTG
This sequence comes from Nannospalax galili, assembly GCF_000622305.1. Lineage (NCBI taxonomy): Eukaryota > Metazoa > Chordata > Mammalia > Rodentia > Spalacidae > Nannospalax > Nannospalax galili. Next base: position 6,271,609 of record NW_008345884.1, read on the forward strand.
GTTGTGGGCTTGTCATATACTGCTTTCATTATGTTGAGCTATGTTCCCTATATCCATAGATTTTCCATGACTTTCATGAGGTGATCATGTGATTTCTGCCTTTGAATCTGTTTATGTGTGTGTGTGTGTGTGTGTGTGTGTGTTGCTGTAAATCAAGTACAGTGCCTAATATTTTATTTAAAATTTTTATTTTATGTGTGTGTGTGTATTGCCTGCATGTAGGTAAGCGCACCCATGCTGATCCATTCCTGCATCTCTAGGATGAAGTCAACTTCATAATGGTGCATAATCTCTTTAATGTTATCTTGCATTTGGTATGCATGCATTTTAATGAGAATTTTTGCATCTATATTCATCTGAGGGCTTGGTCTATAATTTTATTTATTTTTTTTTGTTGTTGACACTTTGTCTGGTATTGGTATTAGAGCAATGCTGGCTTCTTTGAAAGAATTCTGGAGTGTTCCTTTTCTATTTTACAGAAAAATGAGGCATATTGGTAGTTTTTCTTTGGGGATTTGATAAGATTTTGCACTGTATTCATATGGTCCTGGGCTCTTTTTTGTTTGTAGATTTTTAATTACTGTGTTTACCTTGTTGATTGTTATGAGCCTGTTTAAATTATTTTTATTTTAACTTTGGTAGGTCATACATAACTAGAAATTTATCCATTTCCTTTAGATTTTCTACTTTAGAATATAGATTTTTAAAGTGTGTCTTTCTAGTTTTCTGAATTTCTTCCAGGTCTATTGTAATGTTTCCCTTTTCATCTTTGAGTTTGTTAATTTGGATCCTCTCTCTCTTTATTTTTGTTAATTTGTCTAAATAGGTTTTATTAATCATTCCAAAGAAACAACTCTTCATTTCACTGATTCTTTGTATTATTTTCTTTGTTTCTATTTCATTAATTTCAGTCTTGATTTTGTTTATCTCTTTCTGTCCACTCTTTGCCCTTGTTGGTTTTTCTTGGTTTTCCAAGGCTTTCATGTGCACCATTTATTTATATGAAATGTTTCTAATTTTCTGGTGAAGGCACTTAATACCTTTTCTTTTCAGGGCTGCCTTCATTGTGTCCCAAAGGTTTTGATTTTTTTTTTATTAGTCTTTGTTGTTTCCCGAACTTGTCAGGTTATGACCCAGCTGAGTAGTGCTTGGTGTTCGATTCTGAGGCCACTTTATGCTAATATGCAAATAGGGTGAATGACGTGGTCTCAGTTCAGCCAGATGTAGGACCAGCATTTGAGTTGAGATTCCAGGATTGACTCCATATGGTTCTGGATCAGCAGGGTGGACTGGGGGCTGCTAAGTGAACAGATAGACTGATAGGCCAGTCTGAGAGGAGATCAGAGGTCTAGGACACACATAGCTGAGATGGCATGGCAGAAGGAATTCTCAGGAAGGGGAACTCAGGACCTCAGGTCTGGGCCCCGTGCGGATCCCCAGGACCCAAGGAATCCAGAGATTTGAAATGGTGGAGTGCTAAGAAGTCTCAGGAAAGGGAGCTCAGAACTAGAAATGCTGGGAGGGGAAGGATCTCAGAGACCCAAGCTGACTTGAGAGCTGAGATGGCAGAAACTCACCACACCAAGTGGGGGAGTGCATAGATCTGGGGAATGCAAGATCTTGGAGACCCAAGAAAGCCCGAGCGCTGAGATCCTGAGGTCAGTTTTGCTAGATTAAGATGTTAATGAAAAAAAGTCATGATCCTGGAGCATTTTAAAAATTTTTCATTCATTTTCTCTACCTTCATTTTTCAAAAGGACAAATGAACATCTCTACATAGAACAGGACAAAACAGAGTCACTAAGCAGTTAATGGATATTTTAAGACACTGCTTTTTATAGAGGTAGTAAAATAAATCTTTTCTTATATGTTGTACTATAAGGTTAAGATTGCATTAACTAATTTATCTTAAAAGACTAGCCAATAGGCAAAACTGGCTAGTAAGCAAAGAACTGGAGTTTTTAATGTGTAGAACAAGTTTCTGAAGAATGTCCATTAATTTTTATGGTTTCTGGGGAATTGAAAAAAAAAAAAACGTGCTTTTGCTTTGCTATCAGGAGCCTTTACATTTGACATTTTGGAAGCAACAGAAGCAAATGGTTTAAAAGGGTGAACAGTCAATTCATCATGATGGTTGACATTTGGAAGCTGATATCATCATTTGCAGTTTAAAATTCAGAAATGTTAAAGTACATTCAAAGGGTCCTATTGAAATGTATACTGTTTTCTCAGAAAAGAAGGCAGAGGTTTTGAATTCAAATGTTTTCTCCTTCCCATCTCCCACTCAAATTTTGTCAAATAATGTTTCTACCTTCTACACACACACACACACACACACACACACACACACAATTTGTATGTTAAGAAACTGACCTAAAATGGAAAGACTGAAAAAGTGATTTTATGACCTTTTTTTTTTGCCATGATTGAGTATTCTTGAGTATGTACTATGTGATGTTATTGATCACTTGTTTGCTTTATTTTTAATTAAAAAGAAAGAAAAAGGAATGGGGAAGGATGGGTACTAAGTAGACAGTGACAAGAAGCTCTGATGTCACATAGTAGAGTAACTATTAACAGTTATGTACTATGTATCTCAAAAACTACATAAAAGGATATTTGATAGTTTCACCACATTTAATTGACAAATAGATATAGTTAGCCTAATTTGATCATTACACAATAGATACATGTAATTTAAATGTAACATGCTACCCCATTAATATTTACAATTTTGTTTCTAATCATCATTTAAAAATAAAAATAACTAGCTGGGTGTGGTGGTTCATGCCTTTAATCCCAGCACTCAGGAGGCAGAGGCAGGCAGATCTCTGTAAGTATGAGGCCAGCCTGGTCTCCATTAGTGAATCTAGGCCAGCTCCAGCTACAGGGAGACCTTGTCTCAAAAAGACCAAAAAAAAATTAAATAAAAATAAAAATAACTATATTAAAAATAAAGTAAAAATAAAAATTAGAGCAATAACCATATGAAGACACATGAAAATATGTCATGTGAATGCTGAGGAGTCTACTGAGGGCATCAATAATAATCACATGCTGTGTGTTTGTACATAAGGTCTTTTGGCCAGGGACTCCTAGTTGATGATGTCAAGAGACAATTTCAGTAAATCTGTATTGTAGGAATTTTTCAGAAACCATAGATGGTGGTTTAAAACAAACAGATGGTGCCTCTGAGCATCCTGGGGACCAGATGAACTCTTTGCCCTATGTCTGATCATTCCTTCACTTTTCATGAAAAAAATTCAGCATTATGACAGAGAAATAGGATAGACATCAGCCACATTGTGCTCATGTCTGGTCTTGCATTGACAATTCTGGTCCTTTGCGAAAGATTGGTTTCAGCTTTCTATAGTGACTCTCAGATTAGCAAAGTAAAATATTCCCTTGCTTCCTTCCTTCCAAATGTTGCAAGAGAAGGCACCCAATTATTTGTAGAATCGACAATATCAACCATTGATCCAGGGCAGATTGAGAAAAATCCATAGACTCCTTAACATAACCCAGAAGCACCTCTTCTTCTGCCTTATGGTTGAGGCATGTATTTCGCCACTGCTCTGTGATCTAATTCAGAGGTGAGATAGCTGCTGCTTTTCATTGCTTTACCAAAAAAAAAAAAAAAAAAAGCTGGTTGCACTAGACACCATCTGACCTCAGTGGACTCATTATAAAGTGACCAGACTGCTCCATTGAGACCTTTCAGTTCAATGTACAGGTACTTAAGCCATATCATTTTTTTTATTTGTCAAACAATCATCTTTTCCTATTGCAAGACAGTTGTTATGTAAGTCATTTAAAACATAAATGAATATGCAGCTAATGTTTAAGTTCTTCCCTCTACCCTGGTGTCTAATTCTGTGTAAAAGGCCACATTTAAGAAGGGTTTATCCTCTGTAGAATTGTAGAACTTTTGTAGGCACTTTTGAGGACCTCTGGAAAGTTCTTAGTGGATTCTTGCATAACTTCAAGCCCACAGATTAGTTTTTACTCTACTGCTGTCCAATTATACACTTTTGCCTTGAAACTTCTAGAAGTGATTGATGTTGAAAGCTACTGGACTGAGCAACATGATGCGGGGTCTCACAAATTCCTTCCAGGGACTGGTGATCATTCCAAGAGTCAGAAATGAATATAAAGATGTCAGTTGGGGGACTTGGGGATATAGTTCAGTTGGCAGAGTACTTTCCCAGCATGCACAAGCCCTGGGTTCAAAACCCAGCGCCACATAAAAAGAGGCATGGTTACTTGTGCCTGTAATCCAAAACTGAGTGATAGAGGTAGATAATCATGAAATTCAAGGTCATCTTTGACAAGTTACATGCCAATCTGGGCTACGTGAGACAGTATCTTTCAAAAACAATAATCATATGGACCAGAATTGGGAGTCTGCAAAATCCACTATCACATTCCCATTAAAATGTTCTTCTGGCTCTTTCCTCCAAAATGAAGTTCTTGCCTATTTCTTACTATCAAACTGAGTTTTTCCTGCCCTCCAGTGACCTTGAGGAAGTATTACTTGATCACTCTGGTATCCTATTCCCTTCCTTTTGCTCAGACTACTCCAGAGCATTGCCTGAACTGAGACTGCTTTTCCACCTTCACAAAAGAATGTCTTCATGACCCCTGTTCTTGGTGTGTCCACTCCATCTCTCACCATCTTTTACCTACCTCCTGAACTCTTTTGTCTCGGTTTTGTGGTCTGTGAAGGTCTTAGATATTTGCTTTAATTTCTAGTTTATTAGATGACTATAATATTGAGTTGTATGTTATCCAGAATTACACCACTTAGGGAAATGTAAATATTGCTTATATACATATATGTTTTGAGAAATTCATGTTTGATTATTATATTTACATTATTTCCATCCTTCCCAGGACCTCTCGAACATTTTCCATTCCACCACCACCAACTGCCTCTCAATTTCTTAGCTTCTTTCATTACTATTGTTACATATACAGATATACATTTATAAATATACCTATATATAACATATAATTACACACACATACACACACACGTGTGTGTGTGTGTGTGTGTGTGTGTGTGTATACTGCATTGAGTCCATTTA
>NW_008345884.1:6278009-6286294 GCF_000622305.1 Nannospalax galili
CCCTCAGCTCTTCTACGTATTATATTGGATACATATTATGCTATTTTTAAAATTTTGTTTATTATTTTTATTTTATGTGTATGTGTGTATTGCCTGCATATATATAAGTGCACCCATGTCATGTAATGCCTGCAGAGGACAGAAGAGGCTGTCAGATCCCCTGGGACTGGAGTTACAGACAGTGTTGGCTGCCATGTGGGTGCTGGGATTTGAACCTGGGTTTTCTGCAAGAACAGCCAGTGTTCTTAACCACTGAGCCATAACTCCAGCCCTGTATTATGTTATTTTTTATTCAAATGAGATGATGTATGTATAGAGTTCCTTTTACGTGAGAAGGCATTTAAAATATTGTGATTTAATTTCATCACAAGAAAAGGTGTAGTCCCTACTTCAAAAGCCTTTTCTTTTTTATTACACATACAGAAGAGGGTTTTGTTATGCAGATGGGAAATAATATACTGAATAATAATCAAATGGAAGCTGGGAGAGAGGAAGAAAGTAAATTCTTGTTCGGGTCTTTGAATTCCATGGGGCAGAAAAGTTTCAACTCATAATTATCTGATAAATTACTTTATTGACAAGCCTATAGGAACAGAAGATAACTTTGCATCATTTGTCACTACAACATCCCCAGTACTCTAATATCTTCTAGAACAAATTGGTTCAGCTTTTTCTCATGTAGGCATTTCAACAGGAAGAGAGGCTCTTCCCTATCTGTACCCCTAGTACTGATCTGATGTCTATTGGACCATTGTGTGTATAAATAGGAGCTACAAAGATTTTAAGAGGGAAATAGAATTCACTCTTATCCTTTTCCCAAGTGAAAACATTAAGAATAATAGAATCAACTAGGTTGCTATTTGTCTCCCTAGGTTCTTATAAGTTGACTATGGTACCCCTTTCTTAATTCTATTCTGGTTACTATTCACCAGTGGTAATTAGAATAAATGAGATAGGGTACATATATCAGAGTGAAAGAAATCTAGGAAACAGAAAGGATGGTAGACTACTATCTACCTTCTTATCTTCAACTCTTAATCATTCTTGCTATCAGTTGATGAATTTTCTTTTGATTCTACCAAAGAAATGATGACAATCAGAGGAGGAACACAAGTCCTCACATCTCATCACCCACTTGTTGGCATCTGCATTCCCAAATTCTTTATGGTAGATGAGATGTCTGGGATAACCCCTTTAGTTATCTATCAGGCTTCATCCTTGCATTCTCCAGGATATTAATCACCTCCAAAATAGTCCTCTCACGGATCATTGGTATCCCCCATGCTAGATAGTCCTATTATTTTGCTCATAAGCCATTTTATAATTTCAAATACACTTTGTCTTCACCTGACCTTGCCCTATGGTTATCCTTCCATTTCTTTGTTCTCTTCTACAGCAAAGTACCTCCAAGTATTGGGTATGCTCATAGCCTTCAGCTCCTCTGCTCCACTTCCCTCTTAATTCCACTTATGCTCCTGACTCTGCTTCTGATGTTGGAGTACAAGTGCTCTTGCCAACCACAACTGCCAAGTCCTTGCCAAATTCTAAGGTCACCTTCTCAGTTTTCATTTTCTTTTTTCTTATTTGTGTAATAAAACATTTTTCTTTTTCTCTACTCTTTTTTCCTTTTTTTCATCGATGTATACATATTTTTAATTTTTTATTGAACTTTCATACATTTCATACAACAGTTCTTAACCTAACTTAACTCCCCCATCCATGCCCCCACCCCACCCCCACTGGACCTCATGTATTCCACCATACATGCTAAGTCCTATCCAGTAAAGCATTTGTACTCGAATATCCTTCAGTGCAAATTCATCCACTGGAGACTAGTCAGCCTATCTAGAGATTTCTTGTAAGGCCTATTCTCCCTGGCCCAGTAGTAATCAGTCTTCAGTAGTTCCCAGACTAGGGCTGACCCGCTATCCATTTCCCTTGCCCCACTCTGGACCCTTGTCTGATTGAGTTTGCATGGGTCTTGTGCTCGATGCCACCATTGCCACAAGTTCACATGTGCAAACTTCCAGTGGCCTGAAAGCCTCTGCTTCCTTATGTTCATGGACTGACCAACCCCGGCTCTTACAATCTTTCTGCCTCCTCCTCCTCAATGGTCCCTGAGCCATGGTGGGAGAGGTTTGATATAGGAGTCCTATCCAGAGACACACAGTCTTCAGTCTCTTATTCTTTAAAAGGTTGGCAATTGTGGCCTTTTGTGTGCATCACACTCTGTTCTATAAGGAAGCTTCACTGGTGAGAGTTGAGGGAGGCACAAGTTTTCTTTCTACTCCCATAAAGAGGTCTTAGATCCTAGAGAAAATCCTGTCTCTGTCATATCTCTAAACAAATAAAATTTCTTACCCTATGCTAAATACGGATCTTTATATTTACAGACAAGTATACCATATACCACTCATCAAAGAAGCTTCTTTTTGCAACAGATAGACACTACTGCAGAATCCCACAACTGGTCAGACATAGAGAATATATATCTGAGAGATCAATGTATATTTTTATTGAATTTTTGTGCATTTCCTTCAAAACATCTTAATCATCTTTAAATTTCCTCCTCTATCTCCACCCTTACACACACCCCCATGGGATTTCATGCATTCTGTCATAGATGTTAAGTCCTATCCAGTCAAGCATTTGTACCCAGATGTCCCTTGATGCAAGGTCATTCACTGGAGTCTAGCCAGTCTTTCTAGAGTCTCTCACTTAAAGAAGGTCTACTCTCCCTCACACCAAAGTAATCAGTTTCCAATAGTTCCTTGGCTAAGGTTGGGTCCTGCTACCCATTTCCCAAGTCCTATGCTGGGTTTTTGTCTGATTGAGTCAGCATGGGTCTTGTACATGCTGTCACCATTGTTGCAAGTTCATATAAGCATGTTTCCAGAGGCCTGGAAGCCTCTGTTTCCTTATGTTCATGCACCAACCCTAGCTCTTACCATCTTTCTGCTATTTCTTCCACAATGGTCCTTGACCATGGATAGGTAAGATCTACTATAGGAGTCCTGTCCAGGGACATGTACTTGGTAGTCTTATTCTCTACACTTTGGCCAGTTGTGGCCTTCTGTGTGCATCACATTCTGTTATAAGACACTGTAGTCTCCTGATCTCCATTATTCTTGTTGGCCATACCTACCTTCTTTGCCGAATCCTCTCTATTTCTCTTGTCTTAATGTTGGAATCTACTAAGGCTCAGTTCTGGTCTTCTTTTCTCGAAGACGGTTTTTAGTCATCGCACTTAGTCTTGGCTTTAAATCCAATGACACTTTACTGATTACCCACCTGGTCTTCTTCCATGAAATCCAGATACATAAATGCTGTTGTTTTCTTGGCACCTGCATTTGAAGTTTACTGTGTGTTGCTTCATGCATCCAGAGTGGAATCTGAACTTAGTCTACATTTTGCTTGTTTCCTCTTTTAGCTCATAGCTTATCAGCTTTCCCTTGGACACAGCCTCTCTTTTTACTCCATAAAGAAAATTTTGATACTTTTATCAAGAAAATATAATGGAATCTCTCACATCTTTCTATCTCTCTTGCTACTAACCTAATCTACTTCATGTTTTCCAGAATTAATACAGAAGACTGCTAACCGGTTTTTCATTTCGACCTTTGTTCCACTTCAGTCTCAACTTGTTAACTCAGGGCACAGTCCTCCTGCTAATCAGGAGATTCCCATCATAATCAGATCCAAAAGGTATTACAAATAAGAATTTCATTATTTTTTTCTTTTGCTTCTGGGAATCAAACCTAAAGCCTTGCCTATGCTAGGCAAGTGCTCTACCACTGGCCTACACCGTCAGCCCAAAAGTCTTTAAATGCCTATCTGGCCTTCCATGACTGATCCTGCATAACCTCTCTCAATTTCCTCTTTTCTTTGCTCCATTTGGTGTTAGCTCAACGAATTTCATGCTGTGCTTTAGTGTGTAAATCAGGTCCTCGCATAAGGACTTTGTACTTCTTTTCCTTTTGTTCCTTAATGTGAGCTGCCCACATGCAGAGCACAGAGGTTATGTCATATTTTAGGGAGCCTCAGGTAACAAAGGAGAAAAGTGAGAACACATTCTGCCTTTCAGCAACTACAATTAGCTATTCACTTCACCGGCCTGCACCCTTGAGCATTCCTGGGGAGCAAAAAATAGAAGAATTTATCTACACTATTCTTCCATTGGTTGAACTTTGCCCCCAAGAATATTAATTCCCCTGTGTTTCCAAGTTGCACATCTGTGGATTAGGTGCTCAAGGATCTGTGTGCAATAGTATCTATAAGAATCCATGAAGCATTAGGAAAGAGATGAAGTCAAGCATAGCCCACATAGATCTGGAAACAAGATAGAGATGAGACTAATCATATCCTATTGGTCCAGTCTAGATGTATGATAAATTCTGCCAGGAGTTGGTGTGATTTGGATATAAAATGTCCAAAAGTCTCATGTGGAAAGGATTGGTTGACAGCTGATGGGCTTTTGAGAAGTAACTGCACCACAAGGGCTTTGACCTTATCAATTGATTAAGCCATTTATGGAGTCTAAATTCAATGTCATTATTGAGAGCTAAGGTACCTAGGAGGTGGGACCCAGTTTGAGGTACAAAAGAGTTTATTCTAGCTTCTTCCTCTTGTTCTGTCTGTTTCCTGGATGTCATGAGATGAGCTGAAACTGTGAACCAAAACCCTTTTTGTGCTCTTTGCTTGTATTTTGCCATAAAAACAAAAAGTTGTCTGGCATGTCTAGCATAGGTGTGTTCCCCAGATGTTTCTGTGGCTCACCTCACCTGTGAGAAAAAGTATTCTTTATTCAAAGGTCACTCTCTCAGCAAGACTTTTTCCTCAACCTTCCTTTTAAAATTATGATCATGGGGCTGGAATAGAATTTACGGATGGTTGTTAGCCACCATGTGGTGCTGGGACTCGAACCTGTGTCTTCTGCAAGAACAGTCAGTGCTTTTAACCTCTGAGACATCTTTCCAGCTATACACATGCACTTGTGTGTGTGTGTGTGTGTGTGTGTGTGTGTGTGTGTATGTACATATATAGTGTGTATGTTTTTACAGTAGGTTTTTGGACTAATATATTTCCCTCTGGTCTTTCACACCACCTAAGCATTATTTATCTCTCCTCTCTCTCCCCCTGTATAACCCTCCCTTCTCCCTCTCTGGTTAAAGTACATTTTCCCCATTTCCCCTTTGATAACACCTGTCTCTTGCTCCGCCCTTCTCTTGAGCTCCTTCTTCCCCTTTATCCCCAAGGTTGGTTCCTTACCCTTTTTCTGGCTCCTGTGGTTACATTCTGATATATCTAAGTATTTGGAGTAAAGGTCCACAAATGAGAGAGATCATATGTTGCTTGTTTTTCCTGAGTTTTGTACTTCATTTAATATAACAGATTCTAATTCAATCCATTTACTTGAAAATTTCATGTTTTCATTTTTCTTTACCATTGAGAACTCCGTTGTGTAAATGTACCACATTTTCATTTCATTCATAAGTTGAGAGATATTTAGATTGTTTCCACACTTAAGGCTCAGGGAACAGAGTGGAACATGAGGCAGAAAGAACATTAATGCAATGTTCTTTACTGGGTGATTAACCTGTGAAGCTGCAACTGGCCAAAGTGTAGAAAATAAGAGACTGAAGAGTGTGTCTCTGGATATGACTCCTGTACTAAATCTTTGCTACACTGGGGCCTGAGGTCCATTGTGGAAGAGGGGGTGGAAAGACTGTAAGAGCCAGAGGTGGTGGATGACCACAAGGAAGCACAGTTTTCCAGGTGGATATGAACTTGATCACATGAACTTATAGCAATGGTGACAACACCCATGTAAAGTGAAAGCAAACAAAAACCCGTAACAGAAGGGGGAATTGGTAAGGGGCACCAACCTTAACTGAGAAGCTATTGGCAACTGATGACTGCTGAGAGAGGGAAAGTTGACTTTCTTTAAGTGAGTGATGTTAGATAAGTTGACCAGGCTCCAGAAGATGGACTCACACTGAGGGACTCTTGGGAATAAAAATTTGGCTCAGTAAGCTTTAATATATGTATGACAGAATGCATGAAATCCAGTGGGGGTTATGAGAGTGCAGATAGGAGAGGAAGTCTAAATATGACCAAGGTGTATTGCATAAAATTTCCCCAAATTTAATAAAAATAAATTAATATACTTAATAATAAAATAAGTTTAAAACATTCCACAGATATAAAAAAGAAGAGACGACAACACAGATATCAACATGGGGGATCATGAGGTGAAAGTGAGGCTGAAGCTGACACATCGACACACAGAAGAATTTGGGGAATGGCAGGAGGCAGCTTCTTCCTTGAGTCTTCTCGAGGAGCCAACTCTGCAGCATCCTGTATGCTTATCAAATTTTTGTCATGAAACAAACACCTAAGAGAAATAATTTAGAAGGAAGAAAGATTTATTTGGGGTTCCTCTCCACTGTTTGGGGGCTTTACGGAGCTATGGATGGGAGGGAGGGAAGTAAGGAGGATGGGGGGGCAAGGGGAAGGAAAAGGAGGAGAGAAAGGAGAGGAAGGGAGGGAGCCAAGGGAGGAGGGGAGAGAAATGGAAAGAACACAAGAAAGGAGAGAGGGAGAATAGGGGAGAGAGAGAGAGAGAGAGAGAGAGAGAGAGAGGAGAGAAGAGCAAGGGGGAGGGAAAAGGAGAGGGAGAGGGAGGGAGCCAAGGGTGGAGGGGAGAGAGAAGAAAAGAAAGCAAGAAAGGATAAAGGGGAAGAGTGAGGGAGGGAGAGGGAGAGAGAGGGATAGAGAGGAAGAGAGAGGGAGGGAGAGAGAGGGAGAAAGTGGAAGAGAGAGAGGGAGGGAGAGGGAGAGACAGAGAGAGATTGATTAATTGATTTAACCTTCTAGGGCAAGCTTCCTCCAAATGGGCTACAGCTTTAAAATTTCCATATACCCCAGATTGTGCCAACAACTAGGAAGCGAGCTTTCCACACACAAGGCTGTGGCGGAGACTTCATATTCAAACCATAATACTCTGATTTCAGAATCACAGTTTTCAGATCTGTGAGAGACTAGAGTGGTGTTGTTTTAAGCTTTTGAATTTGTTCCAGTAGCTCTAGGAAGCTAATGTGCAGATACGGAACCAGTTGCTGGGAACTCATTGGCTAATGAGGCACAAATCACACCTGCATTAATAGAGCTGCAGATCATCTTCTTGCATTTTATTTTTAACTTTTACAAAAATTTTATTGAGAATTTCATACGTGCATATAAGGTGTTTTGATCAAATCCATGCCCACTCCCTCCCTTCCCACACTTCCCATATCTCCCCATCGCTTTTTTCTTTAAGTTTTTTTTCTTCTTTCATTAATTTATTTTTATGGGGCTTTTGGGTGCTCTAACATTCCCCCCTCTGAAGAGGTAACCCTAAAATCTTTTAAGGATTAGATACAAGCTCCCAAATACTTTTGACATTTTTGGCCTTTGGAACAGTGTATGTTGCTAACAGTCTCAAGGACATTTTGACGTTTAGCCAAGAAACTGGCTACTTTTCTTTGGGATCTTTTTACCCTAACTGCCTAGGCAATTCCTACCTCCTATTCTTATCACACCATCTCTGAAGGGGTTACCCAAATTGCCAATAAGGAATAGGGACACAGACTACTCTGGCTTCTTCCATGCTGAACAGGAACGCAGGGTGAGGCAATTGGAGTACCCATTCAGTGGGTCTATCTAAAATACTCCCAGATTGCATAATTTTTATCTCTAAGGGGGAAAGAAAGTCCTTGAATCATGAATAGGAGATGTGAGGAGAGGTAAAGGCAAGAGTAATTAGCATTACAAGTTCTAGACAGGGAACTAGAAAAAAGTCAGAGCAGGGCAATTTTCAAATGTTCATATGAAAGTCCATTGGTATTTCTTGAAAAGGACTTACAAAAGCATCCCTCTATTGGGTTCTTCTTCATTTTTCTTCTGTCTTCCAAGGGTAGACTAGTTGGCTGGGAAGAGTGGCTGGATGCTCAGATGAGGGTCCAGTGACCCTGACTGGCATTCCTTTATGAATGAGCACAACAGTCAACAAGCCCAATTGTGACTATGTTTAGCGATCAGGCTCAGCCGAAGTCTCGATGATGGTAGTTATTTCATGTAGAAGGGACTGCTGTATAGAATCGTCTTATTAAAAAAACCTGGAATTTAAAAGGATTTGGTGCTAGGAGCCACATATGAGGGAGAACACACATCATTTGTTTTTCTGAGTCTGTGTTACTTCACTTAGTATAACAGTTTCTAGATCCATCCATTTACATGCAACTTTC
>NW_008345884.1:6286321-6314322 GCF_000622305.1 Nannospalax galili
CTTTGGTTATACTTTCCTTTGGGGTGTTTAAGACCATACAGTTGGCCCAAATAAATCAATTTATTTTTGCACTTAAGGTAATTTGAGGATCTGTTCCTCAAGAGTCATATGGGCTTGGGAGGAGCTTCTGGCTCCTTTCTTTTACCAGTTGCATCTATGTGAAGATAAGTCAAGGGTCCTGTTCAACCATGTCTGGCTTCACTTGGAAGCATGAATGAGAAGCTTCCTCTAAGTTGACCCTCCTCTTTGTAGACTGAACACTTATTCAAGTCCATCTCGTGGGGTCTCCATGTCCTCCCTGAACAAGAGGACAGGTGACTCACCACATTTACAGGACATTTTGAGAGATGTTCTGTAGTCCCCCGGGACTTAGTTGACCTTGGAGGGCAAGGGGCAAAAACTGTCAAGTCCCTCTCTCTGATCATATTAGTATAAGCCTCAAACTATGGCTGTTAAACATCCAATAAGGTTAGTTCCACCAGTCTTGTACTTTTAATTATCATGTACTATGTAGATAAGGCTTCAGCTTGGATAAAAAACCAAATATTCTCAGATAAACCTTTACTAGATACATATTTTGTTCCTTAAACTAGTTGACTAAACTATGACCAAAGAAATTTTAAGATTATGTGTATAGTATTTTTGTCTAATCCTTTATATATAACAAACCTAAACAGACCTTCATCACTTGCTTAGGCTTTCTGATTTTTTCTATTTTGGAAAATATCTCCATTCCCATATCCTTTTAACATCTTTTACATTCTCATTTTCTTTTTTTTAAATAATTATGAGACATAATAGCATTAACAAATAAATTTTCTATCGGTTGTGAAACTTCTTTTCCTGGGCATACCAAGCAACTCATTCCCTTTAAGGTTCTAGTGTCAAGCCAATGTTTCATTACAGTTTTACTGGGGAAACAATGAATTTATTGAGCGTACTTATGGAGATAACTGAGGGGTTGCTGAGGTGTATGTGTGATCTGAGGGTATGCACACTGGATAGCCTTCACACAACATGGGCCGTGCCTTCTCTTCCTAGCCTTCTGCAGATTGTATACTTTAGCCCTCCCCAAATCCAGGATGCCATGTGTGATTAGGGTCAAATTTCTTAGTTGGTTGGGAAGAGTGGCTGGATACTCCAGTAAAGGTCCAGTGACACTGCTTGGCCCTCCTTTAATGAATGAGCACAACCATCAACAAGCCCAATCGTGATGATGTTTAGCTACCAGGCTCAGCTGAAGTGGTGATGATGGTAGTTATTTCATGCAGAAGGGACTGCTGTATAGCATCATCTTATTAAAAGGACCTAGAATTTAAAAGGATTTGTTACTAGGAGCCACATATGAGGGAGAACATATGTCGTTTGTTTTTCTAAGTCTGTTTTACTTAGTATAACAGTTTCTAGATCCATTTTTTTAATGAAAATAATTTTTTTGATGTTACGTTTTTCATTTGGAACACACTTTCCTTATTTCCTCATAATCTACACTTACAGGAATTACATCCAAATTTGGACATGAGCCTATGGAGAGCTTTTAAAAGATGATAATATACAAATTACATTTTTAAATACTTTAAGAATATATTCTGAAGAAAATCCTATACAGTTTCCAAAACATTAATACTCACACCCACAGACACCCTGGAGCAACCTCTCTCATCCAGAAATCCCTCATATCAGGCACCAAATAGATTTGCTTCAGATAATGCTTTCAGCATTGACTCAGGAACTCAGCTGATTACTTCTGGGGCTATTGCCATTAACATTGATTTGGAAGAAATAACTTGTTGCTACCAAGGCTGTAATTTTTTCCTTTTGTCAAACCATTCATTTGATATTAGCAACTTTTTCTGAAAACATTCTTTCTGAATTGACTGTTTCTACCCCCACAGTAAGAATTAATTCTAGCCCTCATCTAATTCAGGCTAAGCAGCACATCGAGCATTCTCCTGTGTACCATATATCTAAGAATTTCCTGTCCCCTATTTTTATGAAAACCTCTGACTTTATTTTTATATTTTCTCTAGTGCTTTTATGTAATGTGAATTTTGAATAAAAACATGTTGATGATAAGAATATAGATTTTTATAGTTTTTGAGATGGCTAATCTTGCTTATTAATGTGACACACCTTCAAAAGGGAACCTCAGCTGAGCAATTTCCCTCATTGGATTGACCTGTGGACATGCCTTTGGGGCATTTCTTGATTGCTAGTTGATATAGGAGAGCCCAGTCTACTGTGAGAGGTACCATCCCTAGGCAGGTGGGCCTGGGCTACATAAAATGGTAGCTGAGCAAACCAGAGGAAGCAAGCCAGTAAATAGTGTTCCTCCAGGTTCTCTGCTTCAGTTCCTGCCTCCAGGTTCCAGCCTTGAGTTCCAGCTTTGACTTCCCTTGATGAACTGACTGTAAGCTATACAATAAAATCAAACCTCTCCGCACAAGTTGCCTTTGGTCAGTGTTTTTCACAACAACAGAAAGCAAGCCAGAATAGTTTTTAATTTTAATAATAAAATCTTCTAAAATATGAGTAATACTTAAAAAACCCATTCTCAGATGATAAGAACTTAATTTTGAAAAAAAATTATTTTAAAATGACTTCAGAAAAATATGTACATTTCTGCTAATAATTTTGCAACTTTTATAAGTTTGAAATAATTTTAAATAAAACATTTAAAGGGGCTAGACAGATCACTCAGCAGTTAAGAGCAGTGACTACTTTTGTAGAGGACCCAGGTTTGGTACCTAGCAGCCACATGGTGACTAACAACCATCCATAACTCCAGTTCCAGGGGTTCTGACACCCTCTTCTGACCTCTGTGGGCAATGCACAATACAGGTACACTTACATACACGCAGGCAATACATTCATACACATAAATTAATAGATAAAATATTAAATTCAAATATTTTTAAAGTTTAAAAACTCTCAAAATAATATTTAAGGATGTCTTTCATGTTAATTTTTACTGTTTAGTCTTCCCTGGGATTCATATGGAAATGGAGAAGGCAAGAAAAGTTCATGAAGCATACTCCTGCTTGCATGATAGGGTTTCAGAGGTCTGGGGGACTTTTGTAGAGATCATCACTGTTGGAACACCTTCTGATTTTTTTCAGTAACAAAAATTCTAGGTTCCTTTCAGCCAACACTTTCTCCTTCTCAGTCCATTGAGAAGACTGGCCAGGTTATAAGACTGACCAGCATGCAGTTGTTACACCTTCATAGCTGCTAGCCATGAGCTCTAGGATTTCCATGTGCATTAAAGTCTCCAGAGACTCATGCCTATATATGCCTTATGCCTTCGAGGCAGGGTCTCTTAACGTGGGGACAAGTCAAAATTTGCCCTTAACTTATGTACATTCTCTCATATATTTAAAAACTTATCTCTGCCCTATACTTAACACAATGCAAAGCTTTTACCAATACTTGCAACACTGTATTTTAGAGAATAATGACAAGAAAAGATGTCTGTATAAATAAATGCATCTTTCATTTTCAAATATTTTCAGTCCATGGATGGTTGAACCCATGAACACCAGAACTCACTGGTGACAGAACCCATGCGTGCTGGAGCCTGTAGACACACAAGGCTAACTATTCTCATGCGCAGTTTGCGAAATGGGTTTTGGACCCATATGAGTCAATTCTGTTTTTAAACTGAAACTGTTTCTTTAGTTATCTTGATTCAGTACAGAAAGATTGTACTTATAGTTGTTGCAGAAAAAGCTCTTTTAGTTCCAGTTTGTTTGAAAAGCAACACCTCACCCTCTCTGGCTTAAATTAATTTGAGTTGGATTTGTGTAACTTGGAAACTTAGCATGTTAAAATTAGCTCAGGCTGAGAAAGTGAAATATTAATGACCACCGGATTGGATAAAGCCAGCTCTGTGTGAAGTCAGAAAAAAATACTCAAATACTCAATCACAGGGCATGCTGCAGCTCTGAAGCATCATAATAACCCCTTCTTGAGTGAGAGTGGCTGTCTGAAACTCTATCAGTACAAATAAAGCATCCCATTTTCATATGCAGGATTTAAGTCACTTTGACCCAGCAAAACAGCCCAATTCACAGCCCAGAAGCTAAGCTTCAGGTATATAAATTGTGATGCATCATTCCATAGCTGCTGCTTTTTTGTGTCAAAGGAAACAGAAATGTGACCCGCCCCCACCACACACACACGACTTTGCTTTGCTTTGAGTCTATTTCATTCAAATTTCATCTGCAATCCGCTCTTGCATCTAATGACACTCTGCTTAATTTAGTGAGCTGACTCTTGCTTTATTTTCTGTGGGTTCTCTCTCTTTGCTATGGGTAAAGTTGATTTTACCAGCCCTCAGGCAGTTACTGGTATTATGTTGCTTAGCCTTAGGAAACCCAAGAATTAATTTTGGGGGTGAATAGATGTGTATGTCTTGTCTCCCCAGGAAAAGTCTGTCATATAACAAATTGCTCTACGCAGATTAATTTAATAATTAATGACCTGGTCATTTATTCATCCTCACAGCTTATCTGTTAAGGAAGTTGGTATTTTGAAGTGTTTTAAAGTTGGACTTCATAGCCTAGATACTCAAAGATGGATGGCCACAAGACTTGGCATCCTCTGTATCACTTGGAGCCTGTTAGACGTGCAGGTCCAGGGATGTATTCCTAACTTGCTGAACTGGAATTTGCATTTAATTAAGATCACTGGAGTAGTGCATGTACAATATAGTTTGAGATGTACTTTCTTGGAAATCCCAGAGGTTTCCATGGGCCTTTTCAGGAAAATTTAGAGGCAGGGCCATTGGCCTTTCCTTTATGAAAATCATCCTTAAATATATTTCTTCGTGTTTTACTTTCCTGTAATACACTTTTTTATGAATTTTTAAAAAATATTTTATTTATTATTTTTATTTTGCCTTGTGTATGTGTATATTGCCTGCATGTAGGTAAGTGCACCCATGTAATATACTTTTTAAAGTTAAAAAATAATGGAACACCTTTTCTAAAGTAAGAAAAAAATATTCTGAACCACTCCTATTTTAAAGAACACTAATGACATTGTGAATGAGTGTCAGAAACTAAGTTTTGTTTGAGAAGGGCTGGGCAAGGAAGAACCCCCACAAAGGAGCTGGAGCAGAATCCTGCACTTAATGCCATTTACTCATCTGAACACAGAGAGATTCTCACAGGAGCCACTGACTCTTTTAGAGCTCATGCACTGGGAGTCCTAGAATATGTTTTAACAACAGAATTGGGAAGGAAGACTTCTCAGAGGTCAGTGTCTGTAAGAACCAAAAGACCTACTACAATAGTATGTTGAGATAAGGAAAAGCCAGGATGATAAATCTCATACACACAAAAAGATGTCTTGGTATTCCAATGGGAAGGGTGACTGAAAACAGTGTGGTGGCAACCATTAGAATTTTTACTCAGTTCATTCATTTGTGTACGTGTGCATATGTATGTGGGTACAGGCATGCCATCATGTTTGTGTAAAAGTCAGAGGACAGCTTGCTGTAGCTGGCTCTCTCCTTCCACCATATAGTCCTTGGAAATCTAACCCAGGTCCTCAGGCTTAGTAGCAAACACTTTTATTTGTTGAGTCATCTCATTGGCTCATGTCATTAGAATTTATGTCTGTCTCCAACTCATAGATGAGAGAGAGAGAGAGAGAGAGAGAGAGAGAGAGAGAGAACAGATAGGCACACAGAATCAGAGAGGCAAGACACAGAACTCTATTGAAAACTGATATGTGCTGTCTCCCTAATCTTGGATAATTATTGAAACTTAAGTGTTCTGAATCCCCTTTATTAGACTGTCACATTAATGGGGAAGCATTCTCGTATGGCCATAGACCATCCACCCATGTAACAAGTGGACTCTTTTACTTTCAAAGTGATGCTCATCTGGGTATGGGCAATGTCCATAGCAAGTTCCTGGGCCTGTGAGGGATGATGCAAAGACTTAAGACTTCAGAGGGCATCAAGATGAAAAAGCTACCAACAACTAGAAGCCAAAGATACCCATGGATATTTTTAAGCACACAGGGAACATTATCAACTCTTGTAGGAACAGGAGTTTTGTGTTGGAGCAGGAGTCTGTAGAATTGTAGTTAACATTTGTGCAACCTCACCTGTATCCAAAGACAAATGAGGAATGGGAAAATTTAACAAGAGATTTTCTTTAAATTCAAAATATAGCCTCCTTATCCTTTCTTAGCTCTTTTAACACAGGTGCATTATAAGCCAAGCACCCTGGATGAATATTCTTTACAAAGAATTATAGTTGATTTCATAGCTAAGAAATGGGATTTTTGCAAACTTTGGAGAAGCATCATGCAATGTGTTTTCTCTGAAATTGTCCTTAAATTCTCAGTATTCCTAAAGGAATACAAGAAGGGGAGGATACTGTCTTATTCTTTTTCAACCTTCATTACCACCTAAAAGTTCTTAGCAAATACATGGTCTTTATCTGGTACTTGTCCAGGGTTTGATTAAGCCACAACCAGATATAATTACATTTTATTGTTTCCAACCACATTTTAATATCTGCTGTGTCCTGGGAATACAAAAAAGCTAAGCTGTGCTTCTCA
Organism: Nannospalax galili; assembly: GCF_000622305.1. Taxonomy (NCBI): domain Eukaryota; kingdom Metazoa; phylum Chordata; class Mammalia; order Rodentia; family Spalacidae; genus Nannospalax; species Nannospalax galili. The sequence goes on from NW_008345884.1 coordinate 6,292,898, forward strand.
TATTCAATGTTTAAATCAAAGATCATTTTTGTTCAAAATGAAAGCTCACAATCTAATAAATACTGGACCAATTACATTGAAACAAAGATTTTTCTTAATTTTTTAATGGTGTCCCATGTGGTCAAAAATGAGTTCAAGGCCAGCCTGGTCTACAGAGTGAGTTCCAGGACAGCTGGGACTACAGGGAGACCCTGTCTCAAAAAGACCAAAAAAAAAAAAACACAAAAAACAGGTTCCTATGATAAAAATGTATTTATGGAGTCTCAGAATTCTTCAGGGTCTTTATAAAAACCAGTGACGTTGATTCTCAACCACCTTCCTCTCTTTTACTTACAATCTAAGCCATACTTTCTGGAATTGAATGTGGTTTTACTGTGGTTCACTTCTGCTTAGTGACTCCAGATGCTTCCAGGAAAACTTTTAACCACAGGCGTGAAGGACGAACATGATAGCAGATCCATTTCATTTAGGTTCATTTCTTACTTCCTAATTCTAATGTGGCCATTATTATGGGTCCTTACTAAGGGCATACATGAACCCCAGGTTCAGAGTCAATGTTGAAATCATCTACCATGCTCTAGCATGCCTTTCTACCCAAAAGGAAATATCTCCTTTGACTCTAGATGATGTTTTCACTGCTTTGACCCAGGCAGCACCTCCAGTTTGACACTTGAGAAGGAGATAACATCTTTACTTGATGGGTCTATTGACCTGAAATACAAAAGTCCACTTTATATCATGCTGGTGATAGGGTCAGTTCATTCCATGGCATGAAAGCAGTTTCATGTGAAGCCTAAAGATGAAAGGGGTAAAGGCATGGGGTAAAACCTACGATTTTGCTATCTTAGAATTTTTGATCAGGGTGAGTAGGAATCTGCCCTTAATTACTTGTTTCCTTAATGAACTTATTTTAGAAATAAGTAATAAGAAGTAAGAAATAATAAAAATAATTTCTTCTCAGGCTGTCAGGAATATCTGTGTTTGAGCAATTTTCCTATTTGGAACTATTGCTTTGAAAAGGTCACTGAGAATGCTTATTTGCTTCCTTAGGGAACAAAACTATGCCACTTATTAGATCTAGAAAAACACTGTCAAGTAAGATGCACACTTCAACAAATTCTTTAAGAAACAGTTTAGAAGTGTTTTGTTTGGCTTGGTGGAGAGCTTGCCACATAGTAGGACAAATTTTGTCAAACACGGCTGTGGAAATATTCTGCCAAGGACACGGTTGTAAATCATGTCCAGGACTGTTTGCAGACCTATGATACTTTGTAAATGTAGAAATCATCAAAGCTTTATATGTAGAGGTCCTCTGAGGTCATGAACCTACTAGCATGACAAGCAGAGTTTTTTCATGGATTTATAACCAAGTTCAATGTCAAAGTTAATTTTCAACTATATTTGTTAGCTGGATATCTTTACTATATATTACCGCACTTAAACTTTTTAGTAAAGCATGATTTCAACTTCAATAGACAGTGTTATTTGGTGAAATACTCACCCACTTCTGCTTGTGAAAGAATCTCATATGTGGGGTACAATGAGGAATCAGCAGAAGCTCATTTCCTTTACCCTAAGTTTTTAGCTTGAGATATTTTATAATATTAATAAATTATATTAATACATTATCTGTTTGTTGATATTGGCCTTGCTTATGATAATATCAAAAGCTAAGTACAGAGACACCCTTCCTTGATAGAATCAAAGCCCTTATGGCTTTTCCTTTATTGGTACAGAGGCATTTTCTCCATAAAGGAAATCTTAGCATAATGATTCTTATGTTTTAAGAATAAGATATTCTGAATCTTGTCCAATTTGAGAGCTCTACTTTGGGGTTTATAATAAAGCATGGATGAATACAAATTGGAAAAAAATGAAGATAATTGGTACCAGGACTTTATTAGGCATTTCACTGGATACAAAGAAACTTCTTTACATTAAGAACACAATTTTATCAAAAAAATTCACATTTGCTATACAGACTGTAGGCATGGATTTTCTTTACAGCACACTTATTAAAGTATCAATGAACAAATCCTAGAAAGAGGAGGCACAGATCTGACTCCCTTTGGTGAATTCCTAGTCTAATGAAAGGAATATCACCAGTTCTGCAAATTTCCATTCTCCAGAAATGAAGCAAAGCAACACAACTATGTGCAGGCAGGAATCATGGGATAGAAATATATTACGGGGCTTGGGTCCTCCTATTCTATTCAGGAATCTCAAGAATGGAGTTAGCTACATTTTGGATACCTTGGCAGAGCTCCATCCAGATTCTGACTGCCAATAATTCAGTGTTGAAAACACTGCACATTTAATTAGGAATTCCAATGTGGTTCTACTCTCTGAATTCTGTTATAGAAACCAGATTTAGATAGTTCATATTCTAGAGGTCCTTGGGTTTTGATTCCAGAAAAATGGACAGCTCAATACAATTTACTTTAGCAAGTTTCTCCGAAGGAGCTTCACCTCTGGGACCAACTCTGCCCGGTGTCACTCCCTTCTGTGGGGAAGCCACAGGACAAGACTGCTTACCTCAGATTCCTTTCTTCCTTCATAAAAGAATTCCTTTCTACATCAAATTTTCTGCAGTTACATGAATGATTAATTCTAATTCATAAAATAATTTTAAGGTGTTAATGGAAGGAAGAACAATAGTAGATTTGTTTGTTATCCCTCTCACAGACAAGCAATGGAATTTAAAATGGATTCCGATCCTGTTAGAATATACTATCATTTTCCAAGCACATTTTTAATAATTTTGATTGTGTCAATAACTAGGGAAGACTGTTTCAGGGAATAATAGGCCGCATCTAGGCCTCAAAACACGCCATTACAGGAAAATTTGAAATGTGGTAGCATTCATGTAATGAAGCTTGATTTTTCAGATGATTTTAAAAATATTGTTTTTTATTTTATGTGTATGAGTGTATTGCCTGCATTTGTGTAAGTGCACCTGTGCCATGCAGTGCCCAGGGAGGTCAAAAGAGAGCATTGGATCCCCTGGAACTGGAGTTAAGGGTGGTTGTTAGCCACGATGTGGGTGCTAGGAATTGAACTCAGGTCCTCTGCAAGAGCAGCCAGTGCTCTTAACCACTGAAAAACCTCTCTATCCCCTTCAGATGATTTTTAAGGTAAGTCTTCCAAAATCATTGGTGGGTCCTAGTGTGGAACAATATGTTTCTTAATGAAAGGACTAAAACTGCAGATTTTCATGAGGTATTTTAACATAGGGCATGACAGTCTCAGAATTCACAGATAGCTAAGCTGAAAAAGATTGAGAGGAATAGTGTATAGGGTTCTCAGCTTTAAGGAAAAATACGTTATGTTCTAATTAAAATTGAAGTTTGTGGGGCTAGAGAGATGGCTCAGCGATTAAGAACACTGTTCTTGCAGAAGACCCAGGTTCGAATCTCAGTACCCACATGGCAGCTAACAACTGTCTGTAACTCTAGTTCCAGAGGATCTGACAGCCTCTTCTGTCCTCTACGGTCATTCATTGCACGACATGGGTGCACTTACCTACATGCAGGCAATACACATGTACACATAAAATAATAAATAAAATAGTTTTTAAAAATTGAAATTTATATAAACAAGAACTTTATTATAAGTATATCTGATGAAATATATAGGTAATACACTAACATATGAGATTTGACTTTCACTGCTGTTCTGTATTTCACTTAATAATTCCGGGTATTAAAAATAAATAGCTAAAAGTGGAAGGCATAGGTAAATAGTCCATGAAGAGATTCTACACCCAAATATGGGTACAGGTTTTGCTTCCAGCATGACCACCTATGAGGACCCTGGAATTGGTTGTGAGTTTCCTATTACACATAGGGCAGAGAGAAAAGCTGCGTATTGTTTGCTTTTGGGGAAGCAAACCATATTGGAATCTCCTCATGTTGATGGAGCTTTGGCAGTTCTCATGGAGCCAAGGTACACCATTTTACTTCAGAAGATCTAAGTTTGTAAAGCCATGGGCTAGAGAAGCAACTTTCCATGGAAACTTATTATTAAAGTAAAAATAACCTACCAGTATGCAATTCCATGTTGGAATTGTGTGGTGTGCTGGTTTTGGAGCTGATGGAAACACATATGAACCCAGTCTGCTTGAGTGATGTGATGTTAGTAAACTAAAAGATATTTGATACTCTTCAACAGCCTAGCTGCTCTACAAGCTGGACAGTGGGCCCGTGGGAACTCAGAACAGGTCTAAAGCCCATAGCCCATAAGGTTGTTTAAAATACCATCTTCAAGAGAAATGTAATTCCTGCTAAAATTTAAAGCAAAATTGCAGCAGCAAAAATTTTAAAAATGGCAATGAGTTAAGGCTGGTCATAGCGTGCCCTTTTTCTTTAGGATAAGTTTGATGTTTTGATAAGCTACAATATACTTACATTTACCACTAACAAGCACATAATTTTGGCTCATACAAATATATTATCAGAACTAATAACTACAAAATTGTATCACAAGTGAAATAAAAATGACACAATTTTCAATTAACACCTTTACAAATTCTATAGAATAGTTTATCAATGTCATTGGGACCACAAACAATTTTAAACATCATTTTAAACTCTATATAACACAGGAGCCACCAGTGATGGCAAATATAGCATTTATACCACAGTGTCACTAAAAGCTATGGAAAAGACTAAAATGTAGTAAAATAAAATGCTTTAAAATTGTATTTAGCATATCCTGAGGGGTGCGACACTGCATCGTTTTCTCTTAGCAGTTCCAGACATGAATACTTTCCCTAAGGAACTCCCCTTTGGTTGAGTAACCAAAGTTAAAAGATTGTGTCACTGAATATTTGTAAAATTGTAAAACTGAAAAACTAATGAAAACATGCATTTCCTGAGACTTCAACTTTCCAGTCTGTAATCCTAACAGGTAAGAACCTGAACAGGTGACACTGCCAAAAATCATCTCAGAACTTCACAGGACTGAAAACAGCTTTAAGTGAAGGTGTGGATATTTGTAATTTGTATTCAAGTCCATGTTAGATTCTGTAGCTTGAAGCATAATTGACAATGTTTACATAGAGCACTATGGCCAGATGTTTCCAGTTGTAAGTCTCATAGTGTCTTTCTTCCCTTAAATATTCAAACACGGAACTATGTTCATGCCTACTAATATAGGAGACATTGAGATCAAGAATTAAAATTGTAATAGAACGTTTGGATGATTAGATGAAGCATCTATGGTGTATGTGTGTTTGTGTGTGTATTCATGCATGTTTATGTGTATATGTATTTGTATGTTTACATGTATATGTGCTTATATGTATATATGTGTCTTTGAGAGTGTATAAGTGTGTATGTGTATTTTTGTGTATATATGTGTGTGTTTGTGTGTATATGTGTATGTTTATGTATGTTTATGTGGGTATTTATGTGTGTATGTGTATATGCATTTTTGTGTGTATCTGTGTGTTTGTGTGTGTATGTGTGTGTGTACAGGTGTGTCATGCCAAACACTTTATGCTCTTATACATTCTCTGTTAGGTGGCACTCCGTGAAACGTGAGTTTTCCCAATATGGCTGAAACTGAACGTTGAGGTCATCATATAGGGTATCCTAAGGCTTTTGAAAGATGCCTCCTCATTCTCTGTGCTCACATGACTATGTAGTAATAAGGGAGACAGAAATGATAATGGCAGAAGTATTCACTATGTTGGTCCTTTAAAATTACTGACAGGAAAGCAAATGTAAAAATAATTTTATTTGCTTATTTTTCCCTCATTTTACTCTGTTGATTTCCTGCTGTAGATTAGGTAAAAGTTGGATTTTTCATTTTGTTTTTTGCTTTGTAGGACTTGTGACATAAAGTCTTAGGGTGAAAGCAAAACAAAAGGTACATGCATCTACTCTTGAGGCCAAGTTGTAGCCCTTGTGCTCCTAGGGATCTAGAAAGACAATGTCTAGTGAGGAGAAAGGAGCAGAGGCTGTGGGTCAGATTTAATTGCATATCGTCATTTCTTTAAGGAAGGCCCACAGCCTGTTCCACATGTTCTCCACGGTGGGCCTGCGAGCAGAGGACAGCCAAAGGCACCTTGCTATTTCCCTTTCTAAAGAATTCCTTTGAGTAAATTCTCTCATAGTTCATTTCTATCTCTGTCCTTCTTTGGAAATTAAGGCACGTCCACTTATCTCAGTGCCTACCACCTAGGGATTTTATGTCCACGTGGCAATCATAACTTCCTACTGAAAGTACCTTTTCTCTAACAAGATTCTATGAGGACATCATTAACAGCAATAAAAATCTTTCCCACTTAAAAAATTTCACCGTCTAACGCTTCATCACGTTTATTCTTTCCAGTACCCAGATAACAAATATCCCCAAGTTAAATATATGCAAACACTAGAGGAAAGTGTGTAAATTAAAGAAAACACAATATAATTACCTCTATATTGTATTCATTATTCATTAACAGGTTAAAGATCTATTTCTGTTGCATTATAAGTTAAATCATTGTGTCATTGCCAGTGTGCTTAGCTACAGATGCTCTTGAGGGCTCAATAGTGAATTGTCAGAGAGAAAAATCTAAATCAATAGCAAATTTACAGAGCATAAGTGTCAACAATCTATAATCCTTTAAAAAGGATTCATGTTTAGTTGCACAGGCAGAGCAAGTGACAGAGACAGACAATAATCTGCAAGGTACGGAGAAAGGAAGAAGTGGCTAGTGAGAGCAGGGGAATCTTGAAGTCCCAAACTATATATTTTTAATTGTTTTATTGAACATTTTTACATTTCATACCACAGCTCCCTCCCCCATCTGTGCCTTCCCCCCACTATACATGTTAAGCCCTCTCTAGTCAGGTATTTGTAACCAGATGTCCTTTGGTGCAAATTCATCCACTGGAGTCTAGTCATTCTATCTAGAGATTGTAAGTAAGGCCTAATTTTTACAAAAATATTTTGAGTAACTCTTCCATTTTCAATGATTTTTGTAATATTTTCATACATTTTCTGACTTAGTTTCTATTTTATTTTATCTTTTATATTTTTGAGACATATCTCTATGTCACCCAGATTGGCCTTGAGCTCACCATATACCCCAAGCTAGATTTGAACATGTACTGATCCTCCTGCCTTCCAAGTGCTGGGATTACAGACAGGCATGTGCTACCACTCTTGGGTCTGGAACTAGATTTTAAATTATTCAATATTATCAGTGTTTTCATTTGAAAAGAATTGTAGTGTGTTTGCCTATAATCTGTGGGTATTTGTGTATATTTGTATGTCTGTCTGCACCAAAATGTGCGACAAAATACAGACACAACTGAAATGTATAAACATATCTGTTGTGCGCATGGGCATGCTACCCAGTCTACACAGGGACCAAGTTTGTCATGAATGGTCTCTTCAGGATAAATAATTTTTATTCACTATCGGTAGCTGCTAGCAAGTACTATGTTCTAATAATGAATATAAGTCAGCTCTTACTTGTTTATATTCTTGACATGTAAACTTGAAATCAACTCTTTATCTAAGACCAAGAGATTAAGTCATATGTCCTCCACTTAAATCAATTAAAAGCTGAAGGCATTATTTTTTATTTCTTTAGGGACCTGATAGGCATGTAAATGCATTGTCTTGGGAAACTGTTGAGGTTGGAATATTTCCTTGTGTGAATATAAAATAATTCATAATTGTAATAACTTCAGCAAATTGTGTAGATTTTTATAAACACTTCATAATATTTCTGCAAAGTACATAGAGGGGGGTATTGTGCTCTTTGAAAATTGTTTAGGAGTTGTCAAATACGATAAAGACACCCAGGAGGACGCAATACTCTTAAGTATGTTAGCATTGCTCTTCCCTGATTACTGAAAGCGAGGCCATGGAAACTTTGTATGAGAGTTCTGCCCTTCTTCCTTTATTTCATCCCTCAAGGACAATGGAACCCGGAGGTAAAGTGTTAGTGCTGATTTAAACAAGCCTGTCCAGATCACATGCATTTGAAAAATTTGTAAAGGTACCTTATATAGCCTTGTGATTTCGAGGATATAATCTCAAAAGTAGTCTTCTAATTAATTCCCTCTAATTTTCTTCCTTTTTTTTCTAAATTATGAACATGAAGGATCTTAAAAAAATTCTTCTTAATCTGGGATTTAATACTGTGCATTTGGAATTCCAATTTTTTTTACATGATCTTTTGTTTTTCCAGTTTTAGAAAAATTGAAATTATTAAAAGGTTTGGGAAGAGTTCTTTTTAAAGTTACTAATTTCAACACACTTGTAACTTGACATTTTCATGAAATATTGTTTAAGAGTTTGCAGAATTAAAATAACATCCATCTCTGTAGACACTGTCCTTTTTGCACTATGGAGTTCACACTCATAGGCCTTCCAAAAAGTTTTTGCACTTTAATCATAGCTGCCTTACATGGAAATACTGTGAAACACTATTGTTTTTGTATAACACAAAAATCACTGTTAATGATCTCCAGTATTAATATTGCAAGGAAACTGATTTGATGCATAAATTCTGTATGACCAAAAGTTAATTACAGATTCCCCATTGCAGATGGCTACAGAATGCTTTACCAAGTCTCACAAAACAAACAAAGTTCAGCACAACAATGTAATACACATTATTTTGGGCATTCAGTTGTTTTGACACCCATACTGAATCTAATTAGAAAAAGCGAGCGAGCAAGAGAAGAAGTGGAAAGGATACAGGGTACGAACAATATAGGAGCCCTAGGATGAAATTAGAAAATGCAATCAAGTGAACACTCATGAGTTACACATTATAAACATTAATTTTGTAAAACAAAATTTACTGTTAACTTTCTATCCCTAACACTAGAAGTAGATTTTACTCATCAAATAGGAAATGACATATTTATAGTAATGCAGAGTATGGTCACAATCACTGAAGAAATGACTTCCCCCCTTTCCCACCCACTAGCAGCCTAATTCCTTCAGAGACTCAGTGGACTGGGAAGATCGGAGGGTTTACTGATAATATGCGTAATACAATGAATCTTCTCTGTCTTACTCCTGGGCACTCCAGACAGTGACATCAAGTGTTGGCTTCTCCTTCCTCAAAGATATAGTTGAGCTTTATTACAGTGCTGATAAAATCACCAAGTTCTACAAAATCAGCAGTGACAATGTTGATGCCACTCTCTCCTGGCTTCTGTGTGCGGACCCACTGCATCATGGCAGGAAGAGCTCTGAAAAAAAGAAACAAAAGAGAAGTCATAAAAGGCAAGGTTGTGTCATTCCAGGCCTGTGGCTGTGCAATTTACTAAACCAAATATCCCAGGTACAGGTGAGGGGAAAAGACCAAATAACAATGGTGAATTCTTAACTCTTTCTTATTACTTACTTAATTATGTGTAAGCACATATATGTGTGTTACAGTGTACATGTGAAGGTCAGAGGACAGCCTGCGGGAGTTGGCTCTCTCCTTCCACCATGTGAGTCCTGAAGAATGAACTCAGTCCATCAGGCTTGGTGGCAAGGGCCTTTTCCTGCTGAATAATTTCACTGGCTCCAAATTCTTAACTCTTGCTTGAACACACTCTTAATAAAGATACTTACCAAATTGGACCAGGTTGGATCTTCATCTTCGCATCTCTAATATCGTTATAGTTTACAATAGAGTTTGAATTTTTGTTCTGGTTTTGCATGCTGTAACTGCATGCCTTACAGAGCATGATGAGATGAAGCCTTGTACTTATCAAATAGACAGCGTGGGTCTTGTACATGCTGTCACTATTGATGCAAGTTCATATAAGCTCCTCTTTCCTTCTGTCCATGCACCAACCCTGGTTCTTACAGTCTTTCTGCATCCCTCTTCTGCAATGGTCTTCTGCAATGAGCCATGGATTGAGTGATATTTAATATAGGAGTCCTATACAGGGGCACATATTCTGCAATCTCTTATTCTCTACACTTTGGCCAGTTGTGGCCCTCTGTGTGCATTGCACTCTGTTGTATGAGGAAGCTTCACTGGTGAGAGCTGAAGGATGTGTTAGTATTTTTTCTGCCCCCAGTTCCACAATATTTCATAAGCCTTAGGTGTAAAGGTTCCACTGAAGATATGTGACTTAAGACTTGGCATCTCTCAAACATAGTCTCTGTATGTGACCAGTTGCAGAACTCTGTAATAATCTCCATCTGTTGCAAGAAGACGCTTCTTTGATAAGTGGTGTATAATATACTTGTCTATAAATATAAGGATCCATATTTAGCATACAGTAAGAAATTTCATTTGTCTAGAGATATGACAGAGGTAGGGTTTTCTCTAGGATCTATCACCCCTACAGTCATGTGTCTTTGGCTATATTTACAGTCACTCATCTGTTCCCTCCCATTGAGAAGGCTTTAAGTTCAATTAGATAGCTGTTGATTACTGCTCCCACCCCAGATAAAAGTGCCAATAATGCACCAATAGAGATAGTTTGCTGTGTTATCGTTGTGGTTATTAGGCTTTGCATCTTGGTTGCACTGTTGATTGATTTTCTCCCTTAACAGCTTGCATAGTATCCTCTAGAACTATGAAAGCTAGTCTTCAGGGAGAAGGCTCCCAATTCAATTCCAGTTTCCTTGTTCCAAGTCCTGTGTCTGAAGTATGTCCTGTCTTCAACAATAGGACCTTACCTTCAATTTTAGGAACTGTATTAAGATGTTGCATGTAACCCAAAGAAAACTTTTCTGCCTTCAACAAGTTCATGGTCTGGGTATAAGCAGGTAAACATGGAAGATGTCTTTCCTTCAAGCCACCTATTACTTTCCAGTGTGTATTATAGTCTATTGAAACATTCAATAGAAGAACAGAGAAAAATATAAGCTTATAAGGCCATCAGTATGGCTCAGCAGGTAAGGGTGCTTGCAGCCAGGTCTGATGACTGATTTCAATCCTTAAGATCCACATGGTAGAGGGTGAGGACTGTCAAGGTTTTTTACACATGTGTACTGAGGTATGCATGCCCCAATGTAATAAATAAAGATAACAATATAGCAGTTTATATTCTCATCAAGGAAAACATGAAATAAATGATAAATACAAGTATAAATGATAAATATACTTGGACAAGAAACAATTGAGCAAAGAAATGAAGATTAGCAGTATAAAGTTGAGAAAGAGCAGTGCAGATTACCAGTTAAGATAAGGTTGTTTATTAGGCCTCACTGGGAAGGAAATATTTGTGCAAAAGTTTCAGAAAAAGAGAGAGTCACACTGGTATCTGGGAAAAGCATCCTAGCTACTGCATGGCTCTAAAGGCAGCATGGTGGAACAGGAGAGTAAAGATGAAGTCAGAAGGATAATGAGAAGCAGTGCTTCCTGTAAGGCATGGGCATCAGTTGATTTCCTCATTGCTTTTACAAAATACCTGGAAAAAATAGCTTAAGGATTCTTTTCCTGGTGGAGAAGGCATGACAGTGAGAGGGTGAAGTGGCTGTCCACATTAGTTCTGCAGTCAGGAAGCAGAGACAGATGAATGCTGTGTTCATCGGGCTTTCCTGTTCCTTTCCCCATTTTTATTCAGTATGGGTACGCAGGTGAATATTCCTTAGTTAAACTTCTCTAGGAATATTCTCACAGACAAGCCCAAAGGCATGCCTTCTGGGTTATTCTAAAGTCCGGTAAGTTGACAATGAGAGATAACCATCATAAGTGCACCCAGCGTCAGCTTGAAATCTAGACACATCAGTTTGAAACCATTACGTTCCTCTCTGCACCCCCATGGACTCATAGCCATATCATAATTTAGAATGTATTCAATATAGCTTCAAAATCCCCAGTCTTAACAGTATCAACACTGCTCAAGTCTAAAGTCCCTTGTGAGACTCAAAACAATCTCTTAACTGAAAGCTCTGATAAAATAAAAACACTAAGATATATTTTTCCAATGTAGAACATCATAGAGTAAACACTCCTATTCAAAAAGTGATGAATGGGAGGATAACAAAGAAAGTCCTGATAAAAACAAAAACAAAACCACAAAGGACAAATATCAAACACAGCCCTCCTATGTCAAGGATCTGGGGTTAGTCATAGAATCATCTGGGTTGCAAGGGGCTTGTATAGACCAACCCCTCTGGCACATGCAATACACGTATCCCTCTCTTGGGCTTCTTCTGTCCCATGATATCCTTGGCAGATATTCAGCAGTCAACAGTTCTGGTATCTCTGACATCCTGGTTTCCATTTTAACGTGGGCTTCACCCTAACAGATTCTTCTAGCTCCTTGTAGAGAATCTGATCTTATCCCACATTGATTGGCCTTGGTAGACTTCGGGACCCTTGGTGCAAGCTTCTACCATCCATAATTCTTGCAAACCCAGCACCATATGAACGATGCTGCCAAGTTCTGTGGCCAGCTCAAGATGTAGTCTGGCCCCCTCCTCCCATAGCTGCAATGGTCTCTGTGTGTTTTGCTGGCTGAACCTGAGCAAAAATCCTAAGTGGTTGTTTTGGAGTAGGAAATTCCTTCAGTGATGTATTGAGTTCAGTCTTTCTCCTTTCAAATGATATTTAAAAATATTTTATTCTTTCTTTGAGAATTTTGTACAATGTATTTTAATCATAATCAGATCCCCTCCCCCATCTCCACTCCCAATTTACTACTCGCTGACGTCATGACCTCTACCTTTTTATTATTTTTTTAAAGTCATATTGAGTCTAGTTTGTATTCCCCAAGTGTTCTTGGGTATGAGTCTATCCCCTAGGACCTGATCAGCCTACCCATCAACACAGGTTTAATGAAAACTGACTCCTCTTCTAGCAGCTTCCAATTGCCAATACTTTCTCTGCTGGGGCTGATGTTTTTGGCCCACCTCCCCTATCCATTCTGAGATTTTATTTGACTTGAGCTTAAGCAAGTGTTGTACATGCCTGAGCACTTCTACAGTCTCTTATTCTCTAAATGTTGACCAGTTGTGTGTCACAGTGTTAATCATCATCTGCTGCAAGAGGAAACTTCTCTGATGAGAGCTGAGAGGTATATTAATCTGTGTATATAACAACATGTCATTAGGAGTCAGTTTAATTCTTTGCTCATTTAGCAGGATAACAGCAGTCAGTTCTCCCAAGTGGTCTGTGCACCTTCAAAATGAACAGAGGTGACTAATGACATCTTATAAGCCATTAGATGTAGACAGAGGGAGAAGGAGTCTGTGAAGTATGCTAGATTTCTAGCAAACATCTGGCAGATAGGCATTATTTATAATCTGGGAAGGATTAGAGTGATGACTTTCTGGAATAGGTGATAAGTTCAGTGTCAGACAACACTAAAGCTGAGATTTCAAGTGACATTTGTCTGTAGCTCTGATAACGGGCAGGGACACCAGATATAGTAACCTTGTGGCTAAGATCACCTGTAAGTATTTTGTTAAGGGAGAAGCAAACTGAACATTTCAAGATCAATGGCATTTAAGGGTTGGACAGGAAAAAAAAGAGAAAAATAAGTAGCATCATGATAATCAAGGAAAGAAAAACTCAGAGAGGTTGAAGCAAGGGATGAAATGTGAGCATGTTTCTCCAGGCAGCAGAAGGCATGTCCATACAACCTAACCCATCTGGGAAAACTGGATGAATTGCCTTGGACTTCACTAATCCTTTGAGTCATACCTTTAAAAACCTGATCCAGGGCTGAAGAGATGGCCCAGTGATTGGCACTGGCCGCTCTTACAGAGGACCTGGGTTCGGTTCCCAGCACCCACATGGTGGCTAACAACCATCCATAACTTCAGTTCCAAGGGATCTGAAACCCACTTCTGTGATCTGTGGGCATTACATGACATGGGTGCACTTGCACACATGTAAGCAATATACTCATACCAATAAAATAAAAATAATAAATAACATTTTTTTTTTAAAAAAAAAACATGATCCATACTCCTGTTAAAAACAGATGGAGCTTTTTAAAGAGCATAGCATGACTCTAAAAGGTTCATTGCCTTCAGAAAATAAACTGGCAGGCAGGTGGTTCTTACCACAACAGTTATAGAAGAGAATTCCATTTTAACATGAACACTCTGGATTCTTCAAACAAAGACACATATGCATTCACATTCATCAGAAAGACTGTGTCAGTGTGTGTGTGTGTGTGTGTGTGTCTGTGTCTGTGTAGTCACTCAGGTTTGAATTCCATCACTCTCTTCTCTGGACTTGCTAGAGCAGATGAAGTAGCTCTGCTGCAAATACAGCATGGAAACATTTTACAAAAGGCATACATTCTTGGGAAAGAATATCTCAAGTACATTTCTCATGAAAAATGTTTTTCCAGCAGCTAACTCATCTTCAGAGGCAAGAGGCAGGGTAGGTAACTGATGCTGAGGCCACTGTTGGTTGTATTCACCTTAAATGATGAGTGAGTTAGTTCCCCAGATCTCTGAGGTACCAAGTCATCAGACTCATGAACAGTGAAATCGCCACCTTATATTCATGATCATTGCAGAAAATCTCAGTTGCTCTCTCTTACCCTGAGATTAAAATCCTGGTCCCAGAATATAGAACTAATTGTTATCCTCATGGGGAGAAGTTAGAAGCCAAGAGTGTTCTTTTCTTTTTCTTTATAAAATAGAATGCCTTAAGGATTGATGAAACATTCTTATGGTCCTCAGATGAGACATGAGTATTACATTTAAAATATTATTTCTCTGAGTCATTGGAATATTTCTGTTTTCTGTGCAGACACACTTTCCTAAAGCTAATGTATGATATAAAAGCCAAGACAAACAATTATGCCAAGTTGACTCTCAAATACTTAGTCAAATAGATTCATGTTAAACAAAAAGACTCACTACACTGGATTAAAAGTAGAAATTACCATTGAGCATTTATTTGGAGTAGTATTTCCTACCCCTCCTTCATCATTGCCCTCAAGGACCATTTTAATTAATGTTTCCTGTTTTCTCTCCTACTTGGTGACATTTTAATACCACAGAAACATTGCCTACTCCTTTACATATCTGTTTAGATATTATGATTTATATGTACATAAAAGTGAAAAAAAATTAATTTGCTTCCCCAAGAGCCAGTTTTTGCCCCTTCGGGTTAATATTGCCACAGAGAATTATAATTTACAGCTAAGTGGCAAGTTGTCAGTTTTACTTAGCATCAAGCAGAAAATCAGAATGAATTGACAAATCTGTTCTGATGGTAATAAATAGTGACAGTTTAACAGTCTTCGTGGTTTTTGTCAGATAAGGTCTGCAGTATCAAATCTGGCTAGCTTATAAACAATGGAAATTATTTCTCATTGTTTGGGAGTCTGGAGGGACCAAGGTCAAGGTGCTGGCAGTTTTGGTTGGTGGCAGCTGTTCATTTCAGGATTTACAGACCTTTTTTTTTAAGCGGAATGGCAAGCAAACTGCCTTGGCCTCTTTTGTTGGGACTCCTGCTCCATTTATGAAAGTGCTTCCCACCTTTGTCATCACCTCCTGAAGTCCCCCCTCTTAATTCCATCACCTTGGGGTTTATAATTCTAATATGAATATTTGGGGGACACAAACCTTCAGACTTTAGAAAAGATAAATGGATTAAATTCTAATTTTCAGAAATGATCCATCCAGGGCTAGGGAGCTAGCTCAGTAGACATGAGTGCTTACTGTACAAACATGAGGACGTGAGTTCAAATCCTTGACACCCTTGTAAAAGACAGGCATAGCCATGTGTGCCAGTAAACCCAGTATTGGGATATGGAAACAGACGGGTCCCAGGAGCTACCTGGCTAGCCAGCATAACTGAACCCATGTAATTCAAGTTAAGTGGGAGACCCTGTCTCAGGGAAATAAGCCTGAGAGCTATAGAGGAAGACACCCGATATCCTCCTCTGACCTCCCTACATGCTAACATGGATGCATGCACCACAAACACATGCATACAGCATAAACACACATACAACATACATATATATCACACACAGACGTAGACACAGACATACACGCTGATCTATCCACTCATCGATCCATCCATCCATTCATCCAAGGCACCATACCCCTGGACATAGTGTGCTACTTGTAGCTGCTTTAAGTCTTCCCAAAGTTCTGACCTTCCTTGAAATCCTGCCATAGTCTCTCCTTCATATTCTTTTTTGTTTGTTTACTATGCCATAATCAGAATAATCTTTCTTCAATGCATCTGAACATTATTATTCCTGAGAATCCACAAGGACTCACTTCTAGACCTTCTACAATGTATATGGGTCTTTCTACACCCCACCATATCAGCTGCTACCC
This sequence comes from Nannospalax galili, assembly GCF_000622305.1. Taxonomy (NCBI): domain Eukaryota; kingdom Metazoa; phylum Chordata; class Mammalia; order Rodentia; family Spalacidae; genus Nannospalax; species Nannospalax galili. The sequence continues at coordinate 6,309,122 of NW_008345884.1, forward strand.
CCGTCCACCTCTGAATCATTTGTCATTACTTCCTATCAATTTCTTCTCCAACAAACTGAGGTCCTTGTATTTATACACAGATACACGCTGTGATTATTTGTCTCTCCCTTTTTTTCCACAGCCTTCCTCTATATGAGTACCTTTCTTTCCTCTAGTAACTTTCTTGCTCTAATTTCTGCCTGATCTGTAAGATTTGCCCTAGGTATCCATTAAACCCCTCCTATCCAAGTCTGGATGGAGAATTATTTTCTTGCTGCTTCACATTCTTCAAGCTTAGTTCTGCAAGTGTGTCTAACATGCACCATTATCCATTTCCAGTTCCATTCTGTCAGCACTTGAACACTTTTCTATAAACAAACAAAAAATTCAGACATAGCCATCAATATGGTCTGTGTTTGCAACATTTTCTGGAATGCAAAGGGAAACCACACATTTGTTGAACTAAGATGCTGAACAAGAAAACCTGGACTCAGATGTTTTGAAACCAACAAACAAAATAAAGACAAAACAGCCATGGTGGTATGATATGGTACAATATACATAGGCACAGCATTTACCCCTTTAAGATGAATTTAAAAAACTGAAAAAGGGGGCTGGAGAGATGACTCAGTGGTTAAGAACACTGGTTGTTCTTGCAGAGGACCCAGGTTCGTATCCGAGCACCCACATGGTAGCTAACAACTGTCCGTAACTCCAGTCCCAGGGGATCCGATAGCCTCTTCTGACGTCCGCAGGCATTGCACAACATGGGTGCACTTACCTACATGCAGGCAATACATGCATACACATAAAATAAAAATAATAAATAAAATTTTTTAAAAATAAAAAATAAAAGCACTATTGTCAGTTCTGAAACAGGAATTTCTGTTCACATCTCAGCTTCATTCTTTATCATAAGCAGGCTAGTTTTGCTCTATCCCTGGGTTATACCCCCTGGTAAATGGGCATAATAGTGAGGATAGTGAGGATTAAGTAAATTAGTGCATGTGAAGTCCTCAGAAATGTTGGCTTTCTGTACCGGTGTTGCATTTAATATCCCCTGAGTGGCACTCTACAGCTTCCTGCTCTGGAGGTCTCAAGGATGGATGGTAACTGTGGATTCTGGGAGTTGGGAACCAACAAAGACAAATGTAGTTGTGATACAAGATTGCTTTCAGACTTTCATCCTTCCAAAGACAGAGAGAATGAGAACTGGCAATGAGTTTTTCAGAGAATCTTTTGAGGAGCTATTTTTCCTAGGCACATAGTTGTGGTAACTAAGTTCCGTCATAGATAGGAACTTAAGTTGGTAAAAGAGCAGGTCCCAAACTTCATGAATGAGGCAAAGCCTCAAAACCTTTCTCAGATATGTGATATCTTCTGAGTAAAGTCACCTTCAAGCAGATGGCTTCTTAGAAGAGAAACAAGTGTGCAGGAACTGGAAAATGACTGTTTTCTGAGGAAAACAGGAGGATGTGCTGAGAAGTCAATCCTCTGATGTGCTTTTCTTTGAAGACTGGGTTGGAAAAGACTTAAAGGAAAAGATTTAGAAGTTGCAAGTGCTGAGCTCTCCTGCAGGTCACACTGTTGAAACTTTCCTTTGTGGTATGCTGGCCTTGGCTTACTAATTCATGTCAGTTTCCTTGGAATGCTTTAGTTATTGCCCAATGCTTTGAAAGTGAAGGCAAAACTCCTCACCCGCTCATAGGATCCTAAACAACTGCCAGAAGAGGCTCCTCTAGATTCATCGCTTGTCCTCATTAAATTGTCAAGTCTTGTTCATCTTGATTGGCCTAATTTTCTTTGAAGAACTTTCTGGCTTTTTTATTGCTATTTGTCTTGAGTTACAAAGAATTGCTTACATTCTTTTTTATTTTTCACTGTGAAAAATGTTTTATTAGCTTGAGATAATTCTTTACCTCACAAGTCCTTGTCAATCCAGACTCCTGAACAAGATTCTGTAGAACTCCTCATCACAAACAGAGTAATGAGGTTTACTGGCAGGTAACCCCACAAGTGGTTAGAATCATCTTAATAAGCCTACAGGTTTTTCAAATCCTTATTAATTTTCTGATATACTTTAAGATATGATTCAGGGACAAGGTGGGTTTACCACTGATCCTGGATTTTCGAAGCAGTGGTCTCTAAGGGTTGGTAGTGAACTGCTCAGTACCACAGCATAATTTGTATTTTTTTTAATAAGTCATTTTTTATTTGTTGATTGTTTTGTGTGTATATCATATGGAACATCCCAAACAATCTTATTCATCTATATACCCACTTCCCAAATGGCATCCTCCCATAGCCTCCCCACCCTGACTGGAGCCCATATACTCTGTCATCCCTGTTACTGTCCACTGTGTGGTTGGCCCCCCAGCCATTCCCCAATGCTTGTCCAGCTGCTGAATCTCTTCAGCCTACCTAGAGATCCTTGGTTTAGGAAGATCAGCTGTTCCTCATCTAGCAGCAATCAGTTGTCAATATTCCTTTAGATAGGATTGGGGTCTGCTGTTCATTTTCCCAGTTCTAGGCTGAGTTACTGTCTGGGAGTCTTTTGGGCCATGCTGGCCAACAACTCAAAGGAAGGTATCTCCTGTCTGGCATTGTTTCTTGTTATGCAGCCTTTAGCTATACATATGGACTCTTAAAAAATTATATTGATCCCTTTAATCTTTGGTTATACTTTCCTTTTGGGTGGTTAAGACCCTAAGTTGGCCCAGATAAACCAATTTATTTTTACTCTTAAGGTCATTTGAGGATCTGTTCCTCAGGGGTCACATGGGCTTGGGAGGAGGCCCTGGCTCCTTCCTTTATCAATTCTGTCTATGTGATGATAAATCAAAGGTCCTACTCAAACAAGGATGGCTTCACTTGGAAGCATGGAGGAAATATTTCCTCTGTGTTGACCCTCCTCTTTGTAGACTGGACACTGGTTCAAGTCCATCTGGTGGGGTCTCCATGCCCTCCTTGATCAAGAGGACAGGTGACTTACCACAGTTAGAGGACATTTTGAGAGATGCTCATAGTCCCCTGGAATTTATTCGACCTAGGAGGGCAAGGAGCAAAAACTGTCCTTTATGTCCCTCTGACCAAATTAGTACAGGCCTCAAAGTATGGCTGTTAAACATCCAAGAAGGTTAGTTCCACCAGTCTGGTACTTTTAACTACCATGTGCCATGTAGATAAAGCCTGGGCCAAGACCAAATGTTCTCAGATAAACCTTGCTTAGACATATATTATATTCTTTAATCTAGTTGTATATATAATTTGTCAGTAAGTTGTTGGACTAATATGGTTCCCTCTGTTTTTTTTAAAAACTAGCTAGGCATTATTATCTCTCACATTGTCTAACCCTTCCACCATGGTTTCCCCATTTAAGTGCCCCCATTTTTCCCATTTCTCCCTTAATAATATGCTTCTCCTATGGTCCTACCTCCCTTGAGCTCCTTCTTTCCCTTTTTCCCCTAGGTTCCTTGTGTAACCTTCCCTCCCCCATCCACTTAAAATAACCCCATTTTTATCCATATCCCCCCTTATTAACACCTGTTTCCTACTGTTCCTCTTTCAGATTCTTTCTTTTCCTATGCCTCCATGGTTCCTTTCCATTATCCTGGTTCCTGTAGTTATATCTGGATACATAGTCACTTATTAAGATTTGGTACAAGGAGCCACCACTTACCAGGATTTGGTGCAAGGATCCATGTATGAGGCAGAACATGCGTTCTGAGTCTGTGTTACTTCACTTATTATAACAGTTTCTAGTTCCATCCATTTACCTGCAAATTTCATGATTTCATCTTTACTGCTGAGTAAAACTCCATTGTATAAATGCACCATACTTTCATTATCCACTCATCAGTTGAGGGACACTTAGGTTGCTTCCATCTCTTAGCTATTGTAATTTTTATACTGCCAAAGTATTATAAAAATTAAGTCTGCTGTGAGAGACTTGGCTAAAGTACAAAATCAGACACGTAGTGTTAATATTTTCGTGAAAATCTTTTTTTCCTTAGTAATATGTATTTTAATATATATTATGGAACAAGCTCTATACTGAATTATTGACATGTATTTATTCATTATACAATCACTCTGAAAGATAATAGCAATCTAGATCTAGGACTTGTAGTCTTTTCTACAGTTTTGTAAAGATTCTGTTGGAAAAGAGAAGTTGGTCCTAAAATATTGGTTCACATATCTTGAGAATAGTTCTTTTCTGATAAGATCCTCTGTTTCTTTTTTTTTTTCCATGTACTCTTTCTTCTTTTATTTTTTTATGGGGCTTTTGGCTACTCTAACATTCCCTCCTCTGAAAAGGTAACGCTAAATCATAGGGTTAGGTTAATCTTTATCTAAAGATTATATAAAAACTCCCAAATACTTTTGCTGTTTTTGGCCTTTGGAACAGAGTATGTTGCTAAGAGGCCCAAGGACATTTTGAGTTTTAGCCAAGAAACTGGCTACTTTTCTTTGGGGTCCTTTCCCCCTAACAGCCTAGCCAATTCCTACCTCCTATTTTTATTACATCATCTTCTGAAGAGGTTACCCAACTTGCAGATAAGGAATTGGGACACAGACCGTTCTGGCTTCTTCCATGCTTCACCCAGGGTGAAGCAATTGGAGTACCCTTCACCGGGTTTATCTAAAAGACTCCCAGATTGCATAACTCTTATCTCTATGGGGAAAAGAAAGTCCTTGAATTGTGAATAGGAGATGTGAAGGAGGAGTAAAGGCAAGAGCAATTAACATTACAAGTTCAAGACAGAGAACTAGAAAAAAGTCAGAACAGGGCAATTTTCAAATGTTCATATGAGAGTCCATTGGAATTTCTTGATAATGGATTCCAAAAGCATCCTTCTATTGGGTTCCTCCTCATTTTTCTTTTGTCTTCCAAGGCTGGACTCGAGAGTGATGGATTCAGGATTTGCTTTCAGGCACTTAGGTAGTTGTTGGAGTAGCTGGAATCAGTGTCAGTTCCCTCTCAAAGGCTTCTAGATAGGGGGAGAAAACAAATTTAGCCATCATTTCAGAACAATAGTGGGTTGTCTCCCTTAGCTACAGGTGGGCACTATAATATTGCAGACTAAGATTTGAAATCTTACATCTGAGCAACTTTCTGGTTAGGAACAAAGTCATGAATGAGAAATAATTGTCTAAATAACATTTTATATGGACTTAAGCCTAATGTCTGGGAAGTGTAATCCCTTGAACTCTTAAAGAAA
>NW_008345884.1:6314404-6387893 GCF_000622305.1 Nannospalax galili
TATTTTTACAGTTAATGTCCTTTGACGATCTGTTCCTCAGGGGTCACGTGGGCTTGGGAGGAGCTTCTGGATCCTTTCTTTTACCAGCTCCATCTATGTGAAGATAAGTCAAAAGTCCTACCCGACCGTATCTGGCTTCACTTGGAAGCATGAATGAGATGTTTCCTCTGAGTTGACCCTCCTCTTTGTAGACTGCACACTGGCTCAAGTCCCTCTGGTGGGGTCTCTATGTCCTCTCTGAACAAGAGCACAGGTGATCACCACAGTTACAGGACATTTTAAGAGATGTTCAATAGTCCCCTGGAATTTAGTCGACCTTGGAGGGCAAGGGGCAAAAACTGTCAAGTCCCTTTGACCACATTAGTATATGCCTCCAAGTATGGCTCTTAAACATTCAATAAGGTTAGTTCCATCAGTCTGGCACCTTTAATTATCATGTGCTATGTAGATAAAGCTTGGGTAAAAAAAAACAAATATTCTCAGATGAACCTTGACTAGACATCTATTTTGTTCCTTAAGCTATTTGACTAGTCAGGCAGGGTGGCGCATGCCTGCAGTCCCAGCACTTGGGAGGCAGAGGTAGGCAGATCTCTGTGAGTTCAAGGCCAGCCTGGTCTACATAGTGAGTTCTAGGACAGCTGGGGCTACAGGGAGACCCTGCTTCAAAAAGACCAAAAAAAAAAAAAAACTAGTTGACTAAACTATGACCTTAGAAATTTTAAAATTATATGCATATTATTTTTGTCTCATCCTTTATATATCATAACAAACCTACAGAGACCTTCATCACTTACTTAGGATTTCTCTTTTTTTTTCTGTTTTGGAAAATATCTCCATTCCCATAGCCTTTTAACATCTTTTATATTCTCATCTCCTTTTTCTTTTTCTTTTTTTTTTAAAAATAATTATGAGCTATAATAGCACTAACAAATAAATTTTCCATCCGTTGTGAGACTTCTCTGCCTGGGGATACTAAGCAATGCTTATTCCCTTTTAAGGGTCTAGTATCAAGCTAATGTTTGATTAAAGTTTTATTGGGGAACCAATTAATTTATCGAGCTTACATACCGATATAACTGAGGCATATGAACACTGTAAAGCCTTAACCCAGCATGGGTCATGCCTTCTCTCCCTAGCCTTCCCCAGATTGTACAATTTAGCCCTCCCTAAATCCAGGAAGCCATGTGTGATTAGGGTCAAATTACATAGTTGGTTGGGAAGAGTGGCTGGGTACTCCAGTAAGGGTCCAGTGACGAGGCTTGGCCCTCCTTTAATGAATGAGCGCAACTGTCAACAAGCCCAATCGTGATGATGTTTAGTGATCAGGCTCAGCTGAAGTGGTGATGATGGTAGTTATTTCATGCAGAAGAGACTGCTGTACAGCATCATCTTATTAAAAGGACACGGAATTTAAAAGGATTTGGTATTAGGAGCCACATATGAGGGAGAACATACATCGTTTGTTTTCTGAGTCTGTGTTATTTCACTCAGTATAACAGTTTCTAGATCCATCCATTTGCGTACAAATTTCATTATTTCATCTTTCTTTACTGCTGAATAGAACTCCATTGTGTAAATATACTACATTTTTTTAAACTACTTGTCAGTTGAGGGGCACTTAGGTTGCTTTAAACTCTTAGCTATTGTGAAAAGAGCAGCAACAATCATTGTTGTACAAGTGTCTCTACAATAGGATGAGTCCTTTGGGTATATGCCAAGGAGTGGTATAACCAGGTCATATGATAGGTTCATTTTTAGTTTTTTAAGTGTTCTCCACACTGTTTTCCATAGGAGTTTCACAAGTTTACAATCCCACCAGCAGTGAATGTTCCTCTTTCTCCACATCCTCAGCAGCATTTGGTATCATTTGTTCTCTTGATCCTAGCCAGTCTGATTGGGGTAAGATGATCCCTTAGGGTGGTTTTAATTTGCATTTCCCTAATTACTAATGATGTTGAACACTTTTGGAGATGTTTCTTAGCCATTGTTATTTCTTCCTTTGAGAATTCTCTAACTTTAGCTCATCTTTTAATTCTGTCATTTGATTACTCGATTTTTTTTTTTGCGTTCTTTATATATTCTGGATGTTAAACCTCTGTCAGATGTGTCACTGGTTAAGATTTTTTCCCATTCTGTGGGTTCTCTGTTCACTTTTTTATTGTTTCTTTTGCTGTACAGAAGCTTTTTAGTTTAATGAGGTCCTACTTGTTGATTGCTGAGCTTAATTCCTGAGCAACTGTTGTCAGATTTAGAAAATCCTTTCCTACACCTATATCTTATAAGTTACTGCCAATATTTTCTTCTAATAGTTTCAGGGTTTCCAGTTTCACATTGAGGTCTTGGATTCAATTGGAGTTAGTTTCATTCTTCTACAGGTGGAGATCCAGTTTTTTCAGCACCATTTGTTGAAGATGCTGGTTTTCCTCCATTGTGTGTTCTTGGGAACTTTGTCAGATATCAAGTTGCTGAAATTGCATATATTTGGGTTTGGCTCTTCAATGATGTTCCATTGATCTATGTGTCTATTTTTGTACCAGTGCCATGCTGTTTTTATGATTTTAGCTCTGTAGTGTACTTTGAGTTCAGGTATAATAATCCCCCCAGCATTGCCCTTTGTGCTCAGGGTTGCTTTGGCTATATGGGGACTTCTGTGCTTCCATACGAATTTAAGGATTTTTTTCTAATTCTGTAAAGTATGTCATGGGGATTTTGATTGGGATTGCATTGAATCTATATATTGCTTTTGGTGGGATGGTCATTTTCACAATATTTGTTCTTCCAATCCATTAGCATCGGAGGTCCTTCCATCTCCTGGTGCCTTCCTCAATCTCTTTAAAATTTTCATTGTAGAGATCTTTGCTGTCTTTGGTCAGATTTATTCCAAGATTTTTTTTTGCAGCAATTGTGAATAGGAACATTTCCCTATATTCTTTCTCCAATTGCTTGTTATTGGTATATAGAAAGGATACTGATTTTCATAGATTAATTTTATAATCTGCCACTATACTGAAAGTGTTGATCAGTTCTAGGAGTTTTTTGTTGGAACTTTTGGGATCTCTTATGTATAGTACCACATCATCTGCAAAAAGTGATAGTTTGACCTCTTCTTTTCCAATTAGTACTCCTTTAATTTCCCTTTCCTGTCCTATTGCTCTAACAAGAGTTTGAGCACTATGTTGAAAAGGAGTGGAGATAGTGGACATCCTTGTCTGGTTCCTGATTTTAATGGGAATGCTTCCGGTTTTTCTCCATTTAGAATGATCTTAGCTGTGGGTTTGTTATATATGGTTTCAATTATGTTGAGTTATGTTCTCTCCAGTCCAATTTCCTCTAGGACTTTGAACATAAATGAATGCTGACTTTCTGCATCTATTGAGATGACAATGTGATTTGTGTCTTTGAGTTCCTTTATATGATTAAGGACGTTTATTGACTTGCATATATTGAACCATCTCTGTATCTCTGGAATAAAGCCTATTTGGTCATGGTGAATGATCTTTTTGATGTGTGTCTGTATGTGGTTTGCAAGTATTTTGTTGAGAATTTTTGCATCTATGTTCATTAAGGATATGGGTCTATAGTTTTCTTTTTTGGTTATGTCTTTACCTGGTTTGGATATTAGAGTGATGTTGACTTCACAGAAGGAACTTGTGAGTTCTCCCTCTGTTTCTATCATTTTGAGTAATTTAAGTAGTATTAGTTGGAGATCTTCTTTAAATGTCTGGTAGAAGTCTGCTGTAAATTCATCTGGGCCTGGGCTTTTTTTAGTTGGGAGGCTTTGTATTGCTGTTTTGATTTCTTTATATGTTATGGGTCTGTTTAAACTGTTGATCTCTTCTTGGTTTCACTTTGGTGGTTCCCATAATTTTAAATGTCCATCCATTTCTTTCAGCTTTTCAAATTTAGTAGCATATCAATTTTTAAAATATTCCCTTATAGTGGTCTGGATCTTTTGGGTGTCTGTTATGACATTTCCCCTTCCATCTCTACTTTTGTTGATTTGAGTTTGCTCTTTCTTTTGGTTAATTGGGCTAAGGGTCTGTCTATCTTGTTTAGCTTTTCAAAGAACCAGCTCTTAGATTCATTGATTCTTTGTATCGTTTTCTCTGTTTCTATTTCATTAATTTCTCCTCTGATTGTTGTTATTTCTTTTCTTCTGGTGGGTTTGGGTTTCTTTTGTTCTTGCTTTTCTTGTGTCTTGAGTTGCAGTGTTAGGTCATTTATTTGGGTTCATTCTGATTTTTTAATGTAGGCACTTAGAGCTATAAACTTCCCTGTTAGGATTGCTTCAAAGTGTCCCAGAAGTTGTGTTGTGCTTGTTCCTTTTTTGTTGAATTCCAAGAGTTATTTCTTTCTTAATTTCTCCTTTGACCCACTCATTGTTTAGGAGTGTGTTGTTTAACTGCCACGATTTCGTGTGGTGACTAGGGCTTTGTCCAGTGTTGATTTTGAGTTTTATTGCATTGTGTTCTGATAGAATGCATGGAATTATTTCAGTTTTTTTGTATTTGTTGAGGTTTGTTTTGTGGCCCGGTATCAGGTAGTCAATATATTTGAGGAAGTTCCATGCGGTGCTGAGTAGAAAGTGTATTCTTTCGTGATTGGGTGGAATATTTGAAAGGTGTCTGTTAGGTCCATTTGATGTATGGTATCATTTAATTCACATGTCTCTCTGTTAATTCTTTGTCCAGTTGACCTGTCTAATGTCCCCTACTATTACTGAGTTGGGGTTAATCTCTTAAAGTCCTGTAGTGTTGTTTTTATGAATTTGGGTACACCAGAGTTTGGGTGCATATATGTTAAGGTGTGTCCCCCAGGGGTTCTGTTTCCTCCAAGGGTCAGGTCTTGCTGTGGGGAATTGACTGTTGAGAGTTAGCCATGAAAGGAGGGGCTTGTGGCGCCACCTTGGGACAGGAGCCAGGAGCTGCCAGGAATGTGCTACGGTGGGCAGGGGAATGTGCAACAGCAGTTGGTCTTACTCAAGGACAGAATGGCCTGCACTTATGGACCTGGGGTGAGACTGCTAGCCCCTGAGCCTTGGGTGAAAGCTAGTGGTGACTATGGACGTGCTGTAGGAGTGATATGATAGGCCAGGCTCTGAGCTGTGGCACAGAGCTGCTGCAGCGTGGAGCTGCACCATGCAGAACTGAGCAGCACAGAGCTATACACCGCGTGCTCTTTTCTTTGTAAGTCACTCCCGTTCCCCCCATGATAATAATAAATGCACATGTATTATGTTATATGGTTTGCCTGATAGCACAAGAGACCCAGAGAGACCTCTGTTGACATAAAGACTGTAATATCTTCTTGGTTAACGATTCCTTTGATCACAATGAAGTGACCCTCCTTATCTCTTCTGATTAGTTTTACTTTGAAGTCTGTTTTGTCAGATATTAGAATTGCAACCCCTGCTTGTTTCTTAGTGCCATTTGCTTGGAATAGTCTTTTCCATCCTTTTACCTTAAGATAGTGCCTGTCCTTGAAGGTGAGATGGGTTTCTTGCAGACAGCAAAGGGATGGATTTTGTTTCTTAATCCATTCAGTTAGCCTGTGTCTTTTGACTGGAGAGTTCAATCCATTGATATTTAAGGTTATTATTGAAAGATGTGTATTGGTTGCTGTCATATTGGTTGCTCTTTGTGTTCTCTAATTTTGTGTTTCCTCAATTATACCTTTATTTATTTTCTTTCATTGCCCCTGGGTATAGTTGTTTCTCTTTCCACTCTGTATTCTTCAAGTTTTTTTTTTTTGAAACTTTGGTTTTGTTGACATGTATTCTTTCAGGCTATTTGTGTCATGGAAGATTTTTCTTCCCCCCTCTACTATAATGGACATTTTTTCTGGGTAAATTATTCTGGGCTGGCATCTATTGTCATGTAGACCTGGAAATACCTTGGTCCAGGCTCTTCTGGTTTTCATAGTTTGCATTGATAAGTCAGATGAAATTCTGATGGGCTTTCCTTTTTATGTGACTTGTTATTTTTCTTTTGCTGCTTTCAGTGTTCTCTGTTCTGTGCATTTAGTGTTTTCACTATGATATGTCATGGGGAGTTTCTTTTCTGATGCTGTGTGTTTGGTGTTCTATGTGCGTCCTGTATTTGTATGGGAATCTCTTTCCTTAATTGTGGAAAATTCTCTTTTACAATCCTGTTTAAGATCTGGTCCATACCATTAACCTGAAATTCTTCTCCTTCTTTTGTTCCTATGATATGTAGATTTGGTCTTTTCATGGTGTCCCACATCTCTTGCATATCCCATTCCTGTTTTGTTTTTTTTTTAAATTAATTTTCCATCGTCTTTGCTTGAATGGTCCAATTCTTCAGTTTTATCCTCCAGTGTTGATATTCTGTTTTCCATTTCATTCATTCTAGCAGTGAGTCTTTCCCCTGTTGTTTCAAGCTGGTTTATTGAATATTGCACTCCTTCTTCATTTGTACCTGAGTTTTCTTTAATGTTTCTATCTCTTTTGTGAATTCATTCAGAAGTTTATCCCTATCTTCTTTTAGTTCTTTGATTTGTTTTTCCATGTGTTCTTTAAATTCGTTGAATTCCTTGATCATGTTTATGATTGTTCTTTTAAATTCAGTGTCCTTGGTTATCTCTAGGGGGTTCTCCTTGTAGAACTCTTCTACAGGACTGGTAGAGTTTGGTGGGGACATAGTGTACTAGCGGAGTTTGGTGGGGACATAGTGTTTTGGCTTTCCATTTTATTATTCTTTCGTTGTGATTTTGGCATGTGAATTTCTTTTGTTGTTTATGATTCGGATATGAGAATTAAGTTTAAGTATACTTCCTCTTTGTATTATTGGGATGCCTAGGTCCTTTCCTTATTGGTTATGTTAAGCTGGTTGGTACAGGTTTCAGGTTCTCTCAGGTTTTATTTTGGAGCAAACTGATGGCTTCAGATCAGCTATTCAGGATCACCCACACAAGCCCAAGTCAGGTTCCAGTCAGGTACACTCAGGCTTCCTTCTAAGGTTCGGACTCCTATTACCAGGAACACCACAGGGAGGCAGGATCCAGGTACTCTCAGGCAATCCCCTGCATTCTCAGCTCCTATGCCAGAGGCAACCTGGCACCTGATGGCGTGCTGAGATCACAGCTGCTACACTGATGGAGGTCAGAGCCCACACTTCTCAGGCTGTCTCGAATTGCTTACATTCTTTGCCCCACTACTTAGTCAATGAAATCATCTTTCAGGTGAAAGTTTAAATGACATTTCTTCAAAACAATCATCAGAAGTAAATATAATCATATCTTCCTCAATCTATGATTAACATATGTCTCCCTCAACTAAACTACAAGCTTTTTGAAGAAAAGGACTGTTTTCACATTGCAATGTTCCCAATGCTTGGCTTAGGGCCTGGAGTGGATTAAGTATTCAATAAGTGTTTGTTAAAGAAAGGAACAGGTTTTAGTTTTAGAAACAAGAGATGCGCTTTTAGAAGTATGGTAGAACATGACTCATGATGACTTATCTCAGCTTACCTCACTGCAGCTACCACAACAGACTTTAGTTTGTGAACTCATTGCTCCTTTGTGGGAATGAAAGTGTCTTTTAAAAAAATAATTTGAAGAATTTTACATTTCCTGTTCTTGGAAGGTCTTACATACAAGTTTTCAAATTGACGATTTGATTTTTTGTGTGTGTGATCTTTTTGAGACAGGGTCTCTCTGTAGCCCCAAATGGCCTGGAGAGCAGGCTGGCTTTGATCTCACAGAGAGTCACTTGCCTCTGCCTCCCAAGTGCTGGGACTAAAGGCGTGTGCCACCACACCTGGTACATTCAATTTTTTAAAGTGTCTTTCTCTACCTACACAGAGTGCCATATGATTCTATATGATAATAATGATAGTAATTATCACTATCTCTATAAGAATGACATTCTTTAGAATTATACCTGTTAAATTAATCAAATCTATTTGTGTTTATTATAATTACTAGTTATCAACGTTTCTACTTAATTAGAATTGAATTCATTAAAAATTTATTGAGTCCCTGTTGAATTGTATTCAAGTATGTATACATATGCATATATAGTATGGTTACAATATATTTTAAATATAGCACTTCCTTTATTCTATAAGCTGTTGGATTTCAATGGCTATGAATAACAATTATGTGTAAAAATTGTGTCAGATTCTCTGCTCAAATCACATTCAAACTCCACTTATAGCTTGATAATATACCTCTGTTCAGCAAATGTATTCACTCTGTAACTCATGTAGGAGTCTTAACTGAAGGTCCATAAAAACCCAGATGAAAAATACTTGAATAAAACTTCTTCTCTACTGAAGATGTACAACGTTTTTTCCTATCATATCATGTTCTCTAACCAGTGGAGTAAAACAGTTACTTAGGTAACATTTGCATTTTATTGGGTATTGTGAATTATACCATAACATTTTATGTTACAAACATAAGCACCAACATATTTGAGTGTTCACTGGGGCCTTGGAACATACAATTGTATCGATAAAGCAGGAGAGAGTGGAGAAAGCAAGAGAGAGCGAGAGAGAGCCAAAGAGAGTGAGAGCAAGAGAGAGAGAGAGAGAGAGAGAGAGAGAGAGAGAATTTGATTCTTCATTTCTGGTCCCAAGTAACTAATACAGCATATTCAAATCCTCTGAATTTCAATTTTCTTCAGTTGGTAAAATTAGAAATAATAGTGCCTTGAAGGTTACTCCGAGGAACCTCACACATTTGTGCATCCTCACATTCTTAGGTGATGAGATTTATGATAGTCTTCCTTAAAAGTAGTCCAGGGATTGTTCAGCACTGCTCAGCTACAGCTTTGAGTGCAGGTATATTCTGGGCACTGCAGGTATGGGCACCAAAGTCACAGCTACAGAAGAGATACTGAGGCATAGGAACTGACTAAGCATCAATGTGGTCCACTAGAGTTTAAGTTTTCCAAGGGAGACGTTCCATTGTGTCTTTCTGAAATATTTCTCAACACATTTCCATGCCCAGAAGGTGGTTAGCTTCGTTTTGTTTCTATTTTGATTGTTTAACAAAAAGTAATGAAATCAAAGAAAAGCAAAAGATGCCATGTATTTTTCTTCGATGATAGCAACAGCAGACCATTTTGTTGTAGCTAAGAAGACCATTAAAATCCATTTTCAATTAAAATAAGGTCATATGAACTTCAAGACAAATGAGAGTTCAGAAAATGCACTGTGTCCTCAGGCTCATCGCTCACTCCCAGGCAGCATTTCAGAGTGAGTCACAAATCCTGCAGGGGGAAAGAATGTGAGCATAGCCAGCCCTCTGATGGGGCCTCCTGGTGTGGAAGAAGTATTCTGTCTAATAATTTTCCAAGGGAATGAAGCAAGGAAGAAAGTTTTGCAAATTCTAAACCAACAGTCCGTTCAATATATTAATAAGACTAGATTGCCAGGAGCCAGACAATAGGTTGTCTTTCAATGGTAGATTCTCAATATAAAGAACAGTTCTGTGTGGGATCAAGCATTCTAAGTTCACAATCTCCTTCTTGGTTCCAAAAGCCCCTAACTCAATGAAAATGCACAGGGAATTTGGGTACTCAGAGCATAAACATAATTCACCTTAGTGCACAGGATGACTTTTATCTGCTAGCACCTGCTCTTTCTTTCTCCTCTTTGGAAAGATTCCCATTTTCTAAGAAAGCTGTTTTTGACCTTGTACTGAAAAGATGTTTTAATGTGTTTGGTTTTGCTAGGGAAAAGTGTTTCAAGGACTGTCTGAGCTTGTCTCTTGGTTTTCAGTATGAACTTGGGGATATCAGAGGTAATAATGTTGAATGCCACAAAGGAGTGAGTTGCCTATGATCTGTCAACATGCATTAACTAAAATGTTAAAAAAATTTTAAGATTTTACTTATTTTTATTTTATGTGTATGAGTGGTTTGCCCTTATGTATGTAAGTGCACCACAGAGGCCATGCATGCAGTGACCACAGAGGCCAGAGAAAGGCATCAAATCCCCTGGTACTGAAGCTGTAGATAGTTGTCATGTGAGTGCTGGGAACTTAACCCGGTTCCTCAATAAGAGCAGCCAGTCCTCAACCACAAAGCCATCTCTCCAGTCCCATAAAATTCTACATTTACTTATTGGTGGGTTTTTTAAAAAATCAATTTAGTGTTTAAATTTGTTCATTAAGATACAATGATTGTATATATTTACAGAATATAGTTATATTTTACTACATGTATCCAATGTGAACTTCTCAAATCAGAGTGCAAGAAGCCCATTACCTAATGCTTTAATGCTTAGCTCTTTTCTTTCTCAAAAACAATTTTATTTATTTATGTGGGGAGAGGAGAGAGGATGGGCATGTGAGTGTTACAGCCCACATATGAATGGCAGAGGACAACTTGCAGGAGTCAGTTCTCTTCTTCCACCATATGGATCCCAGGAATCAAACTCAGGATGTCAGACTTGTTAAAAAGCGCCTTTATCTGCCAAACTGTCCATCTCACCAGCCCTAAGCTCCTCCCTTCTAATTCCTATATAATAAACTACTGTGAACTCTAGTTACTTGTTGTACTGCAGAGCACTTGAACTTATTCCTCGTCTCTGTTTTGATAACCGTTATCAAACCCCATTCTGTCTCCTCCTCCTTACCTCTCCAGATACTCTTATACTTTGAGGTCAACTTATCTTTAACAGAGAAGAGAAAGCATGCCTTATTTGTCTTTCTGTGCTATTGTTCAATCTGTTCTGTCACCAGTGACAGGATATCATTCTTTTAAAAACCCAAATAATATTCTATTGTATATCCATATACATTTTCTTTATCCATTCATCCATCAGAGTTAACTCAGTTTACTATGCATCTAAGCTATTGTGGATAGTGCTGCAATAAACACAGCAATACTAAAATATCAAATTAAATCCTATATAAACTCAAATCAGAGAAAAATGCAAGCATAGACATTGGGAAGTAAGATATCCCAACACTACCTAAGGAACTTTTGGCAATTGATGGCTACTGGGAGGGGGAAAGACAGTGTCTTACAGGGTTGCAACTCCTGGTGGGCCCAGTGGATCCATAGTGAAGGACATTTGGGGCCACAAATCATACTCTCTTTATATATACATATATATGTAAATATATGTGTATATATATTATTGAGCTTTTAAAATTTCATTCAACATTTTATTCAAATCCAGACCCCCTTCTCCATCCATGCCTCCCCCTATCGCCCCACCAAACCCTATGCACTCTGCCATACATGATGAGTCCTATTCATTCAGGTGTTTGTACCCAAATGTCCTTCAGTGTAAATGCGTCCACTTGAGTCTCGTCAGCCCACCCAGTAGTCAGATGTAAGTCATACTCTCCCTCACCCAGCAGCAGTCAGTCTCAAATAGTTCTCAATCTAGTGCTGGCCTGCCACCTATTTCTCACCTCCCCTTTCGGCCCTTATTTAATTGAACTGACATGGATCCCACGTTTGACACCACCACTGTCACAGGCTCACATGAGCAAGCCTCCAGGGGCCTGGAAGACAGAAAGCAGTGTGGATAACCCTCAAAAAACTAAAAATGAACACCCATATAATCCAGTGATACCACTCCTTGGCATATACCCAAAGGACTCAGCATACTGCAGAGATAACGTGTACATCCATATTTGTTGCTGCTTTCTTCACAAAAGCTAAGAAACGGAAGCAACCTAAATGTCCCTCAACTGATGAATGGTTAATGAAAATGTGGTACATTTACTCAATGAAGTTCTACTCAGCAGTAAGAAAAGACGAAATTATGAAATTTTCAGGTAAATGGAGAGTATTATACCAAGCAAAATAACACAAACGCAGAAAAGCAAGTGACGTGTGTTCTCCCTCATTTGTGGAGTGTAGCACCGATCCCTTATATGTGAGTATATAAATTCTGATGTAACACCAGGAGCCAGGAAAAGGGAAAGGATACATGGAGGTAAAGTGAAAAGAAACAACCTGAAAGGGGATTACCTTACCTGAGGGAGGTGGAAAAAGTGGGAGTAATTAGCAGGGAAGAGAGGAGTGAGGGACATGCAAGGGGCCATGGTATGGGGGAGGGGGAAAGTCAGGAGAGGAAAGATGGAGGGAGGGTGGGGATAATGGGGGCACTGTGACTAGGAAGAGAGGGAGGAGGGAAACCAGATGGGAGAAAAAAGAATGGAGATGAGTGACTCTTGCAGGGGCTAGGAAACCTAAAGGGAAAATTAATGCCCTAGAAACCCTATGAGAAGTCACATAGAGTGTCTGAACATAAATGCATATGTAATACCTGGGAGCTGCATGGCAGGGAATGCAGTGCCAGGTAGATGAGACCTCCCTTAGAGTGACAAGCATGCCGTACAGCACTCATCAAAGAAGCTTCTTTGTGCAACAGATGGAGGCTACTGCAGAGTTGCACATCTGGTCAGGAACAGAGAACATACACCTGGGAGATGCCCAGTACTAGGTGACACATCTGCAGTCGAATCTCTACAACTAAGGCTCATGGAACATGGAACATAGCAGGGTAGAGAGAGGGCTAATGCACCCCTCTATGCTCACCAGTGAGGCTTCCCTGTACATCAGAGTATGATGCACACAGAAGGCCACAACTGGCCAAGTTTTGGAGAATAAGAGACTGTAGAGTGTAGGATGGGACTCCTATATGGAACCTCACCCACCCACAGCTCAGGGACCATTGCAGAAGAGAAGGAAAGATTGTAAGAGCCAGAACTGGTTCATGAACACAAATCATACTCTGTAAGACATATTATATGTAAGAGAGAGTTCATTAATTTGGGCAGGAGGCAATGGGGAAGAGTGAGAAGAGGGGAGTGGATCTAAACACTATCAAACTGTATTGTATGAAGAATCATAAAACTTCAGTTTAAAAACTTGTAACAAAAAAAGAAAAAATAATAAAAAATCTCAATTTAAGAGTGAATAGCAAGGATTAAATGAAATGACATGCATGTGAGACAGGAATTCTATGCCACTCCATCATCTGTCTTAATACTTAAAGATTGTCATGTGTATGTTGTAGTTAGTTCTATTTTTTCTAGTCTGAGGTGACTTTCAGGTAGGTGATGGTAAAAAGGAGCTTTATTACTCTAATGTGTACTGGTTGCTGAGTTAGTGATGCCAACCCTGCCTTCTGGATGGAGGATGGTCATTGTTCCAGTTTCTGGGAGTGCTGCTGGCTGACAGCTCCCAACTGGATGTTTACACATAACTGCCAGAACCACTTGTAAGATCATATAGCCTTCCTGGAGATAATACACATCTAATGACTGACCTCTTGAAAGGGCTACTACACAGATTCACTTATCTCAAGATAGTCAACTGAGAATACCCACCACAGTTTCAGAGTTTCCTGGAAGCTTGACTGAAGTCTTAGTTCTGACAGCATCACAGTACAATTTCCCCCTCGAACTTTTATTTTGTTCACACCCCCATAGGACTTGATCTCAGCATGACTCTAGACTAAACCTTCTGCTCTAAAGTCTTAACATCCTAGAGTCTGTACTCCTGCAAACCTACCTACAAGTCTTTAATTTAGATGGCAGGAGACTTTGTGATCATGAAATCTCTCCTTCATTCATAGTGAGTTCTAGTATAAACTGATAAACTTGATGAGCTACAGAAATAAAAAAATTTCCATTTCCCAAATGCAAACAAGAGAGATCATCGGCTAATTTAACAGTGTTTGAAAGAAACTACTTATGTCCAGTGACTCCACAGACCATGTGAGTTTCACTGTTTTGCCCAGCAAAGCAAATGGTACGTGTCCATGATCAGAGAGTTCTACCTCAGTCTTCTGCTAGAATTTCCATCTGCATCTCATTAGGTAATGAATAATGTATGAAAGACTCAGAAAAATCTAAACCTGCCTCTGAAGGAATGATTGGTCATGGCACACCAGTCCATACTTCCTAGAAGAGGCTGGGGATATTGATCATGTCAGCATAGTGCTTTGCACATAGATCTCTGTGCAACTCTGTGTTCCAGACACAAACTTTTAAAGATGAGTATGATTATAGAATCCGTATCAGCTACTCAAATTTTCAAAAAGCCAAATTCTAAAGTTTCCCATTTTGCTAACAGGCAGAAATGAACCCAAGCCAAATTTAATTCTATCATAATAACTTAGGTGCTAATGAGTCAGTGCATTTGGGGACCCAAGTAGTCATGAACAATTTTCAAGGAAGATTTCTTCCTTTAGCCTTTTCTCTTCTAATGAGTGACATCTGCAGGTGTAGAGCATAGAAGAATGTAATCTGTTCTACAAGAAAATAATATTCATTATGGTGTTAATTTATAATTTCCTCCTGACAGCAGTCTTACAAAATCAGCCTCTTATAGTCCAGGAGAGAGCAAAAATTTACCTCACTCCAAGTTAGAAGAGTATTTTATATGGTGTTATTTGTTGCTCATATCTCAGGAAATTATGTCACCAGACACTTCTTAAACTGTTTGACTGCTTTTACATTTGGCAACATGGAAGTTACTAAGGAATTGTAAAGATGATAGTGAATCAGCTGGGCTTGGTGTCGCACACCTTTAAACCCAGCACTTGGGAGACAAAGGCAGGAAGAACTGTGAGATGAAGTCAGCCTGGTCTACACAGACAGTTCCAGGCCAGCTGGGGCTACATAGTAAGACCCTGTCTCAAAAAAGAAAAAAAAGCTCCAAACAAACAGAAAAGATAAAAGAGTCATGTGGGAACTGAGATCCAAGCAGAATAGTAAGAAAAGCCCCCAAAAGGATCCTAGTAGCTAAAATCCTGCTAGCAGATGAGGAATACAAAGGTTTATAACCCACAACAGGTGGCTCTAGTTGGTAGTAGCTGGTATTGTCAGGGTCTGACAGCTATCCCACTATCCAAGTAATCTCTGGGCTGCTTTTGTGTGAAGATGCAGTAGATACAGGAAAATTGTACAATTATCATTTTCTCAAAATGGAATTACATAAATATGTGAATATTTGGCTGCAAAATTATCCAGTTGTTTGATTGAGTCTGTACTTACTAAATATAGACACAGGATTTTCAAGGTGATATAAAGACTATAATGTTACCCTTCTTTGGGGCTGATGTTTATTTTAGTCTTAATTAAGTTGTTAATTAAGAAGCTGTTGATTCCAAGAATCCTCAAACACAGAATATACTGTGAAGTAAAAACATTGCTAGCAACTCCATCTAGTGTATTTTAGAGTATATGTGACTGGTCCTAAAAGCACTTTTGCTTAATCTAATTTTTAACTCTTCTTCCTTAATTAAATATTTTTCAAATTAATATATAATATTGTGAAAATGATCCTAAAAATGTGTTGCAAACAAATCATACTCAATCCTAGGTTATTTCTTTTCTTTAAAAAATATTTTATTTATTATTTTTATTTTATGTGTATGTGTATATTGCCTGCATGTAGGTAAGTGCACCCATGTTGTGCAATGCCGGCAGAGGACAGAAGAGGCTGTTGGATCCCCTGAAACTGGAGTTATGGACAGTTGTTAGCTGCCATGTGGGTGCTGGGATTTGAACCTGGGTCTTCTGCAAGAAGAGTCAGTGTTCTTAACTGCTGAGCCATCTCTCCAGGTCTATCCTAGGTTATTTCAAAGAAGCTTTGGAGGGAAAAGT
Organism: Nannospalax galili; assembly: GCF_000622305.1. Lineage (NCBI taxonomy): Eukaryota > Metazoa > Chordata > Mammalia > Rodentia > Spalacidae > Nannospalax > Nannospalax galili. The sequence continues at coordinate 6,330,008 of NW_008345884.1, forward strand.
CTAGAAATTGTTATTGGGCTGGTTATGAATGAAATAGAAGGAAAGATTGGTTACAGACAGAGCCAGAGAAGCCTTATGGGGAATCCGTGGAAAGTCACTGAAAACTCAGAAAAGAAGCTCTGAGTTGTATGTGTGTGTGCATGCATTGCATGTGTATGCTGTAAGTGTGTTTAGGTTTTGAAACTTTAACTTCCAAAGTTCTGAAAAGCACACTGTTGATTGCATCAGTTACATGCATTCATGTAGGTTCTATCCTCATCCTCCCTGCCATGCCTCTCTGAGATAATAAGGAGTGTTCTTATCTAAGGAATGAGGTGACTAGCATTCACCATGATTATCCTTTTAACCGTGCATTGGTCTACAACTAAATTCTGAATCTGATTCTATATAATAGTGTCTCTATAAATAGGTGGCATGATACGAAATGACTCAGTTAAATATAATGAACTAGCAAAGCTACTTAGAAATAACCAACATGCACTAGTTTCATTAATTAGCAAAAGTTGTAAATAAAATAACTTGACTGCCATGTGCTCTTTGTTTTTCTGATTTAGACTGGAAGAATGATCTTTAAAACCCTAGATGTTCACGAGTCTAAACACAAAAATTTTCTTTCACGATCTGGCATTCAGATTTGAAAGACATTCACCAAGGGAGCTTGCTGGTAAACTAGACAGTAGCACTAGTGACAGCCACATCTCTGTTGGGCACATGGGTAAGTTGTTCATTACTTGATTAGTTCTGACCTTAGGAAAGGCAAGACCAGAGGAGACTCTTTTTCCAATGTGTTAAGATAAAGTTTCTTTGACAAGAAGCTGATTCGGAGAGATAGTGCTATTTTCAAGAGAAAAAAAAATTAATAAATACTTTTAAACTTAAAGTTGAAGTCAACAGGAAGGCACCTAAATAATTGTGCTGCTAATTTTATTAGGTTATGTCCTGCTGGAAGCCATTAGGTAGAAATCATTTGGAAAGATCTTCAAGTGTGTGGCTTTCTTAGCTACTAATAATAGAACATATTTGAAACTTATTCCTCGCATTCAGTTTCATATTAGGGAATAAAAGGTTTTGAAATAAAAAAGATCAGAAATCTTTGTTAATACTACACCAAAATAGTCTAAATAAATATAAAGTATGCTGCTGACAAAATAAAAAGTTGCTCCTACTATTTCAGATGACAAATGATGCTTTTATAATGCCAGTTTATTTTTCTTGGTTACATAGTACCATTGAATCTAGCTAAATTAATTGAAAAACAAAATCAGTAGGAGATATAAAATTTACTGAGGAATTGGGAATGCTTCATTTGAAACTCGGCTGCTCCTATCAGGATACTCAGAGAAGACAGCACCACCCATATCACTGCATCGCCATGTTAATGTCTAGGGTAGACAGTGCTGTTCCTGACCAGGCAAAGGAGTTTTTGAAAACAAGACAGTGAGTCTGCTTAACCTTGTTTGCAGGACCTTCCCTATGCAACATGCAGAATGGTGAGCTCACTTGAAAATTCTGAAGTGCCTACAAATTTGTTTCAGTCAAATGTATTATTTGATATTATGTAAACATTCCTGCCCCTCAGCTGTCCTTCACAATAATAAATGGATAAGATTGCAGTTGGATTTTGATGCTTAATCACTCACTCTGTCTTGAGTATGCATTAAGAGGCCATAAAAGATGATAGGGAGGGACTGGAGAAATGGCTCAGCGGTTAAGAGCACTGACTGCTTTTGCAGAGGACCGGGTTAGAGTCCCAGCACTCACATGGCAGTTAAACCATCCATAACTCCAGTTCCAGGGGATCTGACGCCCTCTTCTGACCTCTGTAGCATTGCATGACTCACATACATGCAGGCAATATACTCATAAACATAAAATGAAATAATGAAAAAAATATTTTAAAAAATAAGAAAAGATGATAGGGAAAATTGTCAATATCATAATTGAATTCATTGCATTTTTATATTTCTTAGAATTTCTCTCATGTTGCTAATCTCACTGAATCTAAATGAAGATAGAGGCATCCAGTTCATATGTACCTGTAGGTTGGAAATGAGTCTAGCATGCTGCTTAGGTACCAAACATTTCAACTGGGTTGAAAAGGAGTTCATTCTTAGCCTTCCTTCCTCCCTTCCATCCTTCCTTCTTCCCTCCCTCCCTCCCTCCCTTCCTTCCTCCCTCCCTTCCTTCCCCCCTCCATCTCTCCTCCCTCCTCTCTGTCTCTGAATTTTTGTTTTGGTTTTGAACTCAGGATCACACTATGTAATTCCAGCTGGCCAGGAACTTGCTATGTAGATCAGGCTGACCTTGAACTTGCAGCAACCCTCAAATGCTGCTATCCCTGCCTCCCAGAACTTCAGTTACAGGTTTGTGCTATGCTACCATACCTGGTTTCTTCATACTTTCTTTTTTTTAAGTTTTTACTGAATTTTTGTGATTTTAATACAACATAATTTGATAGCATTTAGGTCCCCTACCTTATCTGCACCTCCTCTTTCTGCCTCCCCCAATTTAATGTACTATGTTTACATATATAATATGGCCTATAGAGTCTGATTTATGGCCCCAAATACCCTCCAGTGTGGGTCCATCCTTAACCTACCAAGAGTCCCATCCTTGTAAAAGACTGTTTCTCCCCTTCCCAGAAGCCATCAGTTGCCTGAAGTTCTTAGGTTGGGCTGGAATTTCTTGCCCACTTCCTCATATCTAAGCTGGGATTTTGTATGGTTTGAGCTTGCATGGGACTTGTGCATGCTGTCATCATTGCTGTGAGCTCATATGAGTAACTGACCAGCTGTCTGGAAAATTCTGTGTCCTTGTGGTCATCCACTACCTCTGACCCTTACACCACCCCTTTCTACAGTGATCTCTGAGCCTTGAGAGGAGACATTTGAAATAGGTGTTCTGTTTAGGGAGGAGTATTTTGAGACCTCTTGTTCTCTTCACATTGGCTCATTGTGGATCACCATCTGTTGCAAAAAGAATTTCTCTGGTGAAAGTTGAGAGATGCATTAATCTTATGTATAGAGGTTGCATTGAAGATATGTTACTTAGGGCTAAAATATCTCACAGACACTTAGTCTCTATCTTTACTCAGTTATGAAACTCCATAGTAGTCCCCATCTGTTGCAAAAAGAAGCTTCTTTGATGAGTGGTGAAAGGTACACTTGTCTGTAATATGAGGATGTGCACTTAGAATACATTAAGAAATTACATCAATCTAGGAATGTGGCAAAACAGTTTTTTTCTCTAAAATTTATGATTTCTCCACCCATGTGTTTTTGGCTTATGTTTACAGTACTACAGCATAAGTTCCTTCCCATTGAGCAGGCCTAAATTCCAATTAAACAGCTGTTTATTACACTGCCCCCCGAAATAAAAGCATCACTACTACATCAATAGCATTATTTTGCTGGGTCATTTGTTGTTTATTAGGCTTCACGGCTGGGTAATAATTTATTGGTTTTCCTTGGCAGCTTGTATAGTGTCCTCTGATACCATGAGAGCTAGTCTTCAGGTAGGAGGCTTCCAGGTAAGTTCCAGCTTGATTGCTCCAAGTTCTGTGTCCAAAGTATGTTGTGTCTTCAGCAATAGGGTCTTACCTTCAAGTTCTGGGAGGTAATCAAGAGCTGTGGCAACAGTCTGTGTTATTTAGGGAGTCACTTGGACTACCCTGACCAACTTTCTTGCTCAAGATATGATTACACAAGCATTCTTCAATTTGGAATTTCCATCATCCACAAGAACACATTGTTTCAAGGGTTGTAATACATGACAATCATTGGGCTGAGCACTTGCCTTTTCATCTGTCTCATCAAGTACAGATCTGGGAAACTAGATAAATGGTTTCTTCTGCAAATAGCACGTCTGCAGTATGTGATGTTAAACATTTCCTGTCGCTGAAGTAACAACAGCTAGAGGTTCCCACTGCTCTAGGTACTGAAGGGTTAGCCAAGAAGAGAATGTGGAAAGAAGAGAATGTGGAGAAGAAGAGAATGTGGAGTTAGTGTTTCTAGTTCAAATTCAAAAGCACTGAATGCTTCTTAGGAAGCATTGTTGGTTTCTCTGAGCAGCTATCGGGTTTTACTGACACTGTTCATTAGGCATATTAGAAAGAGTCCAGGAAATGGGCTTTGGGCTCCAAAGCAGTTAGAGCCCAAAGGCAGGTTAATACTAAGATGAAAATTCATAAACCATTTCTTCTTAGACATACAAAAGTGACACTGACTACCTTCCAAACTACAATGAGATGTGTAGAAAGCTTTGTAAATTTAATGTGACTATTCTTTGCCAACCTCAAGATCTCATTCTTTATTTTGGTTTAGTATTTCAATATCTTAAGTAAATAAAACTGTTAGAAAAAATTCAAATAGAAACAAAATCTCTAAATGCTTCATAAATATAAATGCTAATCAACAAAAGATGTTTCATTTCAAACCCAAAACATGTAAGAATTTTTATCATACTTAAATTCTTACTTATATAAGAAAAAAGATCAATGGTATTTTCTCTTTCTTTTTGAAATAAAATTATATAGGAAGGATAATGTTTAGACAAAGGAAGAACAATGAAGAAGTCTTAGAAATCTGCATACTCTCAAAGCTGGAAAACCAGCAGCTTCAACAAATTTATACTTACCTGAATATAAGTTTAGAGTGAACACACTTTCTTTAATTAAAAGATATAGTAGTTTCTCTATTATCATCATATCTGTATTATCCAAAGTTGTTGCAACTTCATATAAGCTGTAGTATTTGCAAAGCTAACCCCAGATACCTTCACCTTTTCCTTCCCTGGGGCTTAAGCCATTTAGTCATTTTCTGGGCTGCTAAATACACAGGTACATCAAGAAAATTCTATACATCACAATAACAGAAAAGTAGAGTAAAGACATTAACAGCATGACTTTTCCTTCAAATGAAAGCGCTGTCCTTTTTCGGGCAACTTGGAGACTTTATGATTATTTGAATAGTTGCTTTTCTTCAAAAATGCCTCTTATCTAAATAGAAAGAAATCCAAAGCCCAAACAAAACATCTCCATGTATCTAACAAATATTTTGAAAATGATGGCAAAGGAAAATCAAAGTTGTTTATATGCAAAGTCAGTACCTTTCTTTAGGCTAAAATAAATGGTCAATTCGTTTCTAAAGCTAAGTCCAGATTTATAGTCCCAACAGGTGGCTTCATGCTATACTACACAAAAATTTCCAAACTCAGTTTGAATCTACATCCTGAGCTTTAGATTGAAATAATTTAAAGCTATAACATAATGTCTAGACTGAGAATATTTTTAGTCACAGTGAAAATCTAATATATTTTAACCCGGAGAAACTAAAATATGGTGTCAGTTAGCACTGAATGCTGACATTTTTCTGATCTTAATGAATATTCTAGTTCAAGCCAAGACACAGTCATATTAAAACACTTTCCCTAAAGCCCAGCTATTATATTTGTTATCTACAAGGCAAATGTTTCCATGAATTGTATCATTTACTTAAGCTGAATTCAACAATTTGTTCTTTTGAAAAGATTTCTTCTACACTTAGACATTTATTTCACTTTTAGATAAGTAACAAGAGCTGTATTACTGCCTCCCTTCTACCCTCTTGTATTTGCTCTAAGTTTTAAATGGAATCTATGATTCTCCATTCGGCACAAAATATTATCTTGAAATGAAGAAATAATCTTTCTAAATTGATGTTCTGAATTAGTGGGCATGTTTAAAAAGAATGATTTCAGATGGACTTCTGAAACATGAATAATAAATTGGCCGTAAGAGCAAGCATTAAGCTGGCATTCAGAATCATCTCCACGAACCCAAGACAGAAGACAACAAGAGAGCCTGTTCAGTATTTTATTGACATAGTTGATCAAAAGACTAAGTGCCATGTCTACCCTCAGAAATGTAATGTATTTGAGAAAGAGCAGGCTTAATAATCAAGGTTTCTGGTTTTGTCAGCTCTTATTTAAATAAAGTAAGACATTTTAGATGTTTCATTTAGTTTTTCTATAGCAAAGTGAAAATCAGAACTCCAAATGATCAAGTCAGCAATTAAAAAAATACGAGAATCCAGGACGAAAAATCCATTTCTACTTGTCACTTAAGGAAGTGGTTACTTTGGTTATGAGTTTTATGTGTAGAATAGTTGTCATTAGTTTGTGCTTATAACTTTATTTTAATTCATTATTGTGCCTAGAAGTTATTTGAGATAGAGAACATGTAAAAGCAAATAATGCTTGCAGCTCATGCCATCTAATAGGAGATTGTTTATGCATAAGAAATTACCACTGATAAAAACTAAAATTGATAGATTCATGCTAGAAATTTCTCTGTTCAAATCTTCAGCTTTTCAGAAAGTTTCCTAATGTATACAGAATAAGCTGTGTTTTAAAAATCTTAATTCTTTTACTTCAGATACTTAATCATTCTATTTATATTGAATTTAGTTAATAGTAAATAATTTACCTATTCAAGGCATGTGCAGTGCCTTCTTGTTTGGGGCACTAGGCAATAGAAAGATAATGGTGAATAAAATCAGATCATCCTCTGCCCTTACATAACTCACAATCTAATAGTTGTGTACAGGATTAACAAAATAATCAGAAAATTAAGACATCTATTTCAAACTGCAGCAACAGACATGGAAGGAGGTCAAATAACTTAATGAGACCACATATTAAGGGTGATTTTAATCACTGATGTTAAGCAGGTTACTGGTTTGTGTATTTTCTTTTTTAATCTCAAAGTGTAAATAACAAAGTAAATCAAAATTCAGTTTTTCTTGAAAGAAGTAATTTCTACACATGGGAGCTTTCTTCAAGATTCTGTAAGTTACATCTGTGACTAAATACAAGTATTACTAGATATGATGATTAAACCCATGAAGTTTAGAGGACATCTCACCAGCTTCTCTTCTGGGTGCACACGGACACAGATCATGGGGAAGAATGAGAGGCTTTTCTCGCATATTTTCACTCACTGGTAGAGCTAAAATCTGTCCTCCTGTGTACATCATACTGGGCTGTTTTGTTTAATGTCATCTACTCTGATGCACCAAAGCAACGACTGGAAGGACAACATGACGCGATCTTATAGAACGAGAACTGTTCATGAAGTTGCAGCTGTTTCTGAACACAGTCTGTTATTCAGCTCAAGCCACTGGTATGTTTATGCCAGTGGGTGTTATCCTACTAAGTTTCCACTTGCTCTCTATGTTGCCCAAATACACACACACACACACACACACACACACACACACACACTTCAAGTTGATAAAGCCACAAACTTTTAAAGTTTCTAACTTTAAGTCATGGTAATTCATAGTTTTGCTCTATTTTTATTTTACTTAATAAATGGGTGTTTTCAATAAACAATTTTAAAGTAGCTTTAAGTTTAAAGAAAAATTACAGTGCCCGCATACCTCTTTCATTATTGTTTCTATCAGTAACATCATGTAATAGAATGGTTTGTTTGTTATATTAATAATTTAAACACTTCATTATCATTCATTGAAGCCCAAAGTTTATATCAGGGTTCATTCTGTGGTGAACAGTCCTATGGAATTTTTTTCAAATGCATTGTTCTGACTCCGTCATTATTGTACAGTTTCACTGTCCTAAAAATGCTCTGTGTCCCACTTATTCATCGTACCCTTTCCTCAAACCCCTGACAGCTATCAGTCTTTCACTGTATCAATAGCTTGTGTATGTGTGTTTTGTGATTTTAAAAAGCATAATATATAATTTACCATTTTAATTATTTATAAATGAAGAGCTCAGTGGCATTAAGTACAAATTGTTTTATAGCCAGCACCACTAACTGAACATTTGTAGTGTTTTATTTAATGCCATATAGGGCTCAGGGCATGGCTCAGTGTTGAGCTCACTTGTCACACAAGCCCATGCTTATTTGAATCTGGAGTTTTGATCTTCAAAAGCTATCTAAATTGTGAGTGGGTGTGGTGGAGGAGACAGGAAATCCCAGAGCAAGCTGGCTAGCCAGAAGAGCCATATCAGTGAGCTCTGGGTTCAACTGAGAGGCCCCGCCTAAATAAATAAAGTGGAGCGCGACTGAGGAAGACTCTTGACATCAACGTCCACTCACATATGTACATGCACACCTGCACACACATGAGCCTACACACATGTAAACACACATGCACATCATGCACACACAAGAGAAAATAAGTGATAAAATTTAAATTATATGTAATTAGAATTATATACTATGTAGCCTTTTCAGCACATCTTATTTCACTTACAAATATGTATTTAAAATGTCCTCATGCTTGTTTGTGACATATTTGCCATTATTACCAACTATGGCTTCAACAGTTCACCCATCAACTACAGAAAGATGTCTTGTTCACTTGTCTCCTTTGCTTCCACGCTTTGGAATTGTGAATAAACCTTCTGTTATAAGCATTCACATACAGGTTTTGGGTGGACATGTTGTCACTTAATTTTGGTGAATACTTGATTGTAATATGGTAAGCCTAATAGTAGGTCCGCAGAGACTCCTCAGCTGTTTACTGAAATAGCTGTTCCATTGCACGTCTCCAGTAGGAGGGAGTGAAGTTCCCATTGCTCCATTTTTGGTGGAACATTTAGTTCTGTCCATGTTTTCAAATTTAACCATTCTTACATTGTGTACCTTATTTTAGTGATAGATATTTTGAGGACTTCTAAGTTAAAATAGTGAAGAGATACATGAGAACAACAACAATGAGTTTTAAAAATGCTTGTTAATCTATTGAAATGATCTCTGGTTTGCTACCAACAAAATGTGCCATCTACCCGATCTGCTCTGCTTTGGACTTTATTCAATCAGTTCATGATTCTTCAACAATCTGACTCTAGGCCAAAGATGGTTCTTCCGTCATCTAAACTCTTACAGCCTTTAATCACCTTCTATGTAGTGAGAGCACTTGCCTCTGACACTACGTTGCAGTAATTTATTTCATTACCAGTTTTTCCTCAATGGAGTTTGAGCTTCTAAAGATGGAAAGCTTGATAGGTCTGCAACTGCTCCTGTGCTGCCTCCTTGTGTTTACATGTCATGGTTATCAGGCTACAGTTGCTCCTAGTGATGAGACACATTAGTGGAGGATTTGGGAGAAAAATTCAAACTCATCTTGGCTTTTTCATCTTCACTAGTTTCTCTCTAACATTTTTTTCCCCTGAGTTGCAAATGGTTCAGTCTTTTTTAAAAAAAAATATATTTATTTATTTATTTGTTTGTTTGTTTATTATATGTGTATTATGTATTGCCTACATGCATGTAAATGTACCCGTCTCTTCTGTGGAGGACAGAAGAGGGAGTCAGATTCCCTGGAACTGAAATTACAGACGGCTGTTAGCTGCCATGTGGGTACTAGGATTTGAACTTTGTCTTCTGTAAGAACAGCCAATACTCTTAACCACGGAGCCATCTTTCCAGTCCCATGGTCCAGTCTTTCTACACACTGACACTGGACCATATGAAGTAAAATAGCTTGAAGTATCGGCACATATGGACAAAAAAGAAAAGACAGAGAATTTAGTTCCAAACCACATAAGTAGGCCATTACAAATTAAGTTGAGCTGCCTTTATCCATCTTTCTCCTCACTCTGCCTGTCCTGAAGTCACTAAATCAGACTACCTGTTGTATATATTAGTCTTTAAGGCATGACAATTCTGTCAGCACTAGTCTAATAGAGGTGTCAGGTGGACCCCAATGTGCTGTCACAGATGTCTAAGTAAACAGAAGAAAAATGGAGCAATAAGAAGTAACAGAACCACTGTGTAACAAAGAGTCCTATAAGGAACTTTCTTTTCTCTTTTTCCTTCCCTCCCTCCCTCCCTTTTTCCTTTTCTTTTTTTCTTTCTTTCTTTCCTGTAGTCCTTATATCTGATGTCACAAGAATGAGAAAAGGATTCTGAGTTGGAGTGGGAAACCGTAAAATGAATCCTGGCAGGGTTTTTTTTTTTTTTTTCCTATTGTCATGTGTTACTCTAACAAGTTAATTTACAAGACACAATAGTTTCTGGAATATAAGGACAAAGGACCCTTCTAAGTATGAAAAAATGTGTTTTTCCAGAAACTTCATCATTATCTTCAAACAGATGTGATGACATATACATTAGATGCTTGGCGATATCTGAAATGTAAATGTACTAAGTAAAAAACCATTTAGAGAGATCTTCAGTTGATCCATGAATAACAAATAAGGAAGTCTTCCCTTGAAAGAGACAAGAACCAACCATCTCTATTAGAGAAAATATAAAGTTCTGGAAAGCCTGCTAAAGGCCATTAAAAGCTGTGGGATCTAGAAAGATCAGATAATGGCCATATATCTAAATACTAGCTCTTGTACTTATCCAGTACTAGATCTAATGCTTTAATTAAAGATTTCCAGATGATCAGAATGTGATTTAACCATTTTTCTGTGATTGATTGACAATTTCCACCAGCCAATACTGTTAGTACAAAAATGTTCAAGATTCCAGGTAGCTGTATGCTACTAGTTCTGCATTTGCAAAGTGAAGATCAGCTATACAATATAATCACATGTATCACTCTCTGTTAGGTCACTGCAGTTTCAGAACCGGAGTTCCATGGTGTTTCTCTCACTTCCTGCTGTCTGTTTCTGGCACTAAATGTAGTCTTTAACTCCCAAGGCAAACTTTGAGATTGTCCCAGTAAACATGTGAAGTTATTCCCTCTTAGTTCTCTGCAACATTTTGTTACAGAAATGTATTTTCCAACTACTCAGCTGGGCAATATCTGGCTGTAGATGATTCTACAAAGGTTGAAGTTGATGAAGACCCCATTTTTACCTCCTGTACCAGAACTTTCCATAGTCTCTTATGTTGTGAGATAGCATATAGTCTGGGATACAGCTCCCTCTTGTTCAAGTTTTAAAATCCTTCCATACTGTGAATAAAAGTACCTAGAAAAATCTTGACTCTTATGTTGCCTCTTGTACTGAACTTCCAGCAAGGATGATCAACTGATTAGCACTTCAGTGTCCGGAGAGTTTGGAATGTTGCAGATCCAAAGCTTGCTTTCAATTTATCTTGGACCATTTTTAGCTCCTAAGTAGCTACACCTTGCCCACCTTTGTTTCTAACTTAACATCCTCTGACTTACAGATAAAAAACTTTAGGAATATATTAACTTTACAAAGCCCTAACTCCCTCCCAGCAATCAAAAGGCTAAGAATGCTGCCAGATAGCATCAGAGGTCTGTAGCTGAGATTTCTCTTTGCTATATCCACCTACTTAATGTTTCACTTCCACCAATGTATTTGAAAAGTGCCTTGATTTATAACTTTTCTTTGTTCTGTTACTATAAAAACTTCATGAAACTGCTTCCATGCTGGAACATGGAATTTGGGGTAACCTGGACCAGGAATCTGTTCCTGGGCCATGATCACTTATATTTGGCTCCAGAATAAACTATTTCTTTGAGGTAAAAGTTGGGGGGGAGATGGGCCTTTATTTTTTGTTATTTTCTTTGAGATGGGGTCTCTCCCTGTAGTCCCAACTGACCTGAACTCACTATGTACACCAGGCTGGCCTTGAACTCACAAGGATCTGCATGCCTCTGCCTCCTGAGTGCTGGGATTAAAGTCATGCGCCACCATGCCCTGCTAAGAAAAGAAAGTTGTGTTTTTGCATTAACAATATAAAACATGCTCGATTCCAAGAGACTAAAGGACTTAGAACCCAAATTGTTCTCTAGTGACCTTTGTGTTGTCTTCTTTTCTTCATGTAGATTAGTAGTGAATGTAAAGGATTGTCTGCTTTCTTTACTTTCAAAACAAAGCATATGTTCTAGTTGGCTACTGTCACTGTAACAAAACATTGATGAAAGCAACTTGGAGAAAAAAGGACATACTTCATCTTATATTTCCAAGGCCCAGTTTATCTTTAGGGGAAGTCAGGGCAGGAACTCAAGGCAGGCACTAGAAAGCAGGAAGTGAAGCACAGACCATGGGGGAGAGCTGCTTACCGGCTTGCTCCTCTGGCTTGTGCTCTATCTGCTTTCTTACACAAACCAGAACCACTTGCCCAGGGGTGGCAACACCCAGGAGGGGCTGGGCCCTCCTATATCACTCAACAATCAAGAAAATGCCCTACAGACATGGCCACAGGCCAATCTGATAGAAGAAATTCCCTAATTGAGATTTCCTCTTCCTAAGTGTGTCAAGTTGACAACTGAAGCTACCCAGGGCATGCAAATAAAATTAATTCTATGCCTTGTTCAAATTTGGCAGTTCCCCTTTGTCCCATGATGGTTGAGTGCTCTTAAATATTCAAGGTCATTGCCACAACGAGGGTCTGAGAAATAACTGGGGTTGAAACCCCCTTTACCTGGTTTAGGATGTCCTCTCCTTTCTCTTCGTGAGCCCAATTCTGCTTTTCGTTTACTCATTGAAAGTGAAGCCTACATGTTTGTTGTCAGCCTAGTAAGTAGCAGAACTAAGGGAAGTCCTGGGAGAGCTGTGTTTACTGGAGCGCCCTCTGCCTCACCCAGTGCATACTGCACTTTCCACCTCTATTCGTCTTTCTCTTCACTTGCACTTTTCCCCATTTTTTTTCTCTTTCTCATAATATGACACTATAACAGCAGGGAAAATAATTCTAAGACAGTCAGAATATAATTCTTAGAATGCATGTAATATATAGAATATACTATATATTCTATATATAATATAGAATATCTATAATTCTTAGCATATACACATATAGAATATAATTCTAAGAATTCTTAACAATTTTATATGAAAAAGAAGTTTCTAAGAAATAAATGTGGGAATTAGATAGTCAAATACAAATTGTATATTTCTTAAACCATGCTTAAGAGAATAAAATGGGGATGATGTAGGCACTTAACATGAATTATAAAAATCAGGTTATTTCTGCCTCAAAACAGAATCAAGAAAAATTTCTTGGGTATTAATCCTGAAACATTTTCTGTGAAAAATATGTCTAAAAAGTTCTACTAAGTAGGGTAATTATACACAGTATTTTTCTTCCCAGAAAATTGCTCCTGAGTATCTGATAATACATTGTACAATCACAAAACACAAAACAAAAACAACAAAACAAACAAAAATACCCCACATCATACAAACCGCTCACTTAGTAAAGTCCTTTATGGAGCTTTGTTACTTAGTTGGGTTGTTTGTGTAATTTGAGACTGATAATATAATCTATTTTCTTATCTCCTTTTGACAACCTGATGCTTTTATCACCAGTTTCAGTTTAAAAGCTCTGTCAAAAGAAATACCTATCTCACAGGAGAAAATGACTCCTTAGCCTAATGTGACATAGTCCTTTCCTAAATATTGCAAACATTTCTATTGAAAGAAGAGTGACTTAAGTTTTAAAAAAAGAAAGAAACCTTAACCAACAAACTACAGATGTTCAAGTCTTAGTACAGAAACAAAAACAAAGATCAAGACAACATATATACTCCAAAAATTACTAATCTCATGATAAAGGGCTCCAATGAGAATAATTTGGATGAGCTTCCAGACAATTTGAAAGGACAATTAAAGTTATGTTCAAACAACTCAAAAAACATGACTGTATACTAAGAGAAAAACAATGAAAAAAAACTTGAATGAAATACAAAAGTCAATTCAAGAGATGAAAATAGAATTCAATAAAGAGACTGAGTTGCTAAAGAAAAGAAACTGAAATGATGCTGGAAATGAAAAACTCAACAAACCAAATAAAAAAGCTCAATGGAAAGTCACCAGTGGAATGAAGCACTTAGAAAATGGGTTTGGGGTTTGAAGACAGGGTAGAGGAATTCGATCATTTAGTTAAGGTCAATGATAACTTTGAAAAGATGAATGGAAATAGGACAGCTCTGGAACACTGTGAAAGAACAAATCTTCAAATTTCAGGCTTAGAAAAAGAATGTCAATCCAAAGATACAGAAAATATTTTCAAAATAATCATAGAAGAAAATTTCCTAAGCGTAGAGATGTCCAACCAGGTAAAAGGGAACTGCAGAACACCAAACAGATAGGGCCAGAAAAGAAACTCCTAATGATATTTAAAATACAGAATAAGGAAAAGGTATTGAACATTTCAAGAGAAAAGGGAGAGATCACCTCTAAAGGCAAGCCCATTAAAGTAACAGCTGATTATTCGATAGAAACTTAAAGTTGGAAGGGTCTGGAAAGATGTATTCCAAGCTCTGAAAGACCACAACTGCCAACTTGGACTATAATACCCAGAAAAACTAACTACTGTAATTTAAGGAGATATAAAAGCTTTCCATGATAAAAGCAGATTAAAGGAATTTGCGACTACTAAGACACCACTCTCCCCAACTGACAAATCATCTGAACAAAAAGTAACAGAGAAACACTGGAGTCAAATGACACCATAAATCAAGTGGACCCAATAGACACCTACAGAGCATTTCTCCCAAATGTTAGAATATGCATTCTTCTTGGGAGCCATGGAACTTTCTCTAAAATTGATCATATATTAGGACACAAAGCAGGTCTCAACAAATATAGAAAAACTGAAATAATACCATCTGTTGTGTCTGACCACAATGGACTAAAGCTAGCTATCAACAGCAATAGAAACTACAGAAGGCATGCAAACTATGGAAATGAACTAAGGCACTATTAAATGATGAATGAGTCACCAAAAAAAAAAAAAAATCAAGAAAGAAATAAAATAATTCTTAGAAATGAATGAAAATTAAAACAAAACATCAAAATTTATGAGATATAATTAAAGCATTCCTAACAAGAAAGCTTACAGTGCTAAGTGCTTATATCACAAAATTTGAAACACATCTGTAAAGATTCAAGGTTAGCATTCACTTATGAAAGAGAACATTTGACTTTTGTCTGGGTCTGGGTTACCTCACTCAGAATGATTGTGTCTAGTTCTGTCCATTTCACTTGAAAATTTTGTAATTTCAGTTTTCTTGAAAGCTAAATAATAAATATTCCACTGTGAAAATATACCATACTTTAATTATTCATTCATCAATTGAGGGATATATAGATTGCTTCCATTTCCTGGCAATTGTTAACAGTATCAGTGAATATGGCTAAACAAATATCTCTGAGGTAATGGTAAGCCCTTTAGGTATATGCCCAAGAATGGTATGGCTGGATTATGTGGTAGATCTATTTCTAGCTTTTTGAGGAATATCCATACTGATTTCCATATGGTTGCCCCACTTTGCTCTTCAACCAGCAGTGAATAAGTGTTTCCATTTCTCCACATCCTTGCCAGCACTTTTTTTCATCTCAGCCATCAGCCATTATGACTGGGATAAGATAAAATCTTAAAGCAGTTTTAATTTACATTTCCCTGATGATCAAAGACTCTGACAATTCAAAATATTTAACAGCCATTTGGATTTCACTTTTTGAGAATGCTCTGTTTAGTTTCTTGCCCAAATT
Organism: Nannospalax galili; assembly: GCF_000622305.1. Taxonomy (NCBI): domain Eukaryota; kingdom Metazoa; phylum Chordata; class Mammalia; order Rodentia; family Spalacidae; genus Nannospalax; species Nannospalax galili. Next base: position 6,345,437 of record NW_008345884.1, read on the forward strand.
TTTAATTAGATTTTTAAAAATATTTAGATCAGAAAACTAGTAAGAGGTCACGAGAAGGTTCATTGGAGTGGAGATAGAATACAGTGATAAAAGGGGGGGGAATTGAACAAAGGAATAGGAATGGTTAAATGGGGTGAAGAATGTGAGGATAGGGCAGAGCATGAAGTAAGGGGAGAGATAATCTAACATTAAAGGACTTTTGAAAAATTCCAATGGAAGCCTACTATTACAGAATCTTTGAAAAACACATACGTATAAAATATAAAAGTTTAAGTGGAGTTACTCTATAACTGGGAGTGGGGAGAAAGAGGGCAATGACCTACCAGATACCATAGCAAATAAAAAGCCCAATGCCAGGAACAGACTCCATCTTCTGGGGCTGTTGACCAAGGAACCATTGGCAACTGAGCACTGTGGGGTGAGGGAGAGTAGACTCTAGTGGATGAACCTGCACTGAGGGACATCTGGGTAGAAATGCTTGACTGGATAGGACTTAACACAGATTGACAGAACACATGAAATCTGGTAGGGGGGCTATGGGAGCTTGAGGATGAGGAAAGTGGTCTAATTTTGATTAAGATCGATTATACGAAATGCAGAAAGTGCAATAAAAGTATTTTTTAAATGGCCAAGGATCCTCAAACAATATTGGCTATTGCAATTGCTCTTGTTTACCCTCCAGAATCTGACAGCAGGACCCTATTGCTAAAGACACTATAAAAATGAGCTGTAGAACAAACAAGTGGAAATCAAGCTGGTACTGACCCAGAAGCTTTACCTCTACTGCCTAGATTTCATAGTGCTGGGGTACTGTGAATGCTACTGGAAGAGAAAGGCAATCCTCAACCTTACCCAGATGTGAATCTTGAGAGCTACAATAATAACTTGCTTGGCAAGGTTTGCCGACTAGTATAGTAGTGGCATTAATGTTTGGGGAGTGATTGGCCACCATTTGATTGGATTTAAGGCCTGCTTCATAAGATGGCGCCCATATCTGGCACCATTATCAGGGCCAAAAACCTGTGACCAGACAGGTCACAGGTCATAGGGGCGAACCTACTACTATTATTCTCCCAAAAGGACATATTATTAAGCTCACTTCTAATGACTTATACCCATCCATATATGTACCTCTCAACTCTCACCAGAAAAGCTTTTTGAAGAATATGGAGATGAACACAGAGACATACAACTGCTCAATGTACAAAGAATAAGAGACTGCAAACTGCTCAGCCCTAAATGGGACATCTGTATCACATGCGCTCCTCCTAAGGCTCAGGAATCATTATAAAAAAGGAGGCAGAAAGATTGTAAAAGCCAGAGGTGGTGGATAAGAAAAAGGAAACTGTGTTTGTTGTCTAGGCCCAACAGGGAAGTTTCAAATACAAACCCACAGCACTTGTGACAATATGCACAAGACTTGTGCAAGCCCAAGTCGTATAAAATCACAGCATGGATGGGAGAGATCGGCAGGAATAAGACAAGAACGGAATAAAGAGGATATAGATAGAAAAAGAAGTCAAAGTATCCCCACTTGCAAATGATAAGATTCTACACATAAAGGGACCCTAAAGACTCCAGCAAAAACTAGAGATGATAAGCCCTTTTATCAGGTTACAAATTTAACAAATAAAACCAGTAGCCTTCCTATATACCAAATAACAAACACATGGAGAAAGAAAACAGGGAAATAATCCTATTTATAATAACCATACCAAATCAAAGCAAAAACCACATAGATCTTAGAGAAAACCTTTTATCTGTCATATCCCTAGACAAACTTAATTTCTAACTATGTGCTAAATATGTATCCTTATATTTATACACAAGTATACCAGTCACCACTTGTCAAAGAAGCTTCTTTTTGCAACAGATGGAGACCATTACAAAATTCTACAACTGGCTACACACAAAGAGTCTGTGAGATGCCCAACCCTATGTGACACATCTATAATGGAACCTCCACACCTAAGGCTCATGGAACATAGTAGAACAGATGGCAATGAACACAGAAGGCCACAACCGGCCAAAGTGTAGAGACTAAGAGACTGCAGAATGTTTGTCCCTGGGTAGGACTCCTATATTAAACCTCACACTCCCAGGGCTCAGGGACCATTGAAGGAGAGGGGGTAGACAGATTGTAAAGAGCCAAGGGTGGTGCATGACCATTAGGAAATAGTCTTACAGGCTCATGAGGACTTGCTCATATGAACTTACAGCAATGGAGACAGCATGCACAGACCAATGCAAACTCAATCAGACAAAACCTGGCATAGAACTGGGAAATGGGCAGAAGGCCACAACTTTGGTAAGGAACTATTGGCAGTTGATCACTGTTGGGTGAGGAAGAGTTGATCATCTTTAAGGGAATGCCACTAGGCAAGCTGAACAGACTCTAATGGATGAACTCACACTGAGAGACATCTGGGTACACAAACTTAATTTGATTTCCCTTAACATATATGACAAAATGCCAGAAGTCTTTTGGGCAGGCTATGGGGGCTGCAGTTAGGGAGGAGGGCTATATATGGTTAAAATGTATTGAATGAAATCCACAAAAATTCAATAAATTAAAAAGTGTATACAGGTTAAAAAAAAAAACCAAACAACCCAAAAACAAAAATAAAAAACTAACCAAGAAAGGGAAAGACCTCTAGTGGACTGGAGAGGTACTCAAAAGTTAGAAGTATGTACTGCTTTTCCAAAGGACCAGAGTTTAGCTAGTAGCACCTACATCAGATGACTCACAACTGAGTTTAATTCCAGCTCTAGGATATCTGATACCCTCTTCTGGCCTCTGTGGGCACACACACACACATTACACACACACACAAATCAATCTGGAAAAAAAAATGAAATACTTTTAGAATACAAGTTACTGTACCAACCTGTCAAGCATGATGTGCCCAGTGGTGCAATAGTGGCATGACTGCTATGGGGTAACCAATTGCTTTATGATCTGATATGAGGACTGTTCTGCAGGAGGGAATTTATGCCTGGTACTGTGGACCTAGTTAAATGCTCATATCTTGGAAGGTCAGAGGCCCTTGGTGGAAACCTACTATTGTTATTTTGCTAAGTAGTCATGTTGTCAAATTGCTTTCTGAATAGTAATAGTAATCATGCTCTGAATTGCTTTGTGTTTATACCTGTAGATATTTGCTGCTCTCAGCATCTGTCACAGAAGCTTCTTTCTACAGTTATCAGTGGTTAATGTAGTCAAAGTGCTGAGAATAAATGACTTTGACTGTTCTTCCCTAAATAGGACATCTATATCACACTCCCCCAAACCCCACTCTTAACAAGGCTCAAGGAACATTGAGAGCAAACAGAAAGAATTCCAGATTAATTCAGTTTCTCTATCGCTGTGATAAACACTGACCGAAAGTAACTTGAAGAGGAAAGAGTTTGTTTAATCTTATAGTTTATGGTCCACCACTGAGGGAAATCAGGGCAGGAACTCAAGTTAGGAACCTGGAGGCAGGGATTGAAGCAGAGACTGTGTAGGAATGCTACTTAGTGCCTTGTTCCACTGGCCTGTACTCAGCCTTCTTTCATATACAACCCAGGTCCACCTGCCCAAGGGTGACATTACAGTGAACTGTGCCCTTCCATATCACTCAACAATCAAGAAAAATGTCTCACAGACATGCCCACAGGATGATCCAATAGAAAAATTTCCCAACTGAGATTCCCTGTTCCAAGGTGTGTCAAGTTGACAACTGGACCTATCCAGCATACAGAGGATGGGGAGAAGTGCTGTGAAATGCTGTCTTTGGGATGTGCCATGACTGTTCCACTTATGTACTCATAGCAGCTATGGTTATCTTCTCAAGACCTGCACAAGATCAAGCCATTCAAAATTCCAGTGTGGATAGGGGCGGGGATGATAAGGCCCCAACCTTAATTGAGAAGCCATTGGCAGTTAATGGCAGCTAAGGGAGGAAGAATCATTTTTCTTTACAATTGTGGCAACTGATAGGTTGCCCATGCTCCAGTGGATGGTCTTACATCCATGCACAACACTAATTGGATGCAATAGAATATATATTAAGAAGAGGACATGAAGTTGAAAGGTTGACATGTTGGAGTATTGGGGATCCTGGGAGCAGTTAGAGTGATACAGTAGGGGAATATGATCAAAATACATTGTATACATGCATGAAATTCTCAAAAACTTAATAAAAATATTTCTTTAAGTCAGATTACAAGATTCAAGGATCTCCAAGGCCCTAAGATATATTCTTTCCTTGGACCAAACACCTTTCCTGGTTATTGTTACCCCAATTGGTTATGTAATATCAACTTGATTTCCTTAGCTTTATACAAATGTTTATTCCATTGGATTCTTGTATCATCCACTTGTTTCGTTGCTGGAACAAAATGTCTGACAAAAATAACAAGGAAAAAAGGAAGGGTTTTAATTCTGGCTTAGGGTTCAGGGGATACAGTTTATATTAGGGAAGGTATGGCAGAGGAGCAGGAGGCTGTTTGCCACATTGTGTCCAGTCAGGAACCAGAGAGGGATGAATGCCTCAGATCAACTAGCTTTCTTCTTTTTATTCATTCCAGGACACATGATGGTACCACCCACATGTAGGGTGGGTCTCCTCACCTCTATTCATGCAATAAAGATATTCCCTCATAGACATGCCTGGAAATCCTGTCTAATTGACAATCAATACTAACTATTACAATTGTGATTGCCAAGTTTAGAATTCTGTTTCCTTTTGTGTAAGATTCTACTCTCACACTTGGCACAGGGTCCAAGTACATGGTAGATTTCAATGCATAGGCAAGGCTCTTCCTTGTGCCCAACTGTGGGTTATTTTCAGAATAAAGGGAGTTCAAACTCAGTCACAAGAGGAATCTCATACTGAAGGAGCCATGGGTCTGAGAAGTCAAGAGCTTCTATTTTAGATCCAGTTCTACTGAATTGCTCTTTGGCTTGTGACCCTCAGTTTTTATATTTTGTAATGAAATTACTCTAAGGAGAGTCATTAGGATACCTTCCAACTCTCAGATCTCATGGTTCTCCTGGGCTGTAGAATGCTTCTTCATTCATTTAGTAGATTGCATTCCTTATTTATTCATTTAATGAAAACGCAATCTTAAATGATAGTACCAATGGCTGCTGCACTTTAAGGACAAAAATGGACCTCAATTAAGATGTAACTACTAGATTATATTATTGTTCAATTAATTTATACTACTCAACTTTTTTTCCAAGTTCTATAAAAATATTTTTATTAATTATTTAAGAATTTCAAGAAATTTATTTTGATCATATTTAGCCCCCACAGCTCCCTCTAACTCTTCCCATATACACCCCTAACTGCTTAGCCTCAACTATGTGTGCTCTGTTTTGGGGGTTTTGTCAGTGGGAGGGTTAGTAAATCCTTGACTCCAATGTGTGCTGTCCATATACTCCTGGATGTAGATGTGATGTCACCAATTGAAGTGTGGTTGACCTACAAGGGGCCACACAGTTAAAGAAAACTGACACTATCAGCTGTCCATAACTTCTCAGTCAGGTAAGGTTCATGAACCTCTTCCCACTTCATGCTGGAATGCTGACTGGCTTGATCTTGTGCAGGTTTAGCCCAGGCAACTACAGCTGCTGTGAGTTCATGTGTGCAGCAATCCTGTCATATCTAGAACTCATTGTTTTGCTCTGGTCTTCCCCAAACTCTGGTTCTTACAATCTTTCCACCTCTCCTTCCTTGATGGTCCCTGAGCCTTGGTGTGTGTGTGTGTGTGTGTGTGTGTGTGTGTGTGTGTGTGTGTGTGTTTGTGACATAGGTGTCCCATTTATGGCTAAGCATTCCTTTGACACTTCTTACTTGCACTCTGACCAGTTGTGATTTTTTGAGTTAACCACCATCCACTGCATGAAAAATTTCTCTGATAAGATCGAACAGTCTATAGGTAGAGGGATAAAAATTTAGAGGGCAGTTTGGTACCATGTCCATTTAGCAGAATAATAGTAATAAGTTCATCTCTGGGACATGCATCACTCAACTTCTATGCTTCATTTTTCTGCTTTGAAATATGTTAGATATATGTTACATATTCTTTAGGATGAAAAATTTAGAGAAAAATAATAAAAATGATTGCAATGTTCATGGTGACTATTTCATTTCAGAACTAGGTCATCATTAACTACGTATCTATTATAGAATTAATATATGTGAGCTATGGATTCAAGATATGGCTTATTCCCAGCTTCTGCAATTGGCTCTGGTATGTCCCCCAAGGTTCATATTTTAGAGACTTGATTTCTGGCAGGGACTACTGAGAGATGGTGAAACAATTAAAGGTAGAGCTTGTGAAAGGAAGTTAAGTAATTGGGGACATACAGACATACCCTCAGTTCTCTCTCTCTCTCTCTCTCTCTCTTTCTCTCACTCCCTTTTCCTACCTGCCATGAAATGAACAGCACTTTTCTCTATAATGTGCTCCATGCCATGATCTGTCTCAACAGAAGCCCAAAAGCAATGGACTCAACCATCTACATGCTCAACCATCTATATACTCATGCCTCTAGAAAGATTCATAATAATAATTTATTCCTTATAAATTATTTGTTTTAGATATTTTGTCACAGCTGACAGGAAGCTGACATGCCAACAATGGCCAGATCCTGAGAATTTTAACTATCTTTGCTTATAATAAAACTGGTTGTAATACGGATACTAGCCACAGATACTCTCTTCCTATGTTCATACATAATTGAAATTATGAAATAAAGAACTGTGCCTTCCTCCAAAATTCCAGCATTCAAGGGACTATGTCATCTGATTTTTATTAAAACTCTGGTTTTATCTGGCACTCCCCAACATTAACTTAGGTTTAAGATCCATTAAACATCTTGGACATGAACACTTTTTCTATTTCACATGCCCTGAGACTTGAAGATAATATTCCTTCTAGCTCAGAATTATCTGGAAATTTTCTACTCAGTTTAATTCTCAAATTAAGAACTGTTTTCTCTGTGAAATCTTCCTGGAAGTCCTCAGATTCATGAGAAGAGGAGCAGCATCCTATTTAGCTTTAACTCAATCAGCAGCATCTAATAAATTCTGGCAGAGGCAGACGCTCTTGGAGAAATGAATGAATGATAATTAGCTCTGGCTTATATCTTGGCCATTTTTAAATGTGCTTGTAATAAAGGCAGTAATGCATTGCAAGAACCACTTTCTCTACTCAGAATTCCTCAGTAGTAAAGTCTGGACATTTTAAGACTGAAGTAAAAACCAAACATACATGTGAACTCCTCTTAACTGTTGACAAATGCTGTTTAGAGGGATTAAAATAAGATAAACAATGAAGCAATTTTTAAAACAAATCATTCTTTTTGGAGAAAAGGACTTTTTAAAGTTTGAGGCAATTTTTAGAAAAGTTCCAAATGAGTGAAGTTAATTTGAAGAAAGTGTATCCTCTCACCACTGTCTATCGGACATTTTTCAAAGCTGGATTTATTTGCTGACCAATAGTGAAAAATTTTAAAGATCAAAAAACCATATGTTTTCTCATATGATTTAGGGACAATGCGTATCATAGCTGAGGAGATTTGCTAGAGATAGCGAATAATCCTGACACAGTGAATTCTTGGTTAATTAAAGTGCTGAGTAATGGAATTCTCAGAGAAAAAAACAGTATTTTGAGCACTCAACTTTTAAGCCAACCACAAGAGTACAGATTCCTGTCAGGATTTTTGTATAAGTAGGCTTTCCTAGGATATGTTCTGAAGTCAATAGTAGTTTTAGGGTTAGTATTTTATTCAGGCAACAAACAGTTATTGAGCACTGACTGTGTGCCAGGCATTGTTTTAGGCATTGGGAATACAAGAGTCAGCAAAAGGGATAAAAGACCATGACTTCAATGGATTTTTTTTTGTAGAGCTTGAGTTTTGCTTCAGAGAATTATATGGTAAATTGCCAGGTAAAAACATAAAGTTATGTTATAAAACCACTCTCTGGGTAACAATTGCTCAAGATGTTTCCATTCTGGAGTTTGTTCAACTTGTGGATTTGCAAGTAGAGAGACTGATAGAGATGGTCTGTCCCCTCTTTTTCTGCCACCACTTTTCTTCTGTCCAGGGTTAAAATGGTGCTTGTCAGAGTTCCATCCACATCTTTTTTGGATTCTCATTTCCCTTCTCAGTTTCGTGTGATGGCAGTGTTTCAAATGGCCTTTGTAGTCTAGCCCATTCTCTGGACCATACAGAACAGGGCCTATCTTACAATCACCATGGCCTGAGTACCTACCAACTTCTCCTCAGAGTCCATGTGTTTCAGGTGATCTATCTTTTTCCTTCTTTTCCCCTGTTCTGTATCCAGTGTTCATGACCTCAGTGAATAGTATCATTGTGACTAAGACAGAAGCCTACTTTTTTTTTTGTCTTTTTGAGACAGGGTCTCCCTATAGCCCCAGCTGTCCTGCAACTCATTATGTAGACCAGGCTGGCCTCGAACTCACAAAAATCTGCCTGCCTCTGCCTCCCAAGTGCTGGGATTAAAGGCGTGTGCCACCACTCCTGGCCCAGAAGCCTACTTTTATTTTGACTTTTTTAACTTCATTCCCCACTTCCTGTAAACAAATGAATTACCATCCTTATGTTCGTTCTATCTCACCAACATCACCAATATATTTTTTTTTGGTTTTATTGAATTTTTGTGTATTTAATGCAGAATATCTCAAACAATCTTAATCATCTTTATACCCCTGTTCCCACCAGCACCTTCCCATAGTTTCCCACAGAAACCTTTATACTCTGTCATCCGTGTTAAGGCCCACTGTGCCAAGTCAGTATCTCAGACATTCCACAGTACAAATCCATCCACTGAGGTCTAGTCAACCTATCTAGAATCCCTTGTTTTAGGAATATCAGCTCTTCCTCACCTAGCAGCAACCAGTTGCCAATATTACTTCAGCTAAGATTGGGGTACGCTGTTCATTTCCCCAGTTCTGTACTGGGTTTTTGTCTGCCTGAGTTTGCATGGGACTTGTGTATGCTGACACCATTGCCATAGAATCATATGAGCAGGTTCCCAAGAGCTTGTAGGACTCTATTTCCATATGGTCCTGTACCTCCTCCCTGGCTCTTACAATCTTTCTGTCCCTTCTTCCTCAATGTAGGTGAAATATAGGAGTTCTAATACCTATTATTATAGCTTAGTTTCATCCACCATCATATGATATCTCAATTAGTACCACAGTCTCATGGTGGCAAATATGCATGGACCACCTATTATATAACTATGTTCTGGTGATAAAGAATATGAAAGGATTTTTTTTCACTAGATACTTGGGCCTGGAAAAATCTTCTCTTGCTTCTTTGCATATGGAATCTTTCATTTTATTTCAGAGTGATTTATCTAAATCCAAATCTGGCTGTATTATGTCCTTATATATAAAACCTTTCAATTATTTCCCATTTTTCTCAATAATGCTTTCACCTTTTAAATATGAAATTCAAAGAAGAGGATTTAGGGTATGTACCCTTTTCCTTTCTCTAGATTAATCTCTTACTCTAGTCTTAAACTCTTAAATACTATGTTTTGATGTATGAGTTCTTGAATGTGCTGTGTACCTCCATGTACTTGAATTTCTCTGGACCTGGAGAACTAGGTCCTGTAAGAATACAGAGAGACACACACCATGCTTCTGATGCCCCAGCTACATCTACAATTCGTCCCAGACAAACTTCAATGTACCACAATTCATTTTATCTTATAACACTGGATTGCCATCTGGCCTTAGTCTACCAAGTCTATGCAAAAGACTCATGCCAACTCAATCAGACAAAATCCCAGCATAGAACTGGGGAAATGAGCAGCAGGTCCCAACCCTAGCTGAGGAATATTGGCAACTGATTACCGTGTGGTGCGGGAGAGTAGATCTAGATAGACTGACTAGACTCCAGTGAATGAACTAGCACCAAGGGACATCTGGATACAAATGCTTGATTTGATAGGACTTAACATATATGACAGAATGCATGAAATCCAGTGGTGGATGGGGGGGGATGTGGATGGGGAGGGCATTTAAATTTGATTAAGATATATTATATGAAATGCATAAAAACTCAATAAAATATTTTTTAAAACAGCAGAGAAGAAGGCAGTCTCTGAGTTTATTATAGGAGGAAAAAAATTGCCCATGAAGTTTTACGATTTACAGCTCATAACTCACCATCTGGATTATGGGAAGTAAATGATTCTTGTGTCTTTAGAGGTCATGGTTTAAAGTTCACAGAGTCACAAAGAACCACATGCCACTTGTGGCAACAATTTTTATTGTTTTTTAAATATCAAATTCTATTTTTTTTTTAAATTTTCTTCAAAAAAGTATTTTATTTAATAGTCAGATATTCATATAATGTTTAGATTCAACCCACTCCCTTCTGTTTCCTCTTCTCCAATTCCCCCAGAAAGAGGGTGATGCACTCTGGACATTTTCGGTTTGCCTACTTACCTTTGTCTGAAATAGTGACACTGTAGTTCATGTCTACTCTAACTTTCTGTTTTAACCTGAAGCCCCAATTATTCTTAAACCCAATCTGCTTTGGATTGTGATGTCCAGTCATAATTTATCCAATTCTTTCCCTTGAAATTTCTGAAGAGGGTTTTAATATCAGCTGGACAACCTGGAATACTATTCTAGGAAGCTTTTCTTAAGTAGATTGATATGAATTATATGCATTCAAAAGAAAGAAACATCTTCACATTGCTTTCATTCACCTGATAATATTTTCTACTCTATCCAAGCTGGCTTAGTGATAACAGTGGGTCACATGTAAAACAAGATTTTGGTTCAAGATAGTGGGCACTGAAGTGTTGGTCAGGCTGATATTTGGGGCATGTTTTAACTGAAGAAGAAAGACACAACTTCTGCTCACCAAACATCAGAGATTACTTATTTTACCAATTGTATGTCTTTCAGTTTTGTGTCAAATGGCTTCTATGGCTTCATTATTAATAAATGACTGCACAACAGACCATTTGCTTTGCTACTGAATAAACTCTTAAAAAGAACCTGAGCATCTTGAACCAGTGAAAAGGATCAGCAGGTAAAAGCACCTGATGTCTGAGTTTAATTCCCAGAAGCAACATCCAGAAGTTGTTCTCTGACCTATACAGGCTTACAGTGGAACATGGGAAGTAACACACACACACACACACACACACACACACACACACACACACACTATACGTGCACAATGATGATGATGATGACAACAGTAATAAAGAACCTGAGCATCGCGATGTCCCTCAGAAATTCACTGCAATGGTGGATGTTGCTAATAACAGGTGGCTTTATGTTCACGGAGAAAAACACTAGCTGCAACCATAGAATACTTTGATTCTAAGGAAAGCTTAGCTATCTGAGCTGTGCTTCTAATTCAGAAACTGCGAGTCTTCATCATCAGTGCCTGCCTAACTTTAGTTGTGTGCTGTTGACAATGGGAAGTCCTAGCGAGAGTGGCGTTGGTTTTATTATTGCTGATGCTGATTAGCTCATTTGCTATACCTTCTAGTAAACCCTCAGTTTTCTTACAGTAACTATCTACAAGCTGATTTGGACATGTCATTTCATATGTTTAGATCTAAGAGCATAGGCACTGTCAGCTGCCAGATGCTGTTATAATAGGCTGACTTTTGGGTCACTTCTTTTAGTTATTCTTCAGTTACTACAAATGTTAAGCTTCTTATTAAGAGAAACATTCTTAAATTATGTGGATCCTTTTTATAAAAATGAGAATGGTTCACTTTATAGAGGATTGTGTTCGAAATCAAAGCCTCTTGCGTAGTAAGCCTCAGAGACAGGAGACAGTCTTTCTTTGTCTCTGCTGATGGGGTGAATAAGGACTCAGTAAGCTGTGATATAGAGAGGTGCATGCTGTTTTCTCAAAGAAAATGGAAAACAGAAAGGCCTGGATAGGAGTGTGGAGAACTTACATACCCCAGGGCCATCCATTATGTGCTCAAATTAGCTGCATAATTACCCCAGTCACACCAAATTGTCCCCTAGGGTGACAGAGATCTTAGTAGTGACTTAATGAAGTGTTTTCAGTTTTGGTATAACAACCACACTTTTTGCAGACATTCTTGACCTCACCCTGAGAGGAACATATGGCCACTTCAACAGGATCCCCTGTGATGGTGGATGCAGCTAATAAAAATTTGATTTCTATTATATCTCTCATAAGAGTTCATTATCAACATTACCCTGATAACATCAACAGCTCCTTAAAGGACAAGAATCTCAACCACTTGTTTACTGTGGCTAGTCTTTGCTCCTTAAAATATTGTAATACAGTTCTCAGGAAACCACTAGAGACTAAATTTTAGAAAAAAATATTATCAATTAAAGTAGCTAATATCATAATTTAAAGGATCAATAACCAACTATGAATTTGCCAGATAATAATTCTCACTTCAGCTCCTAATCTGGAGCTCCACTACTTTTTATCTTAGCTTCTATGATACATGATCTGCATAGTTACTAAGAAAATACTTAATAGCTGTTAGAGTAATTTTAGATGATATAAAACTGATGCGCTGCTCTTATTTTTAAGGATCTCATGACAGTCCATCTGCAGTTCTCAAATCTGACCTGCCATTAAAATCATATTGGGTTCCAGGTCTGCTGTAGCACCGCCAAAGACAGAGTGTGAATATGTAATGATTACAGTGTCTCATTGGCAATTCCAACACACAGAGTCACTGTGATAGATTTGTTTTTAGCTCTAAACATAATCATAACCAAATAAATATGACAATAATGCAATAGAAATCTGTAATATTAGTGTTAGAGAAAAATAAAACCTCATGAAATCTATTGCTATGGCCATATAATATCTATAATTAGAGTATGGAATAGTTCTGCATGTCCACACCCATTAAAAGAGTCAACTCATCATAATAAACTAGACTAATAGGGTTCTATTTAAAGTAAACTAACTTATTCTCAATGGGAAAACTAGGTTTTCAAAGATAATTATTTACTCCTTAATTTGGCAGAGCATCATTCAGTGTTCCACCAGAATTATGTTGTTAATAAAAAGTCAGTATTTACTGAGCACTTACTCTGTGCAGGTACGGAACTAAACCCTTGTATGATTCTTTTGTGCTTCACAATAGTCATGAGATAGGTGTATTTTATCTCAGTGTCGGAGAAGAAGAGCTAAGGCCTAAAGAAATTAAGAAGCTTTCCTAAGATCACACTACAGCAGGAGGCAGGGACAGTACAAGCCCCACTCTGAAAACCGAATGCTCCAGGCTACTTAAGCCATACTGGAAGATGGACATGGTGACACAGAATGAACAGAGAGAACTGGCCTTGTTTATTCCCAGGTTAGACAGCAAATAATGGACTACTTCCCGCCCCCCCCCCTCGCTCCTCTACTAGAAGCCACATTTCAGGGCTGTCAATTAATACACAGCTCTGTAACCCACTACAAGTTTTTTTTAAATCTATATGATACAGTAAGTAAAATGAGTATTTTGTTTAATTTATTACATTTGCAGTCATATAATTGTCATAAATTTAATATGCTACTTTTGAATCATCACAATTATCACAGATGAAAGCTGAAAACTGAAAACCAAGGTGGCTACTCTTTGGGCTAGCCACCAAACAGATATCATAGGGCTTTATGTCAGCTATAGTTAGTACGCTGACTGAAAAAGAGAATCTGAAAATTAAGTTGTCCTTGCCCTCATCCTTGAAACACTGGAAATCTAGTAATATTTTGGATCAAAATCAATGAATATCTTTGGAAATATGGAAAGGTGTCCACCTGCCAGGACTTTTAACAGTTTATTTTTTCCATTTAAAATTCTCAAATTTGACGCTGGGCATGGTGGTGCCCACCCTTAATCCTAACTCTTGGGAGGCAGAGGCAGGCAGATCTCTGTATGATCAAGGCCAGCCTGGTCCACATAGTGACTTCCAAGTGGGCTGGGACTAGGGAGACCCTGTCAACAAAACAAAACAAAATTAAAAAATAAAATCCTCAAAGTTGGCAGTAGATACACACATTTTCTTCTCTTTCATTTTGCAGTTGTTAGCAAACGTGATACTTTCATATTACTACTTTGGATTACTTATGAAAATAATCATATAATTTCATATTTCACTGTAGGCAAAGCAAAAAATGGAGTGATGTGCAGGGAATAACCCCCCCATACACACACACACATACAAACACACACACACACACACACACACACACACACACACAGGCTCTAAAATCAGATGGCGTATGTTTGAATCCAAGTTCTGTCATAGACACCTGTGAAACGGAGTAAGCTAAGACTCATTTATTTTCCATAAGTAAACTAAAATGAAAATGCCCATATCATTAGTTATTGGATGGGTTATGATGGGGGATATATAATATGTCTTTTGTAGTAATCTAGAGTGTGTTTTCACACCCAATCTCTTCATCTTAGAAGTGAGAATGTCTCCTGTAAGTCATACAGATTTTATCCTGTGTTTATGAATTGCACTCATGTTTTTTGTTTTTTTGGTTTTTTTGTTTTGTTTTGTTTTGTTTTTTTAGTCTTTTTGAGACAGGATCTCCAAGTAGCCCCAGCTGTCCTGGATTCACTATGGAGACCAGGCTGGCCTCGAACTCACAGAGATCCACCTGCTTCTGCCTCCCGAGTGCTGGGATTAATGTTGTGCGCCACCACAGCCAGCTTGCACTCATGTTTTTATAGCAATGCAATGATTTAAATTATGCAGGGCTTATGAATTAAGTTTTCAATGTAGATACTTTACTTCATCTCTACTGCCTCTATTTCCTAGGATACTACGGTTCCTGGTCAACTGACTATGATAACCCTCATAGTTCAGGGAGGGAAAGTAAAGATAACTTATCTGGCTTATGATAATTTTTTAATAATCAAATTCCAGTAACATATACTTTTCAACTGCTGGTGTTCATAAATGTCTACTTGGGAATATCTTTTTGTTTTTGTAAAGATTCAAACAAAAGTAATGATTACTTTTATATAATCTATGGTAAGACTTCTGTACAAACTGTTGTGATTCGTATATTTAAATAAAGTATATTGTTTAGCCAAGTATGAAATCAGCCTACGTGCTCATTAATGGAGGGACGGATAAAGAAAATGTGGTAAATACACAAAACAGTGTAATAATAATCACCCACAAAATAATCAAACTGTTATTTATAGGAAAATAGATGGGACTAGAAACCATTGTGTTAAATGAAATAAAATATTTTTAGAAAGAAAATTGTTGCATTTTTTTCTTATATGTGGAAGTCAGATTTACAGAATAAAGACGCAACAGTGGAAAGACTACAGTGGCCAATACAGGCAAGGTACAAAAGAGAGTGAGGTGGTGAACAGGGTCACAGTGCTTTATATGCATGAGGAATATTGCTAGAGAGCTGGACACTCCAACAAGGAAACAATAAATGGAGTCCACAGAAGGAAAAAACAATTATAAACAAAATTGCCTTTGTCACCACAGACTCAGAACATTAATGCCAAGGAGCAGACAACAGCTTGTTTATACCTTCAGTGTGCAAATCAAGAAACTGAAAGCACATACATAAAATTAGGTGACTTCTTCCAGCTTGCTCTTCGTTGGTATATGGTAATATTATGCTGAGAAACTAAGTAAATGCTGGACCATGATTTACCATATCTGTTATGCTAAATGTTATGAGTCTGTGTCTTTTACCAAAGAGGAAGCACCCTGAAGACTGGCAATTATGTTGAAGTAATTTTGAAGTGGGGAATTTTGCATAGATACAGTAAAACTCTGTGTATATCAGTTGGTATATAAGCATACACAAAGGAGGACATTTTTCAAGAACTTAGGATATTCTTTCTTGTTTTCTTATTCTGCGAGGTATAGTTCAAAGTAGTGGGATGTTGTTTGTAACTGACACCTTAAAACTTAGAAGCTGAAAGTGAGCTATCATTCAGATTGTTGCCTGTAAAGACAATTGCTCATTTATCTCTCCAGTGACAGTATGACTCAGAACGACTCAAAATCTTTTTGTGACTCCTCCACTAAACTCCAGGGTCTGGAGCCTTACAAGAAAAAACTGATCTCTTTACTGTTCCACTTGTTTTTACTCTCTATCCTCCACTTTGTTCACTCACCTTATTTACTGAATGTGACTTTGAATGGATTTTTGTTGTTTCAAAAAACCAATTCACCTTGAAAGGATAACAATGTCTGCCACCCCACTAAAATTATCCTTAAAATTGCTTCAGATGAGTAAATTCAAAAGATGACGAATGCAAAGCTGTCAGCACCCACTAAAAATGTCTAAGTTCTGTCATACTGTTGAAGCAGAAAACAAGCCACAGGACTCATTCTATTATGTTTCCTTACCCCCTGGGCAGTAGGTTTCTTCTGCTTTACATATTAAAGAAACTAAGCTCTTGGAAAAGCAAGTGACATTCGCAGATCTTGTTCAACCCCAAGTCTAAACCAGCATACTCTCTTCTGGATGGGAGGCATTTGGAATGTCTGAAGACATTTTTTTTTACTATCATGATTTTGGAGAAAGTTCTTCTAGAATCTACTGGCTAGAATCCAGTGATGCTTCAAAACATCCTACCATGCACAAGCCACTTCCCAAAACAACAAAGATAATATTGCTGAGGCTAAGAGACCCTGTTGCAGGTTAAGAATTCTGACTCCTAGCCTCTTGGTACCTTTAACTACAGTCAATGATAATACTAACATGTCCCTGTGTTTCTATAAGCAAAAAATACATAGATTTTCCTTTGATAAGGAAAGAGTGGCTTTTTTTCATGCTAATTTGCCGCTTCAGAATCTGCCTTTACCTTAGGCTCCTTGACCAGAGGATACTAATTTGACAAAGAGGTTGCCTGGAGATGCACTTGACATCTTAGAACTCTAATTGGCAGGAAAATCAAAGCAACTTAAAATGTGTGTGCTTCTCAGAGAGAGGTGTTATTCCTACCCTATATTACTGGATCTCAAAGGCAGCTGGGGCTAGGATGGCTGGGACCCCCCCCCAGCATGATCATTTTTGCCAAGTTGCTATAAAATCATCCATTCTCACTACAAAACTGAAAAGAAAAGAGGAAAAACAGCACGGAGGCCAACCACACTTGTCAAAAGTCGCTTCTCAGCTGTCTTTCAGAAATCCCAACAGTGACTCCCTTGTCAAGTTAATTCAATAAGAGGATGAATTTACTTCATTTTATGTGTGCTGTTGACAATCAGGGATATATTTTAGTAGAAAAAACTATGCAGAAAAGATTGTCAAGTCTAAAAGCATATTTTTTCCATCTCAAATTACTAAAACAAAATATGTGGTATAATGTTATCAAATTTTCAAGGAATTTACTGAATTTTGGATTGAAAGCCCTCCTACAGAATGGTTTTGTTTTTGCCTCTCTGAGGTACACTGTCACCAATAAGAACACAAATTGTTGTCTGTCTGTGGATGGAGCTTTTGGATAGCCATGGGCACACTTCTTGTTGGCATAGCTTGAACCCCTTTGTCTGAAACTGTTTGCAAACTAAGCACAATTATTCTTTTTTTTTTTTTAACTACAGGAAGACTTGTGTGCATGTATGTTTGTGTGTCTGTCTGCGTGAAGGTGTGTGTACGTGTGTGTGTGTGGTGTGTGTGTGTGTGTGTGTGTGTGTGCGTGTGTGTGTGTAAGGCTAGAGGCTAACACTGGGTGTCTTCCTCTATCATTCTCCAACTTATTTTTTGAGACAGGACCTCTCCCTGAACTTGGAGCTTGATGTTTCCACTAGATTGACTGGCCAAACCCTCAGATCCTCCTGTCTTTGCCTCCCCAGCACTGGGATTACAAGTACATGCTACCATATCATAACTGGCTTTTTATGTGGGTTCTGGGGATCCAAATTCAGGTGCTCATGCTTTTGTGGCAAGCACTTTATCTAATGAACTAGCTCCTTAGCCCATAGAAAAGATGCTTAATCTCTAGATTAATGTGATTTCTTACTATGCAAAATGTGTATCCTGTATTTAGAGACAAATATCCTAGTCACCATGCATTAAAGATCACCTTGCAGCAGTCAGAGACTAATACCAGTTACCACAACTGGTCACACATGTACATTGTCTATGAATTGCTGAGGCCTAAGGAACACATCTACAGTGCAACCTCTCTACACCTAACGCTCATGGAACATAGAACAGGATAAAGAAGAGGACACTAAGGAGGAATCAGTTTTCAGTAATGAAGCTCCTCATGCAGCAGAGGGCCAGGAGCACAAAAGGTCACAAATGGCCAAAATATAGAGATCAAGAGTTATCTAAATAATGGTCTTTGGACAGGACCCCTTTATTAAACTTCATCCACCCAAGGCTCAGGGACCATAGCAGAAGAGGGGTGGACAGATTGTAAGAGCCAGGGAGAATATGCATGACCATATGGAAACAGTCCTACAAGCTCCTGGGAACCTGCTCATATGATTCTGTGGCATAGGTGTCAGCATACACAAGTCCCATGCAAACTCAGGCAGACAGTAACCCAACACAGAACTGGGAAAATGAACGGCAGACCCTGATCTTATCTAAAGGAATGTTGGCAACTGATTGCTGCTAGATGAAGAAGAGTTGATCTTCCTAAAACAAGGGACTCTAGATAGGCTGACCAGACTCAGTGCACTTGCACTGGGGAACAGCTGGGAGCACTGACAACACAGTGGGCAGTAACAGGGATGACAGAGTGTATGGGCTCCAGTGGAGGTCGACTATGGGACGGTAGTAGTGTATGGGAGGGTACTGGTGAGGATGGAGATATAAAGATAATTAAGATTGTTTGAGATGTTCTGTATAAAATACACACATTTTTTTTAATTTAAAAACTTAAATTTAAAAAGAAGAAAATATGCTTAAAGAGTTGTGATAGCCAATGATCAGATAACAACATTTAAGTGGAGGAAATAGATGTGCTCAAAATATTTAAGTACAAAATTACAATGTTTTCTTTGACTTTCTGAGGTTTATTTTTAATTATATGCATGTATATGAGGTAAATGCAGATGTGTACAGGTGTCTGAAGAGGTCAGAGGCATTAGATACCCCTCAACTTGGAGTTATAGACAGTTGAGAGCCACCCGACCTGAGTACTAGGAATGAAACATGGATCCTCTTCAAGAGCAGTATACCTTCTTATCCACTGAGCTATAGCTCTCTAGTTCCCCAAGTCATAATCTTTTTGAAGAAAGGAAAATGTCAAGAAAAGTTAGTGCATTACTGTCCTGAGATACTAGAGAGATTGCTTTTGTCATCTTTCCTGTAAGTCCCTGTGGGATATCTCATCTACAGTTTACAAATTTAGTACTCAGTTGCAAGCTAT
The DNA here is from genome assembly GCF_000622305.1 of Nannospalax galili. NCBI lineage: Eukaryota > Metazoa > Chordata > Mammalia > Rodentia > Spalacidae > Nannospalax > Nannospalax galili. The sequence continues at coordinate 6,364,807 of NW_008345884.1, forward strand.
ATCTTGTATCATTCTACAAATGTAAAATTAACTCACATTTAAGGAGATTATCCTATAACCGAAGGACAAAGATTTGGAGGCAAAATTTTACAAGAATATTACATTCCTTACAAGTACACATTCTTAACATTGGGTGTTGTTGTTTTTGTTGTTGTTGTTGTTTAGTGACTGATTTAACAAATGGGTAGATCTTTGTTTCTGTCCTTGGATAACCTGAGGAATCTTGAGAGAAACTATTTTGGTATGCTTTGGGAAAGAGGGATTTTGATTCCATAAGTCACAGCATAAATATCATCTTAGTCACCAAGTGACTGTATTACTTTCTTCTCCTCCTCGTCACCCATAAGTAAGTTCTGTCTGAACTTTCTTTTTCAGTTTATCATTTTTTTATTTAATGTGGTTTTTTAATTTTTTTAAATTTAATAACCACATGATTAGAAGAAGCATTTCATTACAGCTTTAACACATTCAGTAACACATTCCAGAGCAAGGATACATCTCTCAAAGGTGGCTATAAATTTATAGGTTCACAATTGAATTAATACAGTTATACAACATTGAACTCAGTATAAACCCTGTAAGACATAAAATTGAATGAGTTTTTACCCTTTAAAGAAGATCTCCATGTCATTTTAAGATATGCTGTTTCCTACATTTTTAATGCTACTAACACTGTCTGAACTTTTAATAGGAGTCAGAGCAAGCTAAAAGAATACAAATGCATCTTCTAGGACAATCATGGACATGATAGTAAGAAAAAAGGTATATGTACATTTCAGGAGCCCCTCGTCTCTACCCTCAACTGGGAGACAGGGATATATTTCATGTGAAATCCATCTTTTTGTTTATGAACAGCAAGGAAGAAATGTAATTCTATAGGTGTTCAAGGAAGGGGGATACTTATTTTCATTATTTCTTTCACCCCTTCTAAAATTCCTTCACACATGCGAACACACATCCACATTTTCAGTCTCAAATTGATTACTCTGTGTGAGATGGAGTAGAGAATAGTACATCTTTAAAATGGTTTTTTATACATCCTGTGCATGGAAACATCAAAAGTTTACTATGGTTCGCAGCATTAAAAAGTTTCTTCAGCTTGATGATAAGACTCCTTGGCCCTATCTTGTTTACGGGCTACTTGCCTGTGGATATGTGGGTAAGTGTTAGAGTGAACATACTCCTACAGTTGTAGTGAGTTGTCTATACGCGATTCTGTCAAATAAAGCCAGAGAGAAACACCTATGGTGGTCTGCTGTCATGAATGGCAACAGAGGCAAGTTCATTACATAACTCTTTAATGACTAACCAGTGAATGTGGGACAAGAATAAAATGAACTGATCAGGCTACTGAGAAACAACTCCATCATGTCTCTTAAATCTCTGGTTTCTATGAACAGTGAATTTTGGTTAAACTATGTACTCCACCAAGTCTCCATATAATCAGTTTATCATCAGCTACCTGTTGCAAGTATTTTATTTGGATAAACAGTCAATCTGAAGAAACCCCTGCAAAAATGAACCACAAAATGGAAAGATCTGTGATCATAAATAGCTGTTGATAATATTACATGCCATTTATATTGTCTAGTTAATTTTCAAGCCTGAGCTAAACAATATAGGAAGCGGGTTTCCTGTTCAGCATTCAGACAACTAGTAGCACATGGTGAATGCACTGTTTGGAAATGACCAGATCTCACACACATTTCGAAAGGGCAGCTTGTGCTTTTAGCATTTACTAATGAAATCACACATTACAGTTTTACTGCCACCCACTGCTCTTTTCAGACAGGATGACACAGAATTTCTTTTTTAACAGCTGAGGCCACAGGGAAGTAAGTGATGAGGGGGTAGGAGGGAAAAATATTTCAAAGCAAAAATTCAAGTTCTACTTGTGATTTCTGAAAAAAATCAGTTATGACAATCAAGTCCCTAGCTATTCTTGACTAATTATTTTTAGTACTTTAAAATAAGTTAATTAGCAATAGGCTACAATCCCAGACAGACAGAAAAAGAGCCAGAAATTTTGTGTTTTAATCAATGAAGCCAAATATTAAAGTCTGCAGGCAATACATGTAGCAATTTCTTTTAAAATCCTCCAATGTCAGATATTTTGAAAAAAATTTATTTCCAGTTTTTTAATTATTGTTGTTTTATTGAAGTTATTACAGAGAAAATTATTTTATCTACTGATTTTGTAAGTTAAAAGCTGAACTACCATTGCTGTTAGCAAGATGTGGAAGATTTATGTAATAATTATTGGATGGGGCACATTTAGAGAAGCTCCTAATCCAGTCACCTTTTGGCAACAACAATGCTTGTGTTATTTCACTGAACAAAATATTTACACTTGGTAAAAAGTAGATCAGTCATCCCAAATTGTGTATACCAAGAACACTCAGAATATCAGAATTACAGCTTTCAAGAATTCCATGCAGACAGGGCCAAGAAAAATATGTCTCCCTACCTGACATAAGGGGTAGCAAAACAATTGGGTTTAACATGTGATACTATATTATGTAGGTGCCTCATTAACAAAGTATCACCTCAGTCTCATGAAAGTTTGATGTTCTGACTTCTTTTTGCTCTGAGTGATTGGGAAACCTTTAAGGTAAGTTGGAATGCTCACAAGTTCTGAGAAATGAGCAATTTCTTTTACAAAAAAACTGTGTTATAACACTTCTGTCCTATTCCCAAACTTCAAGCTTCACCACCTGGGATTCTTTATATATTTGCAAAATCAAACTCCATGGCTGTCCTCTGAATAGGGATAAACTTTAGATCACAGAGAAAATCAAATTGATTGTCACTATAGTTCATTTTGAAGAGGTTGCATGTTAGGAGTCAGAGTATCATTAACTCTGCTTTCCCTCATTATTAGAATGATCTAGGCTTTTATATAGACACAGCCCTAGTTATTTCAAGTAGAAAAAGTTCGACAAAGACAAAAGTGCATGGGAAGCCTGGCTTACAATAGACTCTTAAAACAAAGATAGCAGCAGCAGTGGCAGCCCTTGACAGCTGGAAGGTACCTTGAGTAAGTCACGTTATTCTCTGGTTCGACATATAATTTCTCAGAATGCCAACCTCAGACAAGGTCATTCTGAGGTCACAATAAAAGAAGATTTTTTTTAAGTGTACCTTTGTTAAAGAACAAAATTGAGAGCTTTGTGTCACACACAAATAACCAAGCATCTACTTCTCTTGACCAAAAGGAGTGACTGTGATTTCTTTACCGATTACAGTTTAATCTTATACTAATATCAGGCAAGATTTATTGAGCTAGCCTATTATCGGACTGTGCATGATTTCTGACAGCACTGGTCTAGTGAGAGCTTCTCCCTTTAAACCTTCCCCTGATCCTGTAAGACCTTTTCAGCATCCTCTTAATGGATGTCTCATGGTCCCTCGTAGGGTGTACTCTCCCTATAAGTAATATACCCAGCATATCCAACTACACATTGACACTAAATGATCTTCTCTAAAGGATAAACAGAACTCTTTTGCCCTTTTCACACCACAGTTTAAAATTTAATTCTCTCTAGAGTGAGTTTGATATGCTTTAGATGAATTTTCAACTGGATGGGCTTGTGAACCACTTCAGGAGCCCTGCCTACAAGTTGCAGAAAGAAGAGCTGGCTTGAAGCTTCCATCCTCCTCATGGCTCAGAAGGTGACCTGAGTGAGATACCCAACGATCTGGTTCTCTTGGATCAGACAGGTCTTTCTTGATCTACTACTGGTAATTCACACTGTTTCACTTCAAACTCAAACAAATCTTCCTAATATTGTACTTTCCGAGTGAAACACTACTTGATGAAATATCTCTGCTACTTGGACACTTTTCACCTGTATTTTCTCTGTACCCCATCAACTCGCCTCCTCTCAGTGCTCAGTGCTAGCTATCTGTCCTAGTTACTTTCTATTGCTATGATAAACACTGACTAAAACAAACTTGGGGAGGAAAGGATTTATTTTATCTTACATCTCCCAGGTCACAGTTTATCTGAGGGAAATCAGGGCAGGAACCTTGATGTAGGAAATGAAGCATAGACCAGGAATGCAGCTTACTGGCTTGCTCTTCTGGCCTGTGTTCTGCTTGCTTTCTTATACAATCAAGGATAACCTTCCCAGGGGTGGCACCACCAACAGTGAACTGGGCCTCCCACATCACTCAACAATCAAGAAAATGTCCCACAGACATGGCCACAGGCCAATCCAATGGAGACAATTCTTCAACTGGAGTTCCTCCACCCAGGTATATCAAGTCGAAAACTGAAGCCATCCAGCATACTCTCTATACTCTAGGGATACACTAGACTAGTTCCTTCTAGGCACTGAACTTAATTGCCCCAGAAATTCCATATAAGAAAAATGAGATCTAGTGAGGTTTGCTAAAGTAGGTGACTCTCTCTCATATGCCATACTTCTTAAGAAAAAGAAGGAAGAAAGGTCAGATCTGACCTCCCAATAGCTTAGACTCTCTTCCAGTGTTTGACTTCCCTGAACAGATAATGAAAGGTGCCTGTATGCCTGCATATCATTAACTTAATAGAAAAGAGATTTTATGCATAGTTTGATTTAAAAAAATTCTTGGGTCAAAGTCATTAAGACAAAGAAAATTACAGATAACCTTTCTTCCTTCTATATCACAGCAAGATGCAGGCTGACTTCACTCTGCATCACAAAGCCCTAGGGTGGCATGTTGTTACAGAATAATATTATTAATAATAATAAAACAATAATAGCAATAATAATATCTTCCTCTTTTGCCTCTTATTCCTTCTTCTTTGTATAGTTTGAAACCATCTTTGGGAGGCAACTGGGATGCAAGAAGTCATAATATTAGTTGGCTTAGTGGAAGATACCTAGTCTAGAAATTACTAAGCTCCTAACATGGGAATAAATGTGCTTTTTAGCAGAGGAGAACAGATTCCTTTCAAGGATCTTCATAATAACCCCAGGATCAAGCTGAGTGGCATAACAAAGATAATGCCAATAACAAAGTTTTTAGAAATCACTTATAGGCATTTTCACCTGAGTGACAGACCCAGCAAGTATGAATTTAAATCAGGCAGGATCTATGAGTGAAGAGGTCTTTAAGGGAGCACTACCCAGCCTGGGGAGGAGGGCTCTAATGGATCTGGAGATTAACCCTCTTCAGACTTAGTAAAACCAGGCTGAGATGTGGCTTGTGCAGAGCCACAAGCAGCAATATTCAACGTGAATGTGTTTTGGGAGTTCACTGGAGTCTTAACAAATGGAAAACTTTATTCTATGTGTAATAAAACTTATTCATTTAAAAAGGGACAAACTTTGAGTGAGAATATTGAATGAGAATCTCTGGAGGAGGCATCTAAGAATTTTCATTTTAGCAAAGCTTCCATAGACATGTTCCAGGTTGCCAAGCTGTGAGCTGAAGAAGGGTTTCTTTTGGGAGCTTCTGATTTATCCATCAGACTTCTCTTCCATGGGTTTAGAAAACATAGCATCTGCATTGATGTAAGTACTGGCTCCCACACCATCACAAATAATCTAGTTTTTCTGACCTTCAATCTCCTAAAATGTGTTTGGAACTAATACTGATTACATTAACATATATTTCATACATGAAATGATTTCTAACATGGACACTTCTTGTAAACAATGGCTGTCTTTCCACAATATCATTGTTACTCTTGCTCCTCGGGTATATGTGCCTGAGGAGATATTTCCCCCTTCTGAGGAAAATAAAATCCATTATCAGTTGCTCTACCAATTTGCTGACCTGTCTGGGGGCATGGTCTGGGGTGGGAGGGTAGAGACAATATACTGCTCCTTGTGTGGTTAGTGCTGCCTCATATCATTTTATAGCGGTCTTGGAACCATTCTGAGACTCAGCCACTTGGTGAGGCTTTTCTTGGCTCCCAGATGCTGCTAAGATGTCTGATATTACAGCTGAATAACTTCCAGGCAATAAGCTGTAAATAGAACAGCAGGAGAATCATGAGCTGGGTAGCATTCCTACTGGATGTGAAGAGTCTGCTAGGTTCATGGCACAGAATGACAGAGGCTGGGTAAGGTAAGACTAGCACAAAATTAATGGCCTAGTCATCAGGTCCCATGCTGGGTCTGATACCACATACATCAAAAGTCTAGGACGCTACATTGTACACAGACTGGCAGCTACCCTACCCTTTCCTCTTGCCTTCTGCACATAATGTTCTCTGTCTTTCCCCAGACTTCCTGTTCTCTTCTGGTCATCATACCTCTCTGAGGTGTTGAAGAACTGTGTCCTGGAGCCAGGAGACCCAGGTTGCAATATCATTTTGGCTGCCTATTGGTTCTGAGACCTTGAGTGATCACTTAACATTCACTTGGGTCTTAACTTTCTTACTAAATGAAAAAGGTCTAGATAGGAAACGAGTACAAGGCAAGAAGGATTGAACTGAGTCACCTCTGAGTTCCTTTTCTACATCAGTGATTTCCAGTGGCCCCATGCCAGGACTCTACGGCACACAACTTCAGACCTCCTTTCCACATGGCTTTGACTACCCTGTCCTTAGCATACTCGTTCTTTCCCAGTCTTTGCTCCTGAGATGAACAGATAATGTACAAAAGCACTCAGTGTTAAGACAGAATAAGAATGGAACTGAGTAAAACAGGCATGTAAAATAATCCTAATTTATTAATTACAGGGTTATTCAATATGAAAGATTTTGAGTAAGATATTAGGCAACAAGTCATAATTTTTCAGCTCTAATAGATTCAGTATTACCTACTTTATATTTCCTTCTTTCCCCTCAGGTAGTTATCCCTTAAATTGAAGTCATGACTTCTCTACTTATAGAGCTTCCCTGATTTAAGTTCATATTTTCTGAGTCTACACCCAGGTGAAAATGCCTATATGTGATTTAGACATTAATTCTTCCTTTTTTCTCCTGCTTTTTTTGTTTACTTGTTCTTTCATTTCATTCTTTTTCTTATTGTTTTTGAGATAAGGTCTCACTTTTTAGCGGAGGCCGGCCTTGAACCTATGATTTCCTACCTCTGCCTCCCAAGTGCTGTGATAACAGTTATGCATCACAATGTCTACCCACTAATACCTGTGTCCTTACACTATAAGGAAGATTGAATGCACACAATTCTTACAAAGCTGGAATACAGTACCTGGCACATTATGGGGGTTCAGTAACTGCACTTACCTTCCCTACTCAATGTGGTAATATGGGTGCATACAAGCAAACAACCACATCCTGGAATTTCTACATTATGCTTGGGGAAGTGGCTGTGATTGAGGTTTGGTGAGCTGTACATTTCCTGCCTCTAGGGGATACCATTCATCTAAGATGATACTGTGAATGATTTCTTGGGATTCCCATGGGAAGTACTGTCAGTAGAACTGAAGTCACTCTGTCCTGGCATCTCTTGTCTCTCTCCCTTCCCAACCACTTGCTGTTTCCCCCTTTGAACTGGTGGGTACATGCTCAACTTTTCCTCTTCTTCAGCCAACTTACATAGCTGGCTTCCCCCAGGTTTTTTCTATATGATAATTAGGCATTGCCCTATCATTTTCATCCTTGAGATCCAGTTTTGATCTGACGCTTTCAATATTCTTCTATGCATTTCTAATTAAGCCTAGAGACCTACAATCTTCTCTTCAGTTTTCCTGGACCCATCTTCCATGTTCCATATTTTTTCACATTATTGTGGGTTTACTTTTTCATAAAATTTATTGGTGTATAAAACATAATGCATTCTGTGAGTCTCTCCCTCCCCTCGTGGGCTGTTGGCCACTGACCCACGAGAACAAAGGGAGCAGAGGTGACTAACAGGGTCAGGACGGCCAGTGAGCACGATGGAAAAGACCTTCTGGGAGTCAGTTTCAGTGATACAGCTGTTTATTCAGTGGAGGTCAGGGGAAAATATAGGGTGGAGGTGGCAGCCAAAGTTTTACATGATAGGTGCTCATAGTATGCTTTATTTACATGTAGTAGGGGGATCCTATCATCTGGCTATAGGGCAATGCCTAATTATCATATAGAAAAAACCTGGGGGAAGTTTATTGTGGGTAACTATGCCCAAGGTCATGTTCCAAATAAGGCCAGGTGTCTGTGCTTGGAGGCACTTTCCAGATAAGGGCAGGCAGAGAGCAGGAAGGCCCCGCTGAGAAAGGGAGTCCTCCATGTGGCGCTGAGCTCCTTAGAGCTATCCGGACATGGTGGACTGCAGCCTTAGCATCAGGGTCCCCCAACAGCATTCCTCATACATAAAAAGATACTCAACAAAATGACCTTAATGTTTCTTTTAGTTGACTAAACTTTAGACAGATTTTTTTCCTATGACTCACCTTTGATCTCCTAATTATTAAAGCATTTACATCAAAAAATTTGCTATTTTAAATGATTTTTCTCTCTCTTTTCTCTCTCTACATCTTTAAGATATAGTCTTCTTTTAGTCTCTTATCAGTTCTAAAACCCAGAGCTTTCTTTCTCAATGACCTGATTACCATCTTACTGAAAAACAATGATCAAGCATCCTTACCCCCTCCTTCTCTATGCAAGGGTAGGAACCTAACTCCTAAGCACCAATCAGCAAACATAGATGGTCCACTCATATTAGGAAATCTATCCTCTAACATTCTGTGTTCCATCAACATCATTTTATTGTGGTCACCTCTATTCTTGTCAAGATTTTCTACACTGTACCTTGCTCCTTCTACCACCTCATCCTCAGTAGCCACCCCTCACCATCTCTGCCTATCACAATGTCATCCTTTTCTTAAAGCCAATGAAAAGCTTGCCAGGTATCATTCATCTAAATCAAGGCGTAAGATCTCTAAGTCTCTCCTTATTTTCCAATTCGTGTTTAGGTTATGCATGTGCTTGTTTTTTCAAACGTACTTGATTTGTGATGGGAGAAATGGTGTCTCACCAATTTTAATGTACCTTGTACCACTTAATCCTCTGCTGTGCTTCAAAGCCATTCAATGGAGAAATACTAAATTGAACCTGGTCTACTTGACTATACTGCCTAATTTGTTCTAAATATTGTCAAAAAATTGCAGTCACTTCTTTGGACCTTCACCATAACAGGGAGATAAAAATGTGGTGTCTTTAAGACTATCTGAGGTCACACACTTGAAGTTCAGGGTTTAGACCAGAACAGAAATACAAGTAGGAACAAACAGAGTAACCTTGGCTTACATCTTGACTCGACCTTTCTTTAACTGTGCTACATGGATAAGTCATTTAATGCTTCTAAAGCTTGGTTCCTGCATGTTAAGATGAGATGGGAGTACTGCAGACATTTGAGAGATTTATGAAATATTAAATCAAATAATATATACAAAATAGTATAATACCTGACAGAGCCCTAAAAGACAACTGATAATAATATCTCAATATTATTATCATCGTTATATAGAGTATTGATATGTATAAATTGTATATACCTCAATTCAACATTGATTTTCTTACAAAGATACATTGCTTCCTAAAAAAATCAGACAGGTGATATTTTCTTTTGTTAAAAAAGCAATAGATTAATAAACTTCCACAAATTAGGAAAGGAACTGACTCAAGCTGCACACCTTCTTTTTAAGAATGTGTGAATTCCGTGGGGGTGAGGTGTAAAAGCTGGTGTTTGAAAAATAAATTAAAAATAGGTCTTTAAGAAATAAAAAATTCGTGTCTTTTGGCATTGCTAAATGCAGAAAATGCATCTGTAGTATTTAGAATTGATGGCCAGATTGAAAGCTGAAGTCCTTAAATCCAGGCTAGATTTAGTTTCCTTGAAGCCACCCACAACTTCAGACTCTAGTTTCTACATGCAGATGCTCAGGATTTTGCTAAACAAAATATTAGAAATGATTTTTAAAACTGTAGAGAAACAAACTAGTCAAATGAAGGATTCAGTTCAAACTTCAAATTTTACAAATGAAAATGCTTAAAGCCCAGAAGGATCTGACAATTGCTTGGTAACTTTTTCTCTGGTAGCACAGAGGAGCACATTACATCTTTTGATGCTAACATGGAACTTTTGAATGAATATTCTTGGCACAAAAATCAAGAGGATGGAAGTGAAATCATTCTACTTTTAGACTTTACTTGATTAGAAGAAAGAACAGAAATGTTCCCTCACTACCACTTTCATTGGGAGGTAAACTGCCTTTGAGAGTCAGGACCCAAGGTCAGTAAATTGCTTTTTCCTACCAGGCTCTGTCCAGAAAGATGGAGTTTAAAAAAAGTAAAAAAAAAAAAAACAAAAAACAAAAAAACCCCGAACTTCGCATTAAAATCACACTCAATATAAACGTGTGAATGGTAGAATGAAGATCTTTCTAGAATGTCTAAACTTCTACTAGAGAATATTTATAACATAAACATAATGGCTAGGAACAGAAAAAAAAAGGATTTGCAAATTTCTTTCAAGTAATTTGTATAATCCTAGAGAAGAAAAAACTGATTCTACCTATGGGATCTTCTCTTTTAAAATCTTTTTCTTTTCTTTTCTTTTTCTCTTTTGAAGAAAAGTTAGAGTTCATTGTACTATGCATTCTACTGACAGAGAAAGATAATCAGCATTGCCCACGTGTGAACCCACATGTGAGTCACAATGACTGACCTGATGAAATATGCCCACAGATATAATAGTGGAAGAAATGTTATGGGAATGACAAACCGCATTCTGATTGGATTTAATGTCTACTTCACAAGATGGTACCCATACCAGGCACTGTTATCAAGACCAAAAACCTGTGGCTCAACCAGCCACAGGCTGTAGGAAGAACCTCCTATATTATTCTGCTAAATAGGCATAGTATTAAACTGACCCATAATGATTTATTGTTCTAGTCATAGATTAGTGCATCTCTTAACTCTCACCAGAGAAGCTTCTTGCAGAAGATGATGATTAACACAGAGACAATTGATTAGTGTACAGAAAATAAGAGATTGCAGAGTGCTCAGGCCTAAATGGGACACCTACATTATACCCTCTCCTCCCAAGGCTCAGGGATCATTGTGGAAAAAGGGGTGGGATGATTGTGAGTGCCAGAGGTGGCGGAAAGACTGTAAGAGCCAGAAGTGGTAGATGAATACAAGGAAACTGTGTTGCCTGGTCACCACGGAGTAGGTGTACGTATGAACCCACAGTGCTTGGCACATCATGCACAAGATCTATGCAAGTCCAAGCCAGACAAACACTCATCATAGGTGGAGGAGGTGGGCAAGAATCCCAGCCTTAGTTTAGGATCTATTGATGACTGATAGATGCTAAGAGAGGGCGAGTCCATTTTCTTTACTGGTATGATGTCTGAGAAGTTAACCAGATCCACACTTAAGAGCATTTGAGGAACAAAGATTAGACTTGAAAGACCTTTAAAGAAGACAAATAGAGGACATGAAGTCAGGGGTGGGGCATAATAAAATGGGGATAGAAATGAGGGGGTAGGTCTGAATGTGATCAAAATACATTGTATGAAATTCTTGAATCAGTAAAAATATTTTTAAAAAAGAAAGCATCTTAATGATTTAAGCACAGATCTTGTGGAAAGGAGAGGGGCTTAAGCAAAGAACAGTCATATACACTCAAGTGTAGATTCTCAAGAAAAAGAGTCACCCCTATGTAGTCTTCATATCTTCTTTATAAATTCTTTTTCTGCCTTATTCCTGCTTCTCATTCTCTTTACAATGACACAGCTCTACTGTTCCAGATACACAAGCCCCAGGCAAGTGAGAGGTTTTGAATTAGAACAGATGGCTGAGGTCATTTCTTTACAATTAATTCCATGGGCTGTTAATAAGTGTTATCTGAAAGAAAAAAAAAAAAGCTAAATGTGTGGAAAACATTATTAGTTAAATTTAAATAGGATTCTGCACCAAAATACTTGAAATGCCTTTTACATGGTAATGTGCGTTGTGACTCTGGGGAGAGTTGTATAAAATACAATTTTCAATGCTTTCCTAATATTTTATTTTTCCCTTACTTTGATGGTAGCATACTAGAGCATAAACAAAAAGTAGTTTAAGTATGACTTAGCAGGTACATCAAATGCCATAAATGAGTAAAGTGAGAGTCGTCTACTCTGATTCTTTATTTATTGACTTTTTCAAAGGCTGGTCCTGTACATGGGAAATCATAGAAAGGTTTTGGCTGAGAAGGCAAAACAGTCTTCTAATAAGGGCAAATGCTTTCCTAAGCATAGAATTGTACAATGAAATGGCTATATTCCATTACCATAGGAGACTTGTGTCATTCCTAAAATACAAAAGTTAAAATTGAAGCTTCTTTCTTCCAAGATAAAGAAAGACTGGAAAGAGCAGGTGTCAATTCATTCTGGATTTCCTGCTTCTTCCCCACTTCCAGGGGCACCCAGTGGTTCCACAAAATTTGATGACTTTAGGGATTCAGTTTAAAGTAACATATTCTTATATGTGCATATGTCCCTTGCTTGATAATTTGGTAAAAGAAAGGGTAAGTTGTCACCTACCAAATCAATTAATGCTGGTAGAAAATGGTGCTAATACATAAAAGCTTTCTTAATTTGGTGGCTATTTAGATGGAACTACTGAGTTTAGCCTTGCAAAGGCTAGAGAGCAATAAATAGGCATGGTAATCTGGTGAAGAATGTAGATTCTTTGAGGCACTGGAAGTGTAGGGGACAGAAAGTGACAAAAACAAGGAAATAAAAATTTCGTCAAAGGATGTGAGCTGTGGTATAGAGTGATCTGTATGTCACCAGGGAATGTGTTCCAGGGGAAAAACACTTACAATGACAAGCAAAAACTAAAATTCCTTTTAAAATTGTGTATATTACAGTGACAATACAACTTTTCCTATCTCCTTAGATGTTCAATAAAATATAAAAATCTTTGTAGAACTAAGCATGAGATAATGGAACACATGGACAGATTATACAGGATAATAATTTATCAAATGATGTGATCAATCAGTAGTAAGGGCTCAATTCGTATGAAGGAAAGGAAGCTAGAAAATATAGGAAGGTCTTTCACTTGTGTAGGTATACAAGAATGATTTACAGTCTTATTTAAATCTCAGAGTGCAGGGAGATTCCTGTTAGTATTTGAACAAGAGAAAACAGTTGTGATTTTGTAAGGACAAATACTTTTACTCTATTTGTGGCTCTATGTATTCCAAAATGTCAATATCCCCAAATGAGTTGGATTATAGTTATAATGCTCAATTGGCCACATCTAGTTGAATGCTCTAACTGGTATATAAATTTAGCATGACTCTGACTGTATAGTCCACTTTTCCAACACAAGACCATATCTTTGGTTCTTGTCTCAGTGAATGTTCCTGCATCCTGCTTTTCAGTCAGAAACCACATCCTTAGTTCTTTCTCTTGTTCATACCCCAGAGCTAAATATCATCCTCTTCTAAATGTTCTCATTTTCTCAGTTAACATGAACCAACTTTCTAAAGAATGTCTAACCACTTACCCACTCATTTTCTTCAACTGTCTTGCAGACTGGATCAATCATTATCTAAAATGCACGTCTGGTCACTTGATAGCTAAACATTAATAGCTAGGTCCCCATCAATCACAAGATAAAATTATCTGCAGCTTGGCTAAAAGATCCATTGCAACTATATTCCTTTAAAACAAATTTTAATTTAGTATTTGAGATTTTCATACAGTTTAATGGTATTTAGATCTTTTCTCCTAGTAACATGTCCCCTTACTGTCCCCACCCAATTTAATGTACTCTGATATATAGATGATATAAATATAGATGTAGTATATGATTTATGTCCCCAAATGTCTTTCATTGTGAGTCCAACCACTGGACTCTGATTAACACACTAAGAGTCTCATCCTTAAAAGGGACTGTCTTTCTCTGCCTCAGTTGCCAGACATTCCTTAGGTTGGGTTGGGGTTTCTTACCCACATCCCCATGTATATGCTGAGATTTTGTCTGTTTTGAAGTTGCATGGGACTTGTGCATGCTGTTACCACTGCTGTGAGGTCATATTGTGATCATCTACCACCTCTGGTTCTTACAATCTTTCTGCCCCCTCTTCCAAAATGATCCTTGACCCTTATTAGGCAGAAGTTTGATATAGGCATCCTACTCAGGTATAAGCACTCTGTAGCCTCTTGTTCTCTGCACATTGGCCAGTTGTGGGTTTCTATGTTAATCACCATCTACTACATAAGGAAACTTCTCTGCTGAGAGTTGAGAGACACATTGAGCTATGGGTATAACACTAAGTCATTAGGAGCCAGCTTATATGAAAACTATTTAGTAGAAAACTAGTATTGGGCTCTTCCCTATGTCCTGTGGCCTGTCTAGCCTCAGGTTTCTAAGCCTGATATCAATGCCAGATACAGGCTCCATCCTATGAAGTGAATCTTAAGTGCAATTAGATAGTAGTTGATTACTCCCATAATATTCATGCCACTGTTATGCCAATGGGCCTATCTTGTTATTGTAGCTCACAGGATTCAGAGATAGGTAAGGCAGATGATTAACTTTCTCTTTGGGTAGTATGCATAGCACCATCCAGCACTCTGCAAGCTAGCCAGTAGAGATGAAGCTCTGAAGTCAGCACAAGCTTGATTTCTCTTTGTTTTACAGTTCATGTATATAGTGTCTTCAGCAGTTGGGTCTCACTGTCATGTTCTGATGGATAACCAAAAGCAGGGGCAAATGTCAATATTATTTAAGGGTCTGTGGGACCCCCCAGTCAACAGTTTCAAGGGAAGGAGTCCATTTCTGGCATTGGGTTTTATTTGTTAGCCTATGGTTAGTAGAGGCAATGTATCCCTGTTATAAGGTAATTCCTTTTAATCTCTTTTTATTATGTATATTTACATATTTTAAGAAGTTTCTTTATGGCTGTTTCTCTGCTGCTGTTTCCCTGCTTCCTGAGAGGCAGCCCAGTGGTCTGTTTGCTCTCAAATAAACTGCTGCCCCTCCTCCCATGGAATTGTCTGGTTAGTGGTCTTTGCCATGTCCTCTTCCATACATATTGTGCCAAAACCCAGGAGATTAATGACTGTGTTACTTATGATCTGGTTCCCTCGTAATGAACCATGCTGCTGACCATGCACTCCTGCAACCATCTCACCTATGCTGGCTCCCACCACTCACCACAACAGGCCCAAGATTACGAATCCGTCTGCTTTCCTGAGTCCAGTTCACTCTCTGACAGCTCACCCTCTGGCAGAGTTTTGATGATGCTGCATAGCACTCCTCTGAGCCAAATAACTGCCATCCTCATGACTTCAGCTGTGCCTACTTGCTAAAGATCATCACAATTGGTATTGTTGACAGTTGTATTCCGTCATTAAAGGAGGGAGGTCATTTGGGAGGGAAATCACACTGTGATTCTAGTCACTCCAATAACTATCAAAGTGCCTGAAAAGCATATCTTTTCTTTTGGCCATGGCAGCTAAATGAAAAATGAGGAGAAACCCCGTAGATAGATACATTTGGAAACCCTCATCAAGAAACTCTGAGTTGAAAGTTCAGCCTGTTCTGACTCCTCCTGGTTCCCTACCTAGAATTTGGGCCTAACTACTCTTGCCTTACTTCTTCCCCTCCCCAGCCCACTGATATCCATCCTCCTCATAATAAGGATTATTCCATGCCTTTGAAATTTTTTTCAGGTCAGGACAGAGTCAATGAGATGCCTCAATGGTCAGTGAACCAGATGCTCTTAACTTAATTCCCTCAGGTCTCCTACCACCACCTGCCCATTTAACCCCAAAATCCAGACCAATGTTCCAGCCTTTTGAGACCACCCCACTCTTTGCAGACGTCCCTGTACAGCAGGAGGTAGCTAGAGAGAAAACACCATCATCCCATATCATCAACAAAAGTCTGGAATGTTAGGTTCCTGTCAGTCTCCTAAAACTGCGGGTTTGAATTTAGCCCCAGGCAAGTCCCTCTGCTTACTGGGGGACCAACCAATCCTGAGCTGAACTGCCTAGCCTACATCATGGAAATTTACCCAACCACCAAACTGCCTATAAAAGACATCTGACTCCCCCTGCTCACTGCTGTTCTTGCTGCTGTATCCCTGCTCCCTGAGAGGCAGTCCAGAGGTCTGTTTGCTCTCAAATAAACTGCTGCCCCCTCCCCCAACAAAAGGGAAGTTTCTTTAATGGTAGATTTCCATGGGGCTTTTTCTAAAGGCCCTTAGTGTTACTTATCTCTCCCCATACTTCTTCTTCTGCCCTATATTCTTATTTCCACTACAAGTTTTACCCCCTGTTGCTGCTCATCCCATATGTTGTGCTGCAAGGTCACTAATACTATCTTCAATTCTGGGTTTTTTCTTTTTCTTGTCTTTCCCCACAAGACTTTTACTCCAAGCAAATCATTCATGCTCTGTCTCTTTATCGTGTATCAAACGATCAATTGAAGATGAAAATAAACTGTATTAAAAGGATTTGGGTTTTCTCCTCAGGTAATGTTTACATTGTTTAATAGGTTAATGCAAAAATAAATGATACCCATGATTTTGGATGCTACTACATGATAGGTGGTAGGGAGGTGACAAAGATCTTTGATGATGTCTTAAATTATACTTCACAGATAGCCTTACTACTTCAAGCAGGTCTTGAAAAATTGCATGCTCACTCTCTGAAGAATAATCCTTCCTAAAAAGACAGTATATGTGCTGCATAGTGCATAGGGAAAAAGCCATGTGAAGAAGGTGGCAGATGGTAATGGATCTACAAACCAAGGGAGGAACAAAATCGTCAGCCATCACCAGGACCTTGGAGAGAGGCTTTCTTCCTAAGACACTAGGGTGGTGTATGTACTACTTTAAGAAAGTAATATGCACAGGTAAGGATTTTAGTTCCATCACTTTCAAGCTCTGTGAATCTGAGTTTAGATTATTGGAGCATTTTCTTTCACAATGGAAGGGTACTTACCTTTCTGTGATTGTTTCTCTGAGGCCACTTGCCACACCTTTGACCACAGTGCTTGCTTTGGGTGTCAGCACCACCTGAGATATAAAAAATGAGCCCTTCTTTCTTCTTTCAGTGATGGATGCCTGAAGAAACTGGATCAATTTTTCTGGGTCTGTGGTATTAGCCCAAGGTGCTGGCATCATCTGCCCAGGCCAGAGAAAGGGCACTTCCAGTGCCACTGGACTGTGGTAGAAGACCAGCACTTGGTAGTCCTTCTCCCACAGGTACTTTAAACTCACTTCCTGGGCAAAAATTGCTGGACACATTTTGTTTCCATAGATGTCTTTCAGCATTTGGACCAGTTTTTCATGGTGATATTTCTGCATCCCATAAAAATGGTTAAAGTCCAAGAACACTACCTCTTTATGGTGATCTGTGAGGAATGCATTGATCTCTTCAAGACCCTCATTGACTTTGGCACTGAATAAGCCATGAGCAAAGTACAGTTCATTGTCTGGGTCTCTGGGCTTGGTAGAAATTCGAAGGTCAAAGTAGCGGATTCCAGCTCCTAATTGACCAGTAAAGTTCATTGTTTGAGTGGCTAGCCATTTCCGCATCAGCTTCTTGGCTACAGTTCCAAACACAGATACAAAATTCTGGACAGTTTCTGGCTGCTCAGGACCTACTGGAGAGGCTTCATCAATGTAGAAGCTGAAGGAATCATGTGACCCTGGGAGAGTAACAAGGCATAATGTGGTTAGTTTCTAATCTTTCATCCTTCCCACTTCTTTCCTTTGTGAAATATACATACTTTCCCCTCTCAATAAGCCACAATGTAATATTTAGTCATGATTCATATCTTAAGCACATTCTTTAATGACCTGGTATGGGATAGAGAACAATTCAATTGATCAAATTAATCATAAAATAATAATAAAGTTGCCTTCATGCTCATATTTCAAAATTTACATGATCGTTCACTGTGACATAAGACTTACCACAGTCACTAGGATTGGCTTTTTATATGGACAATTAGTACTCGTGAGCACTAATACTTTGTCTTCAATCTACCATCTTTGATGGTTTGGTTAATCTTGTCAGAGTGACAGGATTTAGAATCACCTAAGAGGGTATTTCCAGAGAAGGTTGCATGATTTTGGAAGATCCACCAAGAACATGAGCAGCAATATTGAATGGTCTAGGACCATGTAACTTCTATGTTCTTGGTTGAACAAAAAGGAGGGAAAAGAGAGTAGGGCGTCAGGATTCATCTCTCTGTATCCTAACTACAGATGCTATGAGACCGGCTGCCTTGTGCTCCTACTGCCCCAGCTAGGGGTGCTCACCATGACTTCACTGCCACTAGCCCTCAAATTGTGAGTCAAAATAGAACCCCCCTTCTTAAAGTTACTGTTATCAGATATTTTGTCACAGCAATGAGAAAACCGATATACCATTTCCCTTCATTTTAGGTTGATTTTTAAGCTTATAGGGATTGTCTCAATGAATAAAGAAGGTCTTTGCACAGGAAGATAATCAGTGTATGAATTCTCAACTCACACACTTTGGAAAGCAAAAGAGGGCAGCAGACATAGAAAAAACACAAGAGTACAATGTTGGTATCCTTAACTTCATTCCTGACATTGCGCCTGGGCAATGATGAGCCTAGATGAGACCAAAAACGTATACACGAAGTGAACAAACTGAGATTTCTTGCAAGCAGACACAGCAGTATTTGAAAATTGACTAATAGACCCTGTTCTTCACATTTTCTCTTAACTGGAATATTTTTCTTTGAAATTAATTTCCAAATTCAGAAAAATTGCTTCCTTGGGATAACAAGAAATCCTTTCAATTATTTATTTTGACAGTTCTAAGTATCAGACCTCCATAAACGTCATGATTATCACATGTGATTTGCTTCTAAATGTACAGTACCACTAAAATACAACTAGGAACCAATAAAGAAAAATATTCCAAGGCTGAGTTTTGTTTTTCCAATCCTTTTAATTTGTGGACATGATTACTGAATCACTAAAATTCAACTACTGTATCCTGGATGCTTTCCACACTAGAAATGGCAGACATACTTCCAATTTTGACACCTTTTCTTTCTCTTTCAAGACCTAGTCCCTGTGCCATCATTCCCCATCTGTCACTTAGCTTTCTCCTGAGTTCATTTTGTTACTTTGTTTCTGGCATAAGTTGCATGAAGCACCGTTTTTTTTTCTAGCTCTTTCAATTCTCCAACCTAAAACTCACATACATTTAGGTACGCATGCACGCAAGCACGCATGAAAGAAACCTCTCAAAGTTTGTCTGCTAAGCAATCTGAAGCATTTTTTTCTATGGATGCAATATTTATCCATGCCTATATTCATATCTGTGCCTATCTGTGCTTCTGCCCCCATGTACGCACATAATCACATGTATACCTCTGCAGTGCTGTGTCACCCCACAGATAGGAGGCACAGAGATCAACTTCAGATGCTAAGGAAAGTTGGGTGATAAAATGTTTTGTAAAAATACTTTAATACCCAGAAAATTGTGACCTTTAAGATTTAGAACAGACAATATCTCAGAATTTTTAGACTTTTTAAGCAATAAAAAATAATCCAAATATACACAAATGTCATGCTGAATTTAATCCCAAACTGTGCAATCTATTTAACTTTAGTTTATGGTATGGGAAGAAAATGTCAGCCCTTTCTGAATAAACAAAAAACAGAGGTTTGCATAGGGCATTGGCATATTTTAATAGGCATTTACATGGCTGAATATTGATTTATTAGTAGCTGTTCATCTGCTTATTAATTTAAATGAAAAGCTAAATAAATTGTCCTATGGACCAATACTCATGAAGAAGTATGCCCAAAGTAGGGCATAAAAGAATTTAAAATTAAATGATGCAAGATTAAAACAGTTAATAAATATACAAATCTTAAGAGTCAAAAAGATTGTTCATGAAGAAAATGGATAAAAGAGTCAGTTACTTCTCTAACCTTGTATAAGACATTACTTAGAAGCAGGCAGAATGGGAAGAAAATAGAACTAGATTCTTTTTTTCTAGAAATGAGTTCTTTGCTTTCTTTTACTATCTTATTTTTGTTTTTATTTTTTATTCATATATGTTAACTATACATAATAATGAGTTTCATTTTTCATTAGGACATTTTCAGTGTCTATACCACTAAAGACAATGTCTCCTCTTCTCCCAGCAACCATTATCTGCTTTTATATCTTCAAGGTGGCCTAGGGCCTCGTGATCCCATCCCCATCATGACTCTGCTTTTAATATGGTTTTATTCTTAACCTTTCTATCATGCAATACATAGTAATTATTTTTAATTTAAAAAGGTATGAAAATCATGAATTTTGAAAAATCTTGTGAAAAGACAAAATAGTTTCTAAATCAGGCTGTTTGGTAACTTTAAAGGAAGGTAGGTTACTGAGCTCAACATAAGGGAAGGGTGACAATAAATTAAAGATTAGACATTAAGAAACACATGGTACCTCTACCAATATTTGTTTTATGCCAATAAAACCGTACTTAGGGCTGAAGAGCTGTTTCAGCGGTTAAGAGCACTGACTGCTCTTGCAGCAGACCCAGGTTCAAATTCTAGCACCCACTTGCACTTGGTGGCTAACAACCATATGAAACTTCAGTTCTGGGGAATCAGATGCCCTCTTCTGACCTCCACAGGCATTGCACAACATGGATGCAGTTACATGCAGGCAACACACTCATATACATAAAATAAAAACAATAAATAAAATATTTTTAAAAAATAAAACTACTTTATGACCTTACAAAAACAGTCAGGAAATGTTTGTCCCACCCTTATCCCTTTAAAACTGGAAAGCTCTGTTCCTTTGGGAATTTTCTACATTCTCTGGTCTAATACTTTGTTTCCGCACTGACATGGTGTTCCTGGACTCTTGACTTCTTATCAGTACCTCATTGATGGCCTCAAACTAACTGAGACCTTTAATCCAATAGGCCTCAAGGGGTGGAATCATGTCAATAAACACCAAATAGAGGAGGAAGCAGGTCCTTCCCTGGTGGGATGTTGGTTGCAGCCTTGTGAGGGAGACTAATGCAGAGGATGGTTCCAGTCCAGGCAAACTTCCATTCATCATCATTGAAACCCTCAGAAGTTGGTCACATCCCTCCTTAGTTCATGTGTTAATATTTTCCTTTCTCTTTTTTACTTGACTCAGTCCAAACCAGAAGTGCTTGACTTTACTAAACTAGTGTAAGAATCAACTTTTGCTTCTGTTTATTTTCTGTTTTGTTGACCTCTGATTTTTCAATTATTTTAAGCTACTTGATTTGTTTGAGGAAAAGATACACCATTAAGTGCTCGTATCTGAAAAGAATGAAGCATAAAAACAAGTTACCTAAATTGCAACCTTAAAATTTCAAAAAAAGAGGAGAGTAAATTAAACTCCAAACAAATCAAAATAGGAAAAAAAATAAGTGAAAAATCAGAGGCCAACAGAATAGAAAATAAACAGAAACAAAAAGACTGATTCGGGGTTTAAGATTCATGGCTTAACACTAAAGGATTATAAGATCACTAGCCATTGATATGAATTTTATTTTCCAGCTAACTAAATTAAAATACTCTTCATACCTACTTTACAGGATTCTTAGAAAGATCATGTGAAAAAGTAACATCAAATGTTCATAAAAGTAACATCAAATGACTATAAAATAAATGTTATAAAAATATCAGATACTATTAAAATAATATAAAAACAACTAATTTACTTATACTTTGTTTGTTGCCTTTTTCTCTATTTGTATATCTTGTTCTTCATCTAAAACTCTCCAGATATACAGATTTGATTTTAAGCCAGACTGAAAGTTTGAAGGAAAACAACAAACAAAACATACACACACACACACACACACACACACACACACACAAACAAACAATGCCTTCTAAATCTCAAGGAGGATTATGGCAGCCAGATGCATTAATACAAAAATATTTGATTCAAGTCAGTGAATCAAAATGTTTCACATGAAAAAGATACAGAAGTGAAATGCTACTAATAATCATTTTTACATATTAGGCTTGGCCATTTTACACAGGGTCATCATTGGCCTTTGGTCTCTTAATTATTTCCACTCAAAAGTCTGACAAGATAAGTTGGTACAGTCTGCCCCTTTCTTCTCCAAGAAGAGGTTCCCTTGTTTACCTCAATCTACTATAACAAGTCTATCAGTATTTCAGCCCATGAAAAACCTTAGGAAATACCACTGTGGTTTCATGTGACTGTAAAAGACAACCTGCCAATCACCTCCGTGACTTCATCCCTGCTTCCTGCACAGAGCCTCGAAGGCTTATACCAGATGTCTCTAAATAAACAAATGAGTAAATCCTGCTCAGCTTTTCTGAAGCATGTGGTACAGAGGTATACCACGTTATATCTTCATGTTTTTCTCCCCTCTCCTGTGATTGTCTCCACCTCCCTTGCTGCCCTCTTATTTGTCCAACTCCTAAGTAAAGGTATATTCAAACTAAGACCTCAACTTGCTCCCTAAATCTCGGTAATTTTATTCAGATTTTAGTATCATTTGTCTTTCCAAGCATGCATCAAAACTTGGCACTATCCACGTCGCCCTGTATTTCAGAACTCCTGTCTGCTAGGCAAATGAATTGCATTGCACTGTGCGTATCTTGAATTTTAATGTTCCAAGCAAATTTCAATAGCCTCCCTCCAAACCTGCCACACTCTCATGTCCACCAGCACATGCAATTGTTTCTTCACCCTTCCATCTTTTTTCCTTGGGTTCATCTTCAACTTTTCCTTGCTCCTCGGGTCAATCCATCAGTCCTCAGGCACACTGTGTTGAAGTACTTACTGTTTTAGACATACAAATCCTGTCTCGGATCTGTCTTTCTTTTCCATTCCATTACTTGTGACCTGGTTTCTCATGCAGACCACTAGACCAGCTTTCAAGCACCACTTTACTCAAACGTGTGCAACTTCCTCTTTATCCCTACTGTCACCGGTCAACTTTCCTCCCTTGGGATTACCTAGCCTTAGTCCCTCAAGTGTGAACCTAAAAATTTACAGCCACTTTTGAAAGAGATGTATCCTTGCACTGGAATGTGTTATTGAATATGTTAAAGCTGTAATGAAAACATAAATAAGTAAATAAAATAAATAAAAATACTTAAAAAAAACCACATTCCCTTCAT
>NW_008345884.1:6387911-6393211 GCF_000622305.1 Nannospalax galili
TATTTTCAAAATTGTAGTTTATATTGGTTTATTTTTATTGGTATTTTTGTATATACTGTTTATTCAATAAATGATTTATGAATTTAAAAAAAAGAAAATGTGGTTCATTTATACGATGGAGTTTTACTCAGCAGTAAAGAAATATGAAATCATGAAATTTACAGGTAAATGCATGGAACTAGAAACTGTTACACTAAGTGAAGTAAAACAGACTCAGAAAAGAAAATGACATATGTTCTCCTTCATATGTGGATACTAGCACCAAATCATTGTAAGTGAATATGTATCCAGACATAACTACAGGAACCAGGATAATGAAAAGGAACCAGGGAGGTAAAGGAAAAGAAAGAACCTGAAAGAGAAGAGCAGTAGGAAACAGGTGTTACTAAAGGAGATATGGATTAAAATGGGATTATTTTAAGGGGAGGAAGGGAAGGTTATACAAGGAACCTAGTGGATAAAGGGAAAGAAGGAGCTCAAGAGAGGTGGGACCATATTATTAAGGGAGAAATATGAAAAATGGGGGCACTTAAATGGGGAAAGCATGGTGGAAGGGTTAGACAATGTGAGAGATAAATAATGCCTAGCTACTTTTAAAAATTCAGAGGGAACCATATTAGTCCAACAACCTACTGACAAATTATACATACAACTAGATCAAGGAATATAATATATGTCTTAGGCAAGGTCTATCTGAGAATGTTCGGTCTTTACCCAAGCTTTATCTACATGGTATATGGTAATTAAAAGTACGAGGCTAGTGGAACCAACCTTCTTGGATGTTGAACATGCCATACTTTGAAGCCTATACTAATTTGGTCAGATGGACATAAAGGACAGTTTTTGTTCCTTGCCCTCCTAGGTCGACTAAGTTCCAGGGGACTATGAGCATCTCTCAAAATGTCCTGTAACTGTGGTGAGTCACCTGTCCTCTTGATCAAGGAGGCTGTGGAGACACCACTACATGGACTTGAACCAGTGTCCAGTCTACAAAGGGAATGGTCAACACAGGAAATATTTCCTCCATGCATCCAAGCCAAGCCAGCCATGGTTGAGCAGGACCTTTGGCTTATCTTCACATAAACGGAACTGGTAAAAGAAAGGAGCCAGGGCCTCTTCCCAAGCCCATGTGATGCCTGAGGAACAGATCCTCAAATGACCTTAAGAGTAAAAATAAATTGGTTTATCTGGGCCAACTGTAGGGACTTAAACACCCAAAAGGAAAGTATAACCAAAAATTAAAGGGGTCAATATAATTTTTTAAGCATCCATATGTATAGCTAAAGGCTATATAACCAGAAACAATGCCAGACAGGAGATATCTTCCTTTGAGTTGCTGGCTAGGGTGGCCCAAGAGACTCCCAGACAGTAACCCAGCAGAGAACTGGGAAAATGAACAGCAGACCACAATCTTATCTAAAGGAATATTGGCAACTGATTGCTGCTAGATGAGGAAGACCTGGTCTTCCTAAAACAAGTATCTCTAGATAGGCTGATTAGATTCAGCAGATGGATAGGCACTGGGGAACCACTGGGGGCGCCAACAACACAGTGGAAAGTAACAGGGATGACAGAGTATATGGGCTCCAGTGTGTGTAGCGGGAAGGCTATGGGAGGGTGCCATTTGGGAAGTGACTATATAGATGAATAAGATTGTTTGGGATGTTCTGTATGAAATACACAAAAAAATTCAACAAATTTTAAAAATGAATTATATTTGAGGAGGAAGCATAAAAATTTACTTCATGTTAATTAGTAGAGGTGATAAACATTACCACTGAAATCTATCTGATGACTTTATATCCATACTCAGGTGCCAAGGATCCAAGTGTAACCGACTATAACTAGTAATAATCACATACATAGAGATTAGAGACACACATGCAAACATCTAAGTGTTAGTAGCATTAAAAATGAGTCTTTCTGTAGGAAACAGTATATTTTATAATGAAATGGAGATTTTTTTTAAAGGTTAAAACCTCATTCAATTTTATGTCTTACAGAGTTTATACTGAGTTCAATATCATGTAACGTATTAATTCAACTGTGAACCTAAAAATTTACAGACACTTTTGAAAGAGATGTATCTTTGCTCTGGAAATTGTTATTGAGTACATTAAAGCTGTAATGAAATGCTTCTTCTAATCACGCGGTTATTAAATTTAAAAAAAAATAAAGTAATGCAAAAAAAAAATGATTCCCACCCCGCATTGATTCCCACCCCGCATTCATTGCAAGTTCAACTTGTTTTCTATCTTCTTTTCACTAATAGGGTTTTTTGACTGAGTAATTTACCGAGTTTTCAACTCCTTTAATGAAATGGTTTCCTTTGACCCCTGGAATTCTGACAGGCCATCATTAAAGGATAGACTGATAACTAGAACCTGGTCATCTGCTGAATCTACTGCCTCTCAGTGTTCCTTCATACTACGGTTTCTGGACAGCTGAATGGCTGACTCATTCCCTGATACCTTGTCCTAAATCCTTAACATCACCCTCTGTGAGGCTGCACACCTGACTGATAGCATGGACGACTCTCAGTGTGCCATCCTCTCAACAGGTGACATTCCCAACAGTATTTTCAATAAATAAATCTACTCCTGGTTTCTCTGTAATGGAGAGAAAAAATACACAGATTATGAGTATAATATTAATACTCAAGCTTTGGTATGACACAAGTTTTCTGGAAAATATGTATCTAGCTCCTTTTTAAATGTTTCATTGAGTTTTTGTGCAATTTATGTAATATATCTTAACTTTAGATCCCCTCCCCATTTGTGTCCCTCTCCATACATCCCCCAACTGGATTTCACACATTCTGTCATATATGTTAAGTCTTATCTGGTCAAGCATTTGTACCCGGATGTCCCTCAGTGCAAGTTCATCCACTGGAGTCCAGTCAGTCTCTCTAGAGTCACTCCCTTAAAGAAGATCTACTGTCCCTCACCCAGCAGTTGTAATCAGTTCCCAATAGTTCTTAGGCTAGGGTTGGGGTCTACTGCCCATTTCCCTCATTCTATGCTGGGTTTTTGTCTGATTGAGTTGGCATGTGTCTGTGCTTCTATATTAAATTTCACCCACTGATGTCTCAGGGACCATTGCAGATGAGGGAGCAGAAAGATTGTAAGAGCCAGGACCAGTGCATGACCATAAGGAAACAGAGGCTTTCAGACCACTGGGAAATTATTCATATCAATTTGCAACAATGTTATCTAGCTCTTTTTTAAAATTATTAAATAAATTGATCAGCTGTTGTCTGCATAACATTGTGGTAGGTGATCTATGTGTGTGGCCAAGAACAGGCAGGGGTATGGGAAAAAGGTAAAGTAACATCACTATCACATTACGAAAATGAAGGCTGGCTACTCCCATCAAGGGTTTCTGATGCCTCATCTCCTCAGTAAAAAAGAACATTTTATATATAATTATTGAATATCTCATATATCATGCAGGAACTAAAACAGTATGTAATAGTTACCTGAATCTTTCTTTGTGGCGTATATAAAACAGTGAGGAGAGAGGAAAATCACCATTATCCCAGAGTATCTGGGAAAATCACCATTTATCCCAGATAAATGCTGTGATAAACTCCATGTGATACCTTCAGATCAAACAGTAGTTCAGTCCTGAGTGGGATGTAATCTGCTACAGGTAATTGCTAGTCAAATGTGAAGAGTAAGAACAAAATCTCAAATACATGTAACTATTCAGATATTAGCTCTCCAATGTTAATATACATCTCATTTACATGGGGAGCCTGTTAAAATCTGATAAATTGGTTTTTAGTAAAGCATGAGATTCTGTATTTCTAACAAGTCCCAGATATTGTGAAAATCACTGTTTCGGTGTTTCACTGTTTTGACCACTCTTGGAAAAATTAAGATATTTCCTTGCTTATATGCCTCTGAAGTTGTCTTCTCTCCTGAAAGAAACTTTTCTTTTGTACTTTCTTGCTCTCAGTCCCTATCATTTCTGAGACAGATGAATGCATGCTCATACACACAGATACACACAGACATCTGAAAGTGCACATGCACCCACACATACTTGCACACACACACATATTTTCACATTTATGGACACACTTTTGCTTATGAGTTGTGGTTATATGAGAGATTTCCAAGTTTGGAGGGTATTATAATGTCAGTGTTGTGGATTGCTAAACCTGTGTCACAAAGTAAGAACCGAGCTCATCATTTTATCTATTACTAAAACATCTTATTTTGGTAAACATTCTGAGATCACTTCTTAATACTCAGAAGCTCTCAGGCAGAGCACACAAAGCCATAAACTTGAGAACAGGCATACAGCATCTGTGCATAAAGAAACCTGATCCCTCTTACCCTTGAGACCACCAAGCTGCACTATCTTTAAGTATTTTTATTTCCAGATTTATAATAATCACCCTTCCAGATGCGGTGAGTCAGGGAGGAGGATGAATCAACGATGACTAAATAATAAGAAAGGTACAGGGTAGAGGTTTGTCCATGAAAGAAATGTAACAAAAAGAGGGAAGAAAATAGCATATTTTATTGATAATTGGCCTTTACTGTTTCAGCATGACTCAGAAAGGAATTCAAAAGGAACTTGTCTATTAGGGAATGACTTGGAAAAGAACCAGAAAAGCTAGTTCCTTGTGACATGTTGTTCCCCCTCAGCTTCCAAAGTGCCTGGGCAGCTTAAGAAGAGTGGGACAGTCTGGTCCTAAAGGAGAGATGCACTTTGCTTACGAGAAAATCCAAGGAAATATGTTTTATATAGTTCTTTCCCCAATCACTGTCCCCAAAGTTGTTCTATGAAATCAAAGAATTTCTAACACCCTTGGCAGTGATTAGCCAGGGTCCTCAGTGTCCACTTAACGTGGATCACTCTCTGACTGCTGGCTGAGCCCCAGGCACAGGAGGATTCTTTCTGTTTCTTGAACACACTAAGCTCATTCCCACTTTGCCCTTGCCGTTCATACTGCCTGTTAGCAGCTTCTTATTCAAGTCTCGGCTTAAATGTCATCTTCTTAAATAAACCTCTTGTATCCAAACTCATCCAACTCTTCCCTGTTCCTTTTCAGTCTCTAAGAAATGAACAAACTGCATTTTCTTCTAACATTTATAACTCCATTTCATTCTAATTATTTGTTTCTAGTCTCCAAAAATAGATTTTAAATTCCATAAGAATAAGGGTTAAATCTGTCTAATTTACTGCTGTATTCCTAAATAAAGACACAGTAATTGGCAAATGAAAGACATTCAATAGATATTTACTACATGAAATAATATCTTTCCATCTCTCTACATCTCAATTTA
>NW_008345884.1:6394232-6411949 GCF_000622305.1 Nannospalax galili
TTGATAAGAAAAAAGAATGTGTCATTTAGAAAATACTCGAGAAGTATTAGGTTCCATTATAACTATGGATTACTATTTTCATATTCAACACTGAATACTGAGTTCCTGGCACATGGGTGGTTCACACCAAATACTGCTTAAGTGAATGAAAGAATGAGTAAGAATTGTCCAGTGGATGAACTCACACCAAAGGACATCTGGATACACAAACTTGACTCAGTAGGTGTTAGCATATGTGATAGAACGCATGAAATCCAGTGGGAAGGAAATGAAAGTACAGATAGGGATGGGGGGTCTAATTATGATTAAGACGTAAGTATGAAATGCACAAAAATTCAATAAAAATACATATTGGGGAAAAAAGAAATATATCAAAAGCTTGCAAACACCTATGGCTATGATAAAATTTTATGACTACTCAAAGAAAACATTGGTACCTCCTCCAGGATAGCTTAGACAGGCAACTTGTCCACAGTCCTCCTCCTTTTTGATTTCTCCAATCACAAGTTCCTTCTCTTGTACTACATGCCACAGCGTGAAGCCTTGCAGCTTTGGAAGGCTCTGCTCCTTATGCCCATGCTGTTTCAGACTCTTAGGGTGAGTGCTGGTTCTTCTGATATCCAGCGCTATCACCAACAGGTTTCCCTCTATTCAAGCCTCTGGAGGGCCCTCAATTATAGAGGACATTAATATAAAACATCTTTTCCCCCAATCACTTTCACCCTTATGACAGGTAGCCAAAACTGAGCATCAAATAGCAGCCATTGAAGAAGAAGCAAGGAGGCTCAGAATCCCATTTGGAAAACATGAACAATAAGGGAAAGAAAGAGAGGTGGAAGGGAGAGATGTACATGCCAGGCACTTGGCCTGGGTTCCTGCATTCCTATTTAGGAGTTAGTTTTATAAGATGCTGGTATCTTTTTATGTACATGTCTCCCCGTGGTTTATTCTCAAAAGCCCTTCAGTTGAAGAACACCACAGAGTTTGGGGCATATATGTAACCACAGGAGCAGCTTTTGTTACCAGGGCATAGAATAAAAGGGAGGGAGCAGGTTAGATAAAACTAAACCTGTAACACTAAAACCAACTGTTCTGAAATGAGGCAAATAACACTACATTGAGCTTTTTCTTCAAAGAAGAAAACAAATGAAACATGTAAACAGTCCAGTTATTAAATTCTTAGATTTGAGAGCCAGAAGTCCTCTGAAGTCCAACGATTTAGCTTTGTTCTTGCACGTCCAACACTATTTGTTTCTCTTTTATAAATAATGAAAATCTAAAATAATACACATTGCCCCTAATCATGTTTGTGCTACAGAAAAAAAGTCTCCTTTAAATATAAGCCTTTGATTCTATCACAACCTCACAAAACACCACTTATTGCCAACAGCTGAATTTTGTTTCTTATCAAAGAAGCGTTTGTGGTTTGTGGGAATGTTCCTTTGTTCTCCCTTCCAGTCTTCCTTTCTATTCCTTTATTCTTGGGATTTGAGATGCAGATATGTGAGGAACAGCATATTCCTCTTGCTTTCCAACCTCACAGCAGGCAGAATAATAATGTCTGTCAAGCTAGTGAATACATACAGACTGCTTTCTAAAAACTAGAACATAGGTACCACAATTGAACACAGCACAAGATGATTCTGAACAGCATCATTTTGATGATGCTACATGACATTTTTCATATAAATTTTACATGACCTTCACTAATTCCCAAGCTATTCCCTCTAACATATGTATGTTATGAAGCACTGGGGTTTTTTGCAATAGGTTTGGTTATGTATAATATTAGCCATGGATATAGACAGAAACACATCAAATACATTACATAATATGATCAATACTTTTCCATAGTGTTACACAATCTTTCGTTTAAATGACTGTGTTATGTAACATTCACTAATAAATACATTAATGACTCCCTTATTAGCCTGAATTTCCAAATTTCTTTCCATATACATTATATTGAATGAGCCTTTCCCTGTTTTTCTTAGTAAATTCTCAGAAATCCAGTAGTCTCATTTGTTAGCAGGTGATAAACTTTCCGTTTCTGCCATTTTGCTTCTTCATGTCTCCTCACAGAGTTCTGTGACTACCTTAGATAAAGGACAGGAGAAGCTGGCTTTGGGGAATCTGTGAACTGGAAATGACGGTAGCAATGGGCTACCACTTTCTCTTTAAATGTCCTTGATACGGTTTTGTAGAGGACCCAGCTTCACTTCCTAGCACCCACATGTGGCTAACAATGAGAAAAGACTCTGTTTCTTGTGTTCATCCACCCCCTCCTACAATCTTTCTACTTTCTCCTCCGCAATAATCCCTGAGCTTTGGGAGGCAAAGTTTTGAAATAGGTGTCCTATTCAACAATAAGCATTCTGCAGCCTCTTGTTCACTGCGCATTGGCCAATTGTTGATTCCTTTGTTAATCACCATTTACTGCCCAAGGAAAGTTCTATGGCAAGAGCTGAGAGGTGCATTCATCTTATGTGTAGAGGTTGCATTCAAGATATGTCACTTAGGGTTAAGTGTCTCATAGACACTTATTCTCTATGACCAGTTGTGGAACTCTGTAAGTCTCCATCTGTTGCAAAGAGGAGCTTCTTTGATGAGGGGTGAAAGGTACACTTGTCTGTAAATATGAGGATGCATATTTAGAATAAAGAAATGACATTGCTCTAAGGATGTGGCAAAAGTAGGATTTTCTCTAGATCTATTACTTCTCCAGCCATGTGTAGCTGGCTATGTCTGCAGTACCACATGAGTTCCCTCACATTGAGAGGGTCTTAATTGTATTTTTTTTTGAATGTCACTAACCTGGTGACTGACTATGCCACAAGGCCCACAGCCAGAGAATAAGGTCAGCAGTTATTCTTCAAGGACTCTACCTTAATTGTATTTTTTTAGGCCCAAAGAAGTGAGGCCTTGGATTGAGCACATAGTATTAATGGAATCATAATCCCTGGAGGTGTGGAGGATAGCCTCATGCTATATACTACAGCTCAGTGGCAATAAGCAAAGGTAGTTTTCAGAGCTATTTGTCTACTGGGCCTTAGTTTTTGATTCATGTGAGTGAAGAGAATGACACAAGAGGAAAAGTATCCAATTCAGAAAGGAGGCAGTGGATACAGTACACTGGGAATATTTTATTTCTTCACATGGATGGTGAATATGAGAGCAATTATTACATGAGTCTTACATTATTGTGTGTTTCTAAGTATCTTCATTTCAAAGAAAAACCAAAACTAACTTATAACAATTATTATATAACATAATTATTATAACCAGAAATTATTTTCAGATTAAAAGATATTTAGTATATTGTTAATGAGCAATAGCTAAGACTAAAATGGCAGCCCTTCAATCCCCACTTTTTCTATGCCTTTTCAAAAAGAATGTTTAATTCAAGAGACCCAAGAAGTTTTATATTTCACTGAGAGATGTGCCAAGTCCAGTCCCCAATTGGAGCCATTGCATGTGTGATGAGTCCATGAACAATCATTTCCAGAAGACTTTGTCTAAGGCCAATATTCTGCCAACTCTTTAGAACACCACCACAGGCTATCTGTTTTGGTACAGCTTTGAATATAGCATCCATCCTAGATTCAGGTCAAAAAATTCACAAATGATTCTTTGATGTTGAGGGGAACCTGATAGCTTATCCATGAGTTTCATCTGACCATTTACTTCCTACTGATGTTGCTCATTTGTGAATTCACTGAGCATTTCTTATACTTCTTAATCACTTAGACACTTAGCTCTGTTTTCTAGTTCATAGATATATAAATCCCATATGCAATGAAATCTAAAACTCCCAAAGAAGAAACTCATTTTTAGTCATTGCCAAGCAAATTTAGAACAGGGGTGGCCATTATTATAAGCTTGAAATTTCACTTATTAAATTTCACGTGACTGGTCCTATGAAATGACTAGTCAGAGTATCAGCAGGAAACAGAAAGTCCAGTCTAATTAGGGTAATTCAAGGGGGATACTTATAATAGTACCATGTGGTTAGAGTATAGAGAAAACACAGATTCTAACGGAATGCCTCTAGGTTAGTTGCTAAACACTCCCTGGCTGCAGAGTATAAGGATAATTAAGGATTGTTTCCAGAAATTGGAAGGAACACATTATCGTGAAGGTGCCAAGAGGGCTTTTAGTGAAGAGACTCAGACATTAGAAAGAGGGGTCACAAAGAATAAATACCCAAACCTCACTTCGCTGTTTTCATTTAGGGAGTCTCCATGGGTGAGGAATCTATTGATAGACTTGAGAACAATAAAAGCCCTGAATGAGACTACTGGCAAAGTAAAGGAGGACAGGGAGGAGGGCAGAGGAAAGGAGATCTTTAGGACATAGAGCTTTAGTTGGAATCAAGATTTCCTAAGAACAGAACAGAGTTCTCCTATTGATGAGCTAAGTTTAACCAAATGAAAATCTCCTAATAAGAAGAGAGGTTTGAGCTTCTAATATTGAGTCAGAGCCTAGAGAGGGTAGATCTCAGACTACATCCTTCTTGGAGAATTGGAATCTATTCCAAGAGCTGTACTCAAGAGCAGATGGGAGCCAGTGTAGTGTCCAGGGCCAAGATACTGAAATGTTCCAAACATCCAGACCCACTCAGCATCCTCTTGCTAAACAGTGACACACCCCAGCATATGGCAGGCCGGACACTGTGTCAAGTGTAGGACCATAGCCAGAAACAAATTTGGACCAGTTTGAAAGAGATACATTAGGTTTCAGAATTTATGAGGTAGTTTTGTGAATTATATTTCCATAGACAAAGAGATTCAGCAGGTTAAAAAGTTCAAGAGCCATAATTACCTTTCCCACATGCTTAAGGCACCTGGTCTAGTAAGATGTGCAACAGAGCTCAGGAAGGTAGGAGTAGAGGCACAACTCTTCCTGTACTTGAAGGCAACTCCCCTAAATCTTCACTGCAGTGAGCCCCACGCTGTATAATGTGAGGAGTTCAACTTCTGTGGGGATAAAAATCGCTTGACAACAGAAGAAAACCAGTTAATCCAACACGAACAAAAATACTGACCTGGACCAGTTTGGACCGTGACAAAAACAATGGAGGTAATGTTCCAACCCAACCTAATAGATTCCCTGTTTGTGGCTAACACTAATGGATATATCTCATTGTGCTATGATAATCAAGTGAAAGTGGTGCTTTGAAAATGTAGAGCTCTCTGCATGTGGCAATTACTATATTATCCATTGTGAACTAAGAGTTCCAGGAAGGAATATCTTTCTGGGTTTTACTGATGAACCCTGCCTTACAGTTTCTCCACTGCAGTTCGGTGGACAGGTGAAAACCTGATGCCTTCTGAGGATCCCTGGATCAGCTTTCTCTTTCCTATTCCAGGAAGTAGGAACTGGAAGCAGAAGATACCTAGCCTCTATCAAGAGAGAGGAGCAAGGTTCTTCTTGACCATAGTGCAGAAAAGCACTCCCTTGACTCTTGTTCTACCCAGCAATGCAAAAAGATAGAACCAGTGACTGAAGAGTCAACAGTAACTGGATGATCAGTCCTCTGAGAAGTCTTAAAGAATTCCCAAAGGAGGAAAATAAAATCTTGCAACAGAAGAAAATATTCATATTAACTTCTCTTTGATTAGCAATTAATTGTTGCAAATAACTTTGCTGACCTTTTCCCTAACAATTAGGAAAACATCACCATCACAAAGCTGACAAGCCATGGCACATACCTGTGCTGCACAACTCTGTGAAGATGGGGCTTTACCAAGGAAACATGGGTACGTGGGTAAGGTGACCGTGAACACCTCCACAGGAGAACACAGGAAACTTGCCCACAGTGGGGCCTGATCTCATGTACATTTGGGTCTGACTGAGCACACTAAGTATGCTTTTTGTAATTTATACATATGGGCTAAAGAAATTAAACATCGGGTCTTTTTTTCTCTCTACTTATTAGCAACGTAGAATTATCTATCTATTGGTTCTGGGAATCCAGATGGCATACTAAAACATCTGAAATCAAAACTTATCAATTAATCCAACAAAATGTAACTGTTCATTAGTGTGGAAGAGTTGTCCAGGATGATGGGGTATCTGCGCCTGTCAAAGTGCAATGGAGGAACATGGCAGCATACGGTTCTAGAATCTAGTACAAGACATACGGCATCTTTTCAAGACATCATTTTAATTGGATATTTAAAGGAAGGAAAAATTATTTTCATCTAAAACTCTCTCTTTCATACAGACACAGATATATTACAGAAAATAAGACACATTTTGCTTTGTCCTTTGTTTTTAAGATGAAACGTGAAGCTTCAAAAAGTTTTCTCCCTTGTGACCCACAGACCCACAGTCCCTGGGTCTACTCTACATAGTTTGCCATTAGAATTATGTGAGTAGAAAATTCTAAGGAATTCTGATGAAGTCAGCTCTGTGTGAAAGCAGAAAGAAAGGAAGTATGAATAATATGTAAAGTCTCTGACAAACTTACACAGCAGACACAAAAACAAATGAAAACATGTAAGAATCACAGTCACATGGGGTGGCAAACTTCATGTAATACTGAATGAATTTCTAGTAGTATCGTTGCTAAGATGAACACAAAACTGAATAGTACACAATCTCATTTGCAAGTCATCTCATTTAAAATTAAATGATAGTAAGACTTCCCAAAGTCCGGTTCATATCTGGCTTCTACTTCCCTCTCTTCTTACTGTCACACTGTTTCCCACATTTCTTCATGGCTCCCCGCTGAAAACACATTCGCTCATGAACTACTCCAACAGGGGCACTGAATTCATATTTTGGAAACATAAAACCCCAAAATATTTTGTCATTTCCTTTTTTAAAAAAAGTTTATTATTTTTATTTAATGTGTATGCATGTATTGCCTGCGTGTAGGTAGGTACACCCATGCTGTGCAATGCCACGGAGGTCCAAAGAGGCTGTTTTATTCCCTGGGACTGGATTTACCGACAGTTGTTAGCTGCCATGTGAGTGCTGGGATTAGAACCTGGGTCTTCTGCAAGAACAATCAGTGTTCTTAAGCACTGAGGCATCTCTCCAGCCCAATGTTTTGTCATTTCTTATGATTCACAATCAAATTGTGATCACTATACTCCAAAAGGTGAAGCTATTCAACATTAAAGTCAGTTTGTATGTAGTGAGAAGTAGGAGGCAGACAGAGAGGGCATGATTTTGAAGACTCAGAAAGAATTGAAGAGGTTGATTATACTTTGATGTGGCAGTAATTCAGCTGCTGGATGCCTTTTAAAAGGCTGTGTGAGGGACTGGGAGATGGCTAAGTGGTTAAGAGCACTGGCTGTTCTTGCAGAAGACACAGGATTGAATCTCAGTACCCACATGGCAGCTAATGACCATCCATAACTGCAGTTCCAGGGGATCCAATTGCCCTCTTCTGCCCTCTGTGGGCACTGCACAACATGGTGTACTTACATACATGCAAGCATAACACTCACATAAATAAATAAATAAATAAATAAATAAATAAATAAATAAATAAATACAATTTAAAAATTTTTAAAAAAAAATGGTTTCAATTTTCAACTTGACATACTTGGGGAATTTCCTCTATTGGAGTGGCTGGTGGCCATATCTGTGAGGATTTTCTTGATTTTGGGGTGATGGCAGAAGGGCCCAGCTCACTGTGGATGGTACCACACACTTAGGCAAGTGGTTCTGTGTTTTATAAGAAGGCAGGTTGAATACAGGCCTGGGAAGCAAGCTACTAATCAGCTTTCCTCTATGGCCTCTGCTTCAATTCCTGCTTCTAGGTTTGTGTCTTGAGTTCCTGCCTTACTTCCTTCAAAGATGTACTGTGCCTTGGAATTATAAGATGAAATTAACACTTTCCTCTCCAAGTTGCTTCTGGTCATAACATTTATTACAGGAACAAAAACAAAACTAGGATGCTTATTTACTTATTTACTTATTCATTCATTTATGAGTATGGGTGTGCACCATAGTGTGCTTGTGAGGTCAGAGGACAATTTAAAAGAGTTGGTTTTCTTCTTCTACCATGTGGGTCCCAGGCATTAAACTCACATCGTCAGGTTTGGTGGCAAGCAGTCTCCCATATGACTTTTCAAATAGACTACTTTCTATTCTACAGTAATGAACTTCTGGATGTATGTTGATTAAAAGACCTAACACAAAAAGGACTAGAAGAGAACTAATACCTGTCCCGACATTGAACTTCTATGAGTTTGATCTATTAGGTTTAGTTAACTCTTCCTCCATCAGAAATACACATTTTGGGAGTCACATGGCCATTATAAAATCCTAGACCTAGTTATGCAACACAAATGATCCATTGGTACAGATCTAGTGTTCCTCACCCTTCCAAATTAATCACTCTTAGATACCACATGAAGCAAGAGTATGATAATCACTTTTTTTCCCCAGAAAAGTATAAGATATCAAAAAAGATGCCAAGGTACTAAACTACCTCCAAAACTCTATTCACTGCTAGTAAGCAAACAGGTTACACTTTTCATGCAAAGCTTCTGCCAGACTTGTCCTACTAAGCAGTCCAGTTCCTCTGCTTCCCTGTGACAGTCTATACCTCAGGCACTTATTTATATAAGGGAACAAATCACTGATAAGCAAACAGGCTCACTGAGAAGTCATAATGATGGCACACGTCCTGCTTCTTCCTAGTCTCACAGGAAGACCTTATTTTTTTAACTACCACCCGGGCCTTTCAACTGACTTGTTGAATCACATAGCCCTAGGCAGCTCAGCTTGGAGATGTGACCTATCAGCCTTCTCTTCTTTGTTTAAGTTGGCCAATCCAAAATTGGGTGAGGAAAACCACAAAAAATCTTAAAACTCAGATTCTCCCTGGAGGAAGTTGGATTTTGGGTTCTGGGCCCCTTCTGTACTTATGGAGAGCTTCATCTTTCTCTATGAATATGCATATACTTGTATGTGATTCTTTATGTGTTTGAATGTGATTCTTCATCTTTCTATAAAAGTTTGACTGTTGCTCTCTGCTGGTCTGAGATTTGTCCTGCCTTTTAATTCTTAAATTGGCCGAGAAAACCAACCCAACAATACCCCTAGACTGACAACAATGCCAACCTAAACACTTAGGAAGAGAAATTATCTTTTGGATAGCAAGATAACAGTAGGCAAAAAGTGAGGACATGAAACTAGGTATGAAATGACACGAGTATGCCTTTTCAGTCTTTTCCCACTCCCTAATTTTGTCCAGCACTTCTACATTCTCTTCACTAAGGAACCTCTTTCAGGCAGGTTCTCTCTACAACTGGATACGCCTAGAACACGCCGTGACAAGGAGCGACAGGAAACAAAATCCTAGGCTCCATTATGTTGCCAAGTTGGGATAATTTTTCACTGCGATACCTGTGTTCTTTCTATTGGAGCTAGCCCACGAAGTAGAACTTTGGTTCCCACTCCCCCACTATGAGCAGAACACACTGCCAGAAACAGTGCCTGCTCTCTAAATTCCTATGCTATTTTTTCTGGTAATACACACAAAGAATGGAAAAACATGTTTAATATCAGGTCTTCAAACACTAAGGCAGAATGTAGTAAATCCTTCCCCATGCACATTGCTATTTGTGTTTCTCTTTTATATAATTTATTCTCAGATCCATATTGATCAGTCATTAATTCTTTCTTGATTTTTTTGGACCATATCTCTCTAGTTAAAATATAAGGAATTTCAAGATAGGTAGAGTCCATGAATTACATTTCTTAAAATAGTCTGTAGAACATTACAATGTCTAGATATTTCATAGTCTTAAAATACTAGTTGATGGAAACCAGATGAGTGGAAAGTTTTAAAATATGGGCAAGCTAATTTCAGCTGATTGGAAATAAAATATTCAAGCTGAAATTAACTCGGGTATCCTAAAGAATGTGTTTTAAAGGCAAACTGGTGCCTAAGAGACCACCAGTTTGCCTAGGCACCAGTCGAGGAGTTTCTTTCTCCAAACAGTTAAGATTTATGTAATTTGGGAGTCTTTTAGATAGATCCACTGAAGGGGTACCCTAGTTGCCTCATCGTGCGTCCCTGTTCAGCATGGAAGAAGCCAGAGTGGTCTGTGTCCCAATTCCCTATCAGCAATTTGGGTAACCTCTTCAGAGGATGGTGTGATAAGAATGGGAGGTAGGAATTGGCTAGGCAGTTAGGGTAAAAACACCCCAAAGAAAAGTAGCCAGTTTCTTGGCTAAAAGTCAAAAAGTCCTTGGGCCTCTCAGCAACGTACTCTGTTCCGAAGGCCAAAAATGTCAAAAGTATTTGGGAGCTCTTATCTAATCCCTAAAAGATTTTAGGGTTACCTCTTCAGAGGGGGGACTGTTTGAGTAGCAAAAAAACCCATTTTTTTACAAAAGGAAAGAGTACATGAAGTTGTGAAGAAAAAGTGACGGGGAGATATGGGAGGAGTTGGAGGGGAGGGAGTGGGCATGGATTTGATCAAAACACCTTATATGCATGTATGAAATTCTCAACAAATTTTTTTTAAGTTAAAAAAATATCTACAGTAAACAAACACTTGTAAATAAAGAATGAAGTCAAAGGGGAAAGAAACGGCAAACTGTACTGGATAGC
The DNA here is from genome assembly GCF_000622305.1 of Nannospalax galili. NCBI lineage: Eukaryota > Metazoa > Chordata > Mammalia > Rodentia > Spalacidae > Nannospalax > Nannospalax galili. The sequence continues at coordinate 6,404,815 of NW_008345884.1, forward strand.
TTCAGTTGTCAACTTGATACACCTGGGTAAAGGGAACTTCTATTGAAGTTTTGTTTCCATTGGACTGGCCTGTGGCCATGTCTATGGGCATTTCTTGATTGCTGAGTGATGTAAGGGGAGGGCCCAGACCGCTGTGTGTGGTATCACCCCTGAGCAGGTCATCCTGTATTGTATAAGAAAGCAGGTTGAGCATGGGTCATTGGGAGCAAGCCAGTAAGCAGCATGCCTCCATCTGTGCTCCACATTCCTGTCCTGAGTTCCTGCCTTGGCTTTGCTTGGTGATGAACTGTGCTGTAAGCCAAATAAACCCTTTCCTCCCCCTTTGGTCGATGTTTGCATCACAGCAGTAGAAAGTAACTAGAACATAAACCATTGAGATCTATGTATCAACTGTTCATTAATTAACACTTTTGATAAAATAATATGCCTTTCATGTATTTACTATCATTTTCAGTATCGGTTGCAAAAGAATAAACAACTTAGATTCTCCCTAGACATTGTTCTAATATACACAAAAGAATAGTTTCAGTCTTGCTTTCAGAGTTACTTGCATTATATGTGTGTCCATTTTAATACACTTATTGCATTTTTTTCTTCCTATCCAATATCTTTACAGCTAACAGAAAAATACACATTTTTGCTCAAAGTCGTTTAGGACTCCATTTCTAAATGACTATCAACAACAATTTCGTCAGCTTTCCTTTTCTATAACAACTTTCTTATCCTCATTCATTACTGCCCTTACACCCTCTTCATTTTCCAATCCTGGAAACACCTTTACAGTAAGATTTAAATCTCTAAGAGGAAATCTCTAGGAGGCTAGACTTGGCAGCAGTGGGACATGGTTTAATCCTTTCTTCACCTTTTGCCAGGCTCTTTGGCTTGGATATTTGCCAGCTAGTGTATTTGCATACCTGGGTAAGACAAATTCCTTTTCCCTTCCTTTCCCCTTACTTTGTTAAAATTCCCATGGTTAACCCTTTTCTATGGCTATATATTGGAATATATTATTCAGATCCACTGAAAGGCTTATTGAAGTTTTCATTGAGATTTTAATTGACAGAATAATTTGGGAGAAAATTCTCACTTTTTTATATTGATGGTTCCTGCCTTTCAATATCATACTTCTCTTCATTTATCTGATCTTTTATGTGCTATGTTCACACTGATGTAACCACAGAAGTCAGAAAAGTGGAAAAGAACTATGGGGCAAAGGGGAAGAAGGAGCTCAAGACAGAGGGATAATAGGAGACAGGCATTATCAAGGGGGAGATGGAGGTTCTTCATATTCATAAAGATATACTTCCATGCATTTTGTTTTGCTATGAAAATGGCAGTTTTATTTCTCTCTCTCCGATATGTCTGCTTTTTTTCCCCGTTAATATGCTATCTGAGCCGCTAATACCTGCTGACAGCACCATCTTTGCTCTTCTTCTAAGCTGAAAGAGAAGGTCTTTTCCATTGTCAAATTCAAGACCGGAACTGGGTATTTTATAAATATATCTTATCTGATCAAGGTGTCTATTTGCTTTTCAAAGTTTGCTTGAAGATGTGGAGATCTTCCTTTTTTAAAGTTATGAATGAAAGTTAAATTTTATTAGATTCCTTTTCTGTATTTGGGAGCAGATCAAATACTCCTTTTGCTGTCTTCTCTCTCAGTGTGGTGAATGATATTATTTTCTAATTTTAAATTATTTGTACATTCTTGTCATAAGCCCTATCGGACTTTGATTTATTATTTTAATTTTTCCTCTTCTCCCAGAACAGTTTATATGAAATATGAGCTATGTGTTTGATGGTTTGGTGGATTATGCTTGAAAAATAGTCTGGTTTAAATGTTGTGTTTTTCAGTTTTGATCTGATTTTTTTTTTTTTTTTTTTTCGGTTTTTTTGAGACAGGGTCTCCCTGTAGCCTTAGCTGGCCTGGATTGCCTTTGGAGACCAGGCTGGCCTTGAACTCACAGAGATCCTCCTGCCTCTGCCTCCCGAGTGCTGAGATTAAAGGCATGCACCACCACGCCCGGCCATGATCAGATTTTAAAGACTAATTTTTTTGTGATTAATCATTAAGGCTTTTGCGTTTTCTAGTTCTATTTTATTTATTTTTCAATAATTTCTGTTTTTCAAATGGTTTTATATAAAGTAGTTCACAGAATTTTCCTAAACATCTACTACATAAATAGTTGAAATGTCTTTATTTCCAGAATTATTTTTATATTTCCTTTTCCTATTCAATTTCTCAATAGATTAGTTTTTTGCTTTTTTTTTAAAGATAAATTTTCAGTCTGGAGAGATGGTTCAGTGGTTAAGAGCACTGGCTGTTCTTTCAGAGGACCCAGATTCAATTCCCAGCACCCACATGGCAGCTAACAACCATCTATAACTCTAGTTTCAGGGGATGTCATCCTCTTCTGAGCTCCATGGGCACTGCATGACATAGATGCACTTACCTGTATGCAGACAAAACATTCATATGCATAAAATAAAAATAATAAAACATTTAAAAAAATAGATTTTCATTTTGGGGCTCTCTATAGTCTGATTATATTTACTCAATTGACTTTGCCCCTCATGTTTGAATTTTACCTTTCCCTGTATTTATTAAGGCACTATTAACAAATAAAGATTGTACATATTTAAAATATACAACCTGATACTTTGATATGTGTACTGTATTATGACATAATTGCATACAATTAAGCTAATTAGCATATCCACTACAGCACAGGGATCACTTGTTCACCCACCTTTCCTCCCTTCCTTTCTTCCTTCCTTCCTTCCCTCCCTCCCTCGTCTTCTTTCCTTTCTTTTTGGTATGTACATGATAATACTTGAGATATACCCTTTCAGCCAGATTCATGCACATACAATACAGCTATCAAACAAACTAACCTTGCTCTACATTTGCCCCTCAAAACTAATCTTGTAAAAAAAATCAAGTGCCCTTTGTACCCACAGATTCCATTTCTCCTCTGCTGCCCTCTAGCAATGATTCATAGTAATCAAGAAATAATTTTAATTTTTTCTAATATTGTAAGTTAGCTGATTTTATGAATTTGTCTTTTTCTTATTTAATATATGCATAAAAGATTTAATTTCACTTGTAAGGACCAGTTTGGCTTAATTCTATGTTTTGATATCAACTTTGATTTACTGTTTTTTGTTTGTTTGTTTTTTTGGCCCAGGAAATATTAGAGATGTTTACTTTGAGATATTGTAAATGTTTAATTCCCTAACTTTCAAATAAAATTTTCCTTCTTTTCATTATTTATCTCCAAGTTTGGCACTGTAAGTAAGGAATTTTTATTCAAAATAGTTATTATGGCTCAGAATATAATGTAAAAGAAATTAAGGATCAAGCACTGTGATCCTCAGAATAAATTTTACAAAAGAGATGCACAAACTATTTGTATATATATGTATATATGTCCATATATAATTAATTTTAAAATATGTTCCAAGTATGCATTGGAAGCATACGTATCCTTCATTGTGGGGAACTAGATACCTATCAATTTTGTCAACTATCTTGTCAAATCTTTATAATTGTCTAAGTGTATAATATAGCAATTATGTTGCAAATATATCATAACTAAAATTATGAATTCTGCTATTGAAGTGCAGTAAGTTTTTTTTCCTAAATTTTGGGGCTATTTTGATAGGTGTATGTAGCTTTGGGGTAATTTGTTTCATGGTGAATTTTTCCTTTGCCCACTGAGTGACATTCATCTTTCTCTGATAATAACATTTTTTACTTTGCAGTCTAATGTGTGTGAGTCTAATGTAACCACAACTTGCTTTGGTTGGTATTTACTTAGTACATGTTTCTATCCTTTTACTTTCAAACTTGCTAGTACTTGCATCTCAAAAGTGTCTCTCATGAAGTTCATAAAAGCAGAATTATTTTCATTGGTTTTCCCCCTAAATGTTTAAAAAATTTTAAGGTCACAGAAAAAGGTTGAACAGAAGTTACAGAAGTTTCCCATATATCCTTGGCCTCAGCATAAACATGGTACACCATTATCAACATCTCCCACTGCAGCAGTATTTGGCTTCAATTAAGAACTTACATTAATACATCATTATTACTCAAAGTTCACAGGTTAAATTAGGGTTCACTCTCAACATTATATACCCTGTGGGTCTGGAAAAAGGTAGAATGCTTCAATAATAGAAAAAGTAATTTCACTGCCCTACAAAACCTCTCTGCTCTGAATAGTCTCCTGTCCTCCTTCCCCAGCCCCTGAAGGCCCCTGATATTTTCCCTGTCTCTTTAGTGTTTCCCTTTTCATAGTGTCATCTGGTTACCACTGTAGCCTTTTCACTTTCACTGTGGCCTCTTTCACTTACTAATGTGCATCCCAGGGTCCTCCATTTCTCTTCACAGTTTAAGAGCGCCTTTATTTTTAGCAGTGAGTAGCATTCCATTGTCTGGGTGTACCATGATTTATTTTCCTAGTAAGGTATCTTCGTTGCTCCAAATTTGGGGAATTATAGATAAAACTGTTATGAACACTCACATGTAAGATTTTTGAACACATGCATTTTCAATTCCTTTGGGTAAAATGGAGTGGTTTGATTGCTATACCACATTAAGAGCTTATTTAGTATTGCTGGAAACTTCCAAAAGCACCTCCACCATTTTGAATGCCTGCAGTAATGCCCAAGTGTTGCTGTTAGTCCACATTTTGGTGCATTTGGTCCTACCAGTGTTCTGAACTGTGGTCATTCAAACATGTGCGCACTGGTATTTTATTGTGGATTTAATTTCAATTTCCCCAAGACAAATGGCATAGAACCCCTTTTCACTTACTTATTTGCTACCTATCTCTTCTGCAGTGAATTATATGTTAAAGTCTTCAGCCTGTTTTTCGTGCTTCTTTGCTTAATTCTATGTTAACTGTTTACATTTTTATCAATAAATTTTGTTTTATTCAGTCTTGTATCTTTCCATCTCCATACCTTTCCATTCTGCCTGAAGCCTTTTCAAAAATCATCTATGACTTATTTCCTTTTTCCTATACTGGTTTCAAAGTTCCATGTTTTATTTCTATTTAGCCTCCAGCAATCAATTGTATCAACATATTTAATTTAGCAGTCTCATATTAATATTTCTATCCTTCACTTGGAGAACATAATGATATTAGCAAACTAATTGTTGGAACCGAAAAGATGGCTCAGTGAGTAACAGCACTTGCATTGAAAACAAGAAGACCAGAGTTCAGATCCCCAGCAGCACTTCTGTAAAAGCCAGGCATGGCCACATGTGCCTGTAACCACAGCTTTTCAGATGAGGGTAGGATGACACAGCTGTATCCTGGCTTAACCTGGGAGTTCACTGGTAGTCAGCCTAACCAAAACAAAAAACTGTGAGCCTGTTTCAAATAAAATGGAGAGGGGTTGAAGAAAGTACCCGATAACCTCTTCAGTGTCTGCACATGCACCAGGCAGACACACACTCAACACAAAATGACTGTCCCCTTTTATCACGTGATCTATTATTACCTAGAAATTTAGCCTTTCCTTTAAACATTCTCTTTCCAAATGAGAATTGCTTTAACTAAGTTGTGTCTTTCGTGTTCATTTAGATGTGCATATATTCTTGTTACCTCTTGTATCCCATTCTTCCTTGAAACTTTCTCCCTTTTTAAAATAGCTTATTTTATTAAGCTATTTTATTAAGCTTATTATTATTATTAATAGCTTATTTGATTAAGGTGATCTGTCTCCCAGTTTTGTCATTTAAAAAATGTCTTTACTTTGTATAATAATTCATCTGTTAAAGAATTTTAGAATGACTGTTATTAGCATCTGATTTTTTTTTCTTTCTTTTTTTTTTTTTTTGAGACAGGGTCTCCCTGTAGCCCCAGCTAGCCTGAAACTCACTACATAGACCAGGCTGACCTTGAACTCACAGAGATTCACCTGCCTCTACCTCCAGAGTGCTAGGATTAAAGGCATGCACTACCACTCCCAGCTCAACATCTGCATTTTGAAGAGCCATTTCATTCATGCCATTAATAATTTTGAGAATTCTTCTAATTAATATTATTCTTTGTAAAATACCAACATTTCCTTTTTATTGTTATTAATATCTTTTTTTCAATTGTCCTATATTTCCAGGGACAATTGGGAGTTTTATTTCCTTCTCAGTACTCATAGGATCTATTCAAATAAAGATTCATCTTCATCAAATCTGTAAATTATTAATAATGATTTCTTTTATATTACTTATTCCCTATCTTATCTAAATTTTCTTCTGGAATTCTTACTAATTTCAACTTGGAGTTTCTCCTTCTCAGTACTCATAGGATCTGTTCAAGTAAAGATTCATCTTCATCAAATCTTTAAGTTATTAGCAATGATTTCTTTTATATTACTTATTCCCTATCTTATCTAAATTTTCTTTGGAATTCTTACTAATTTCAACTTGGAGTTTCTCCATTTATTTTCCATGCTGATTAGCCTCTTCCTATTTCTGTTCCCTTTTCTTGGTGTAACAAGCTGGTTAATTTCCTCAGCTCTGTTTTCTAGTTCATTAAATAATTTAAGCAGTTTTGGTTGCAGTTCTTTGAAGGTCTCATAAAATTCTGCTGTGAATCCATCTGGATCTGGGCTTTTCTTTTTAGTGGGAGGTTTTGTATTTCTGTTTTGGTCTCCTTATTTGTTAAGGAACTGTTTACATTATTGATCTCTTCTTGGTTTAATTTTGGTGTTTCTGTTGAATCTAGATATTCAGGTGTTTCATTAAAATTTTCTAGTTCAATGGAGTATAAATTTTAAAAGTATTCCCTTATAATGGTCTGGATTTCTTTAGTGTCTATTGCAATGTTCCCTTTTAATCTCTGTTTTTGTTTATTTGGATTTTCTTTCTTTTTTTTCTTTCTTTCTTTCTTTCTTTCTTTCTTCTTTCTTTTTTTCTTTTTAGCTGGACTGAAGGTCTGTATATATTGGTTATCATTTTTGAATAAAGCTCTTAGTTTCATTGATTCTTTGTATTTTTTTTTCTATTTCATTGATTACTGCTCTGACTTTTATTATGTTTTTCTCAACTGCTAGGTTTGGGTTTTGTTTGTTCCTGTTTTTCTAGATTCTTGACTTGTGGCATTGTCATTCATTTGGGCTCTTTCTGATT
>NW_008345884.1:6411982-6473647 GCF_000622305.1 Nannospalax galili
TTTTTTTTAGTAAAGGTGCTTAGAGCTGTAAACATCACGATTAAGACAGCTTTTAATGTGCTCCAGAGGTTTCATTGTGTTGTGCTTTCACTTTCATTTAATTCCAGGAATAGTCTTCTTTCCTGATTTCTACTTTGACCCATTTGTCGTTCAGTAGCATTTCGTTTAACTCTATATTAGTTTGTGTAGTTACTAGATATATTTTTGTTGTTGGTTTTATGCTTTATTGCATTGTGGTCCAATAGGGTACATGGAATTATTTCAACTTTCTTGTATTTTTGAGTGTTATTTTGTGCCTATTGCATAGTCTGTTTTAGAGAAATTTTCTTGGGTTGCTGAATAGAATGAGCATTCTTTGGTGCTTGGGTAGAATATTCTGTAGATGTTTAGGTCTATTTGATATATGATATCATTTAATTCATCTGTTTCTAGTTTATTCTTTGTCCAGATGAACTATCTACTGGAGAAAGTGAGATATTGAAGTCACCTATTATTACCAAATTGGGGTTTATCTGAGTCTTGAAGTCTGGTAGTATTCTTTTTTTGAAATCGGGTGCACCAGGCTTTGGTGCATATATGTTTATGATTGTAATGTCTTCTTGGTTGATTTTTTTCCCCTTGACCAGAATGAAGTGATCTTTCTTAATCTCTTCTGATTAATTTTAGTTTGAAGACTATTTTGTCAGATACTGGAACTGCAACATTTGCTTGCATGTCTCTTGGTCCCATTTGCTTAGAATATATTTTTCTATCCTTTCACTATGGTAGTGCCTGTTCTTGAAGGCAACAGGAGTTTCTTGTAGACAAGATGGATTTTGTTTCTTAGTCCATTCAACTAGGCTGTATGCTTTGATTAGGGAGTTGAGGCCATTAATGTTTGAAGTTATTATTGAAAGATGTGTGTGCTGGGTACTGTCATTTTTTTCTGTTTCTTTTCTTAGTCCTGTTTTCAGTTTCTGTAATTAAAGCTTTATTTATTTTCTTGCCATAACTTCTTTGGTATGGTTATACCTCTGTTTAGTGTTTCATCCTGTTTCCAGGATTCTAATAGGGCTGGTTTTGTCAACATGAATCCTTTAGGCTTATTTATATCATGGAAGATGTTTCTTTCTCCTTCAACTATGACAAACAGTTTTGCTGGCTAAAGTAGTCTCAGTTGGCATCTGTAGAACCAGGAGTACATTGTTCCTGGCTCTTCTGGCTTTTAAGCTTTGCATTGAAAAGTCAGCTGGATATCTGATGAGTTTCCCTTTATGTGCAACTTGTTTTTCGGTATATCATTTGTTTTGTATATTTCATGTTTTTACTATGGTATGTCTGGGGAGTTTCTTTTCTGGTCCTGTCTATTTGGTGTTCTGTGTGCTACTTCTATCTGTCTTTCCTTAATTAGGGAAGTTTTCATTGATAATCCTATTGAAGATCTGGTCAATGCCATTGACCTCAGAGTCTTCTCCTCCCTCTGTGCCTATATTGTGTAGATTTGGTCTTTTCACCGTGTCCCACAGCTCCTGCATATTCCATTCCTGTGTTTTTTTAAATTTTTCATGTTCTTTGCTTTAGTGGTCCAATTCTTCTACCTTATCTTCAAGACTTGTTTATTCTGTTCTCCAAATGATGAATTCTTCTGGTAAGACTTTCCCCCATCTTTTCCAAGTGGAATATTTGGTTTTTCAATTCTATCTTCACTTCAGGTTGAGTTTTCTTTAATATTTCTGTCTCTTTTGTGAATTAATTTTTCAAATCCTAAATTGTCTTTGTCCTTTCATTCAGCAATACATTTGTATTTTCTTGATCTTTAGTCACGAGTTTATTCCTATCCTCTTTGAGTTCCTTAAGATGTTTATGCGTTCTTTAAAGTCCATGACTTCTTTGATCATGTTTGTGATTGTTCTTTCAAGGTCTATATCCTGGGATTCCGCTAGGTGGTTCCCATTGTAGAACACTTTTATAGGACTTGTGAGATTTGGTGCGAACATATTAACTTGGTTTTTCATATTCATGTTTTTGTGATGTGACTTAAGTGCATAGACTTCTTTAATAGGTTGTGTGTCTGATATGAAATTCTAGCATGGCTATGTTAAGTGGAAGTTGGTTCAGTTTTATTGCTGTAGTAGTTTGATTGACTTCTAATAAGGTATGAATAGTTAGTTGGTCTGTTGCTGCAGGTTCTTATTTTTAATTTTTATTGGCAGGACAGGGGTGATTCCAGGCTGCTCTGGTCTGCAAGGTGGCCAATCAGAGCTAAGACTGTGAGTATGGAGATGAGATGGTGGTGGGTTTGACCAGTTCTGGCTAGTGCATAAGGTTGGTACAGATACTGAGCAGTGCCTTCTGAGCCTAGTCTTGGAGGCGAGAGATGGTGAGAGAGTGGCTGGGGCTCTGGCTAACTCATAAGGGTAGCCCCTAGGAGCAGAGTGTACTGGTCCTAGCACCAGAAGGTAAAGATAGCAACGTCAATCACCTTTTCTGTGTTTGTTTTTGTTTTTCTTCCAGAATAAATGTGAACTTTTTAACATTAAAATGCATACAGGTAGATGTCACTAATATAAGTCATCTTGCTGATCTATTCCCTACAAATCTCTAATGGAGACAAAGCATTTCAATCTAAAAGCCAGTTAATTTCAGAATTTAGATGACACTGTTTTTAGAAGTGTAGGAGGGCAGTAGCATTGTGATTATGTCCAGTTTCGTGGGCATAATCTCCCACAACTGGTTCATGAGGGGCAGGAGAAGCCAGTCCATGGAGGAGGAGACACATGAGGCAGAAGATCAAGCAGAGGTGAGCGCTTTCTTGTCTTTTCCGACAAGTCATAAGGAGCCCAGTTTCCTGTGGTTTTCTGTCTTTCAATGCTGCAAAATTATTTACTCTTATAATACAAAGTAGATTAAGAGTTTTCAGAAGCCCTCCAGGCTCAATAACATTATAGGTCTCCAGTCCCTACTGTGTAATTCAAAACAAGAGATATTTTAATGGAGAAATTATCATTCTCATCCTTGTGTTAAAGTAGAGGAACTGTTTTCTAAATGTGCCAGTTATGAAATTCTAGTGCATTTAGAGCTTATTAACACTTATTCTTTGGATGAGGCTGTTTTCTGATGTCTAGCATGGACTGTTCTAAAGGAAAAGGAAAGCTAGAGGACAACAGAAGAGACTCGGGAGGACAGGAAGGGGAAAGGAAGCAGAAGATGACATAAGTTGAGGCTGTATAGTTCTTATTTGATAGTGTCTTACATTTTTGTTATAAACTGCTCCTCTAGAAATAACTCTTAAAAACTCCCTTTTGCTAAAGTTTAATCTCCTTCAGAAGAGTAACTAAGAGGGTAATGTTCGAATTGAGGAAGCACCTTCTTTATGATGTCTGAGCCCCATGTGAAACCTACCAGTCAGTTAGGGACTGATGACCAAATAATCCTCATATAAGCTATGGGGTTAGTGTAATTACTTTCACCTAAGATATAGGCACTAATGCTACTAGGAGCCAGATTTGCCTGAAGTTACCCAGCTCATAAAGAGCAGGGCCCAGATAACCAGATATTTGGCAAGTAAATGAAAAGGAGCAAGAAGAATCTGGCTATTTTTCATATAACAATGCAACCAATAGTGGGCAGTGAATGAATTGTTTTGCCTCAAATAAATAGCCAAGCTCTATGGCTTTTTAGGTGACTAGCCAACCTGCTTATAGGTTGACTCAAAAATGTACTGTTTCTTTTCCTGTGAAAACAAAAAAGGCTGCCTGCTCTGTCATACTGACTCACCTTGAGTTTTAGCCCAGACCATTCAGGAATTTCACAAGGAACTTGACCTTATTTTCAAGGTCCTGGAGCAGTGAGCTCATGCTGATAGGCAGGTCAGAGTGTGGCAGACCTGATGCTCTGTGTAGCTAGCCTGTATAGAGTCTGACTTTCTGCATTACATAAAAGAGGAGCTTGGGGACAGCATGTATGGTACCTGCCCACTGCCATCTTTAACTTTGTGTTCTTTCCTCTGCTGTAATCCAACCAGGGCAGGTGAGGATCTAGGTTATGCTGGTTATCAGCCAGGTAACTTATATGAGGATTATTTGATCAATCCCTAATGATCATCCCTGGAATACAGTCAATTTACCTTAAATGATTTTCATTTTTCTACCCTTAAGGCACCTAAGTACTATGGAAGCAAAAGCCAGAGAAACACTGATATTGACTTTCCCCCAAAGCCCTCAGTGTTCCACTCAGTCACTGCTAAAATACTCCATAGCCCAGTCTAGATAAGGGAGCAGCCAGATTAATTTCTCAGTAACCTCTGAGAGCAGCTTTATAGATTTTTCCATGTTTGCTTGGGTACAGAAGAAACAAGACCTGAGTTCTTCGTGCTGAGATCTTTCTTCTATTACCGACTCACAAAGATGACAGCAAAACTCAGGAAATAAAATGTGAATCTTAAGAATGACTAAAAGTGGCAGGAACATAACCTTGCTCATCTCAGCTGATCTCATCAGTTCCTGCATAGGGAGAGCAAATTGCTGCACTACCCAGTAATACATTGAAACCTCATGAATCAGTTTTTTAAATGCACAGAAACAAAAACATGAAATGACGCTTCTCCCTTGAGGTAATATGATTTTCCCTCTCTAATCTCTTTCTATCAAATGTCTCAGGGTAGGAAGGCAAAAAATGAATGAGTTACTGTAGCTGTGATGTGACAGGATCTGATGAGAGCCAGTGGGGTGGAGCATGTCAGCAGGGATGGCACAGGCATCATGAACAGCTTCAGCAGCAGAGCCAGAGCCACTCACTCCATCTCCTGCATGGGGAAACAGCAGGAAATGTGCAGGTGGAAGCTGATGAAGAGCCTGCAGGTTGCCTGCCCAAAGCTGCAAACCCTTATGGTTTGTGGCTGTCTCTTTGCTTATTTCTATTAACTTTGATGGTTTTTACTCTAGTTTCTGTATTTCCAGCCACTCTGGATTTGAGTTCTAAGGTTTTTGTCAATTCCCTTTACCTTTCATTCATTTATTACTTTACTCAAAATGTTTGAGTACCTTCCGTGTGTTAGACACTATTGTAGGTGCTGGTGATGAACAACTAATCAAAAGAAGACTTGTTTCTTGTTGGTGGAAAACAAGATGACCTCTGGTAATGGTAGCTGTGGGAAAAACAGTTACTAACAGAGGTCATGCACCCAAAGGTACTTATGAAATTTTCAGAATAAGAACATGACTGGTGCAGTGATTTTCAGCCTATCAAGAACATGAGGTTATCCAGAGGAGAGGCTGAAAATTGAGAATTTTGATGGTTGAAGATAATGGAATACAAAGTAAAGGACATGTGTAGAAAATCAGGGGACAAACTAATAAGCACTTGGGTAAAAAGGAGTCTTGAACAGATAAAGGCTGGAGGGAATGACTCCAGAGGGCTGCTGCATTTTGTACCTGAGGTTCCTGTTACCAGGAAGAGGGAGGGAGCAATGAAAACCCAGTGGGGGGTAAAACAGGTGGGATTGGAAGTGCTAGGTCAGGAAAGGGATCTAATGTTTTGTTGTATGAAGTAAAGATAGTTTCATGAGTTTTCACTTTAATGCTGCACACGATCATAAACTTTTTCAGTTCCATAAAAAGTAAAAGAGAATAGAAATTACATGCAATCCCATCATTCAAAGACATCAGCTACCTACAGCATGTAAAGAAAAAAATATGTAAATGATCATAAATGTCACAGTCCCGAGAATTCTGCTCAGGCTTATCATCTGTATTTATCATTTTTATGTGCCATTGGAGTGTCACCAATTCAATCAATGTACAATTCTTCCATCATTTTATAAAGGTGAAAGATGCCACTGTATAGCTATACTGCAATTATGTAACTAATCCTGTATTGATGAATATTACTTCCCAAGATTGGGCTATTATAAGAAATCCTATGCTAAACATTCTTAAGTTAGTGAAAGTATGTGGAAAAAGTGCACTTTCTTTTGCAATCCAAGATTAGCCTCTGGTTTTGTCTTGATAGTTACAATTCATTACATGACCTAACATGGCTACTGGTGAGGGGTGGGGTATACACTCAGGTATGTCATGAAAAAATTGCTGGGCTGATAAAAATTGCTTATAAAGATTTCTATTTTGAGTCTTAACTCTTGCTCTGAGTAGTCTTAAAAGCCTTCACTGACCTCTTTAACTCCAAATTGTCTCATCAGTAAAGAGGTGGGGGACAAAGGCAAAGGCACTTGAGCTAAGATAAAACATCTAAAAGCAATAAATCTAATGAAGCTAGTAAAAAATAATCAATGGGCCAGGAGTGGTAGCACGTGCCTTTAATCCCAGCACTCAGGAGACAGAGGCAGGCAGATCTCTGTGAGTTCAAGGCCAGCCCGGTCTACATAGCGAGTTCCAGGACAGCTGGGGCTACAGGGAGACCCTGTCTCAAAAAGCAAAAAAAAAAAAAAAAAAGGTCAATTGTAAAAATGACAGCTTTAGACCAAAAATGAACTTAAAATACTAAGTGAGGTTTGGAAAGTAAGACATGTGTAGATTAAAGGTAATACAATTCTTAAGAGAATTAGGTAGTGAAAAGAAACTCTCCCATGAAGAAGCAAGACCCAATTCAGCATCATACCAGCATAGCCCTTTGGAGGACTTTGAAGTCACTATGCATGCTAAATGGTGTCTCTATACCTCACAGCCTGCCCCACCCTGTGGACACAAGCCAGACATACCCAGCATGTCCATTCTGCATAGTTAGCATCTAATCTAACTACATGGATGATATAAATTTTGAATTCTACATTTGTTTAGGTTCATAACTATCAATCCTGAAAGAGATCTTGGTAATTAGCATAGCATTACCTAACATACCTGTCACTGAATGTCATCCTTGTAAATACTAATGCAACACAATTTAGTGCTGTTTGAAGCAATAAAATCTTTTGTAAAATTAGCTAGGTTCAGATGCTGTATTTAATTCTTATGTGATCTTTTATGAGATACTTAATGTCTAAGTCTGGGTTGCCTCAGCTCCAAGCAGACACTGTTGAAATAAAGTACACCTACCAGGCTAGTTCAGAGTTTACTACTTAATATCCATAAATGCTAGCTATTACCATTCCTACAGTATTTGGAATGTTCTTACTTAGCACTTTTATATGATGGCATCAGCAGATATTCTACAAAAAAGAATTCTAGTTGTTCCCCTCCAATACAACCCACCATGATACATAGCCACAGTCTACACAACCACTACTCACTAAGCATTTAGCAGGTGTGTAGCCAGATAGCATAGGGACCTAAGCCAAAGCTTGCAGAGATAACAAAAATAAATAAATAAATAAATGAATAAATAAATAAATAATAAATGAATGAACGAATGAATGAATAATAGAAAATAGCTCTACATGTCCTTGACTGCTGGATAAAAGATAGGAGCTTACTTCAGAACAGATTTTTCAAAAGTAAGCTTAAAATATTGAAAGTTAAAAGGTTCCTGCCAGGCAGATGGCTCAGCAAGTCTGAAAACCTGTGTTTAATTCCCAGAATTTATATAAAAAATTATACCTGGAATCCCCAACACTCTTGCAGCAAGATGGGTGAGAAGTGATTCCTAAAATTTTTCCTCTGACCTCCACAGCCATGCTGTGACATGCAAGCACCCACATTAACACACACACACACACACACACACACACACACACACATACACACACACATAGAATTTTTAAAAATCATTAAAAAGAATCCACCTATAGAATTCAGGGACAGCTTATGGTCATAATGTTCTTCCAAATAAGTGGTGACAGGCACATAGCAAATAAACACTGCACATAAATAAATCCATACTAAAAGGTAATTTCAGAAAACATTAAGTATTCATAACAGCGATAGAGACTCATGCTAATAACTGATAGTATGTGGGTGTTTGAAGAAGATCTCCTTGCTTAAGGAGAAACTGGATGGATGAAAATAAAATGTAAAAGTGATTTTCCCACTGGACCCCATTCTAGACCCACATACAGAAATATCTTGGGCCTCGAAGTAGAAAAGATCTTGGTACATTGAAGAAATAGGAACCAATGTGTCCCAAACCCTAGTGGTACCAGAGCCAGATAGGTATTCTGTCTGATTTTAAAACAGTAGGACTTGGGCTGGAGCGATGGCTCCAGTTCCAGGGGAGTCCAATGACCTCTTCTGACCTCCGTGGGCATTGCACAACACGGGTGCAGTTACATCAATACAGGCAATACATTCATACACATAAAATCAAAATAATAAATAAAATGTTTAAAAATAAAATGGTAGGATTTTATTTAGGAGGGACAAAAAACTTGCAAATTCATTCAAGAATTAGGGGTAGCTGTCAGGGATTCTGGATTGGAAGAATGTGGTGATCAAATTCGTCTTCTCAAAAATCCTCTTTGTTTTGGCAGAGATTCTATTATGAGGAACAAATAGTGTAAGAAGAGACTAAGTACTGCCTTTCACTGTGTAATTAATAAAACTGTTGATGGAAATCCAGTTTTGTGTTCTTCCATTCCCAATCATACCTGCAGCCATGCATGGTGTTTGTCATCAGAATGTATGGAAAGCAATGTGTGTCATTTCTTCCTCAGTTTTTGGAAAGAAGTTCCTCATCCAAAGCCTTTTGTGTGTGTGTGTGTGTGTGTGTGTGTGTGTGTGTGTGTGTGTGTGTGTATTCTTCCAAAGTCAGCAAGAAAGGTGGCCACTACAGGAAATGTTAATGAAAATCTGAATGTTGTGAGGAACAGAGCTGCTGTCAATTCAGAATACCAGTGTCTGAGTTTTATGTGAAAGGGAAATCAAATTGTTTCTTTTAAGAATTTTTGAGCTTCGCTGTTTCAGGACTATAATCAATTTATCTTAATAATGAAAGAACATGTGAACATAGTCTTTCCACTAGAAATACCCAAGGTTGTTAGCTCAGGCAGTGTCCTCTGGGACTTAGCACTGAATGTATGATAAGGAAAGGAACTTCACAAACTATCTGTGCCATCTAAAATCAGAATATAAAAAAACTAAATGCTTCTGTGCTTGGAAAAGAGCCTAAAAACAAAACTTGACAGTAATTTCTATACTCATCAAAATACATTTATTAAGGTAAGTTTTGAGGCTATCAATTTTGTGTTTTAATGCAGGAAAGCCCCTGTCTTTAGCAATCTAAACAAATGAATTCAGCACTGCTGGTGATTTGCAGTGGCTGTAAGAGATATTTCCGGTCATTCTATTTCTTTACAAAGGAAACAAGTGTGTTTCACCTCCTGGGAGTGACTCGAAGCACACTTTCCTTTCTTGGATGAATCATGAATGAAAATTTGCCCATGAAAGATCGAATTTTGCTAAGCAACAACTGACCAAAGGTTATTGTTACTTTTCTCTGTGGCAAAGCTTACTACTTCCAAGTTTGTTCAAGAACCTTAGTTTTTAGGTCAGCACATTAATATGCTATCAAGTAATACTTGCAGCTAGGCATGGCAGTATGAAAGACTTCATTCAATGAGATGTAAGGCAAATACTACTTGACACTTTTAGGAGTTACCAATCTCAGTCTTTTAGGAAGTAATCTGATAGAGGAATATCTTTCCTTCCCCTGCTGTTTGGAATGTAAGTATAGTGCCTGATGAAGAGGTGGCCTTGTTGGATACCACTACTAACAATGACAAAACATTAAGAGATGTGGTGCCTGAAGACAGTAGAGATACTATTCCAGCCCTGAACTAGCTCACTTCACACATCTTTTAAGTGAGAGGGGAAAAATATGTTATTTAAGCTACTGTATTTAGATTTTTGCCTGTTATATGCACTGAAACTTAATCCCAAATTGGCAGTCTCCCATATATTAAAACTTAATTTTAGGAATCAGTATTCTGAGATTTCATTGGCTTACTAATTGGGCATTTGTCAAATATTAGCTTCTCCAGAGACATAAAACAGCCACAGAAAATTGTCTCTCTTCAGTCACTCAGGACAGCTGGGAAAGGCAGAATTTGGAGAATAAAGAGCAAAAGCTGGCTGCCAAGATGGCCTAGCGGGTCAAAGCTCTAACCTCTAAGCCTAATGTCCTGAGTTCATTCCCCAAGACCCTCACAGTTAAAGGAAAGAACTGATTCCAGCAAGTTGTTCCCCAACTACCACACATATGCCATGGCATGGGCACACACACTAAATGAATATATAATAATTTAAAAATAATATTTTATTGATTTTTTGAGAATGTCATACAATGTATTTTGATTATATTCAGAACACCTCCCCATCTCCTCTCAGATCCACCCCAATATCCAAACCCACACGTCCCCCACTTCTTCATGTTCTCTATTACTATTTTTTTATTTCTCATTTTTTTCTTTTTTAAACATTTTACTCATTATTTTCATTTTATGTGCCTGCATGTATGTAAGTGTACCTGTGTCGTGCAATGCCCACAGAAGAGGGCATCATGGATCCCCTGGAAATGGAGTCACCATGTGAATGCTGGGAACTGAACCTGAATCCTCTGCAAGAGAAGCCAATGCTTTTATCTGCTGAGCCATCTCAACAGCTCCTTTTTTTGTCTTTTTGAGACAAAACTGACCTGGAACTTGCTATGGAGACCAGATTGGTCTCTATTTCACAGAGATCTGCTTGCCTCTGCCTCCTGAGTGCTGGGACTAGAGGTCAGGAACTAAAGGTATGGGCCACCATGCCCAACTTTCTGTTTTTTTTTTATCTTTTTTTTTTTTTTGGTCTTTTTGAGACAGGGTCTCCTTGTAGCCCCAGCTGTCCTGGAACTCACTATGTAGACCAGAGTGGCCTTGAACTCACAAAGATCTGCCTGCCTCTGCCTCCCGAGTGCTGGGATTAAAGGTGTGCACTACCATACCCAGTTTTCTATTATTTTTTAAGGCTTATCAAGCCTAATTTTTGTTCCCCCAGATGTTCTTTAGTGTTGCCCCCCTGGAACCTGGTTAACCTACCAAGCATCACATTCTTAAAGAAAACTGACTCCCTCTTCCAGCAGATATCAATAGGCAATAGTTCCTCAACTATGGCCGGGGCTTCTTATAGTTCAACTGCATGTCAGTGACATCCTATTCAGCAAAACTGAGACCATCTCCAGAACCTTGTCAGGGCCTCTGTAGGTCAAATCTGAGATTTTAGAGAAAGATTCAGGACACTATCTTAGTGACTGGAGAGATGGCTCAGTAGTTAAGAGCCTGTACCTGCAGAGGACACAAGTTCAGTTTCAAGCAGACATGTTGTACAGCTCACAACTGCCTGTAACTCCAGCTCCCTAGGATCCAATGCCTTCTTATGGCCTCTGTGGATGCCTATACTCACATATACATTTCTCCTGACACACACAAATATAAACAGAATTAATAATAAATACTTTTTTAAAATAAAGAACTGTCTTTAAAAAGTTCCATGATGTCCAGAGCACCTAAATCTATAGAGAAGAGGTAGGGTAAGAAGGAGTCATGCATAGTCAAATAGAGATACTCTAGAAACATCTCTTGGATTCACCATGTGCTCCTCCCTAGAGATGTTTAGAAAATCTGCCAGACATGAAAATTCTCTCTTGAACACAAAAAAAGAAATTATCTAGATTGTTAGGAAAATGGTGAGAAGGATTAAATTTGGTCAAAATTGTTGATTTTTGTTTTGTTTTCTGATAATATATTTGTGGCACTGGAGTTTGAACCCAGGGCCTTGGATATGCTAGAGAAGTACTAGACCAAGAACTGATATGTTTTGATGCATTTAAATTTATTTTCTCTGTAAGAAAAAGTCATCTTAGAAGTTGCTGACCAAGGGTGGGGACCAGATCTCTGCTGGACCTGGACCACTCTCAACCATGGTCAGTCAGCAAAACTACATGTTTTGGAATGGACTGTGGGCAATGCAGAGACATATAACTGCTCAAAGTACTCTGCTTAGTCCTAAATGAGATATCTTTACAAGCCTCCCACCCTGTGCCTAGGCCCAGGGACTATCAAAGAAAGTGAGGAGGAAACAATGTAAGAGTTAGAAGATGGGGAGGAGAGCTGTGAAATTCTGTCTTCTGGGCAAGACCTGGCTACTACACTCACAAACTCATACCAGCAGTGGTTACCTGCACAAGATCTACATAAGATCAAACCAGCCAAAATTTCTGCATGGATTTGATAGTTGATCTCCAGGCTCCACCACTCACTAAGGAGCTATTGGCAGTTGATAGCTTCTGAGGAAGAGAAAAATCATTCTTCACTGAAGATGTGGCCATTCTGAGTAAGGTAAGATGAAATCTCAAAATCATTTTAACTTGCATCTTTCTAGTGGCTAAGAATGGTGAACACTTTTTTTGTTATTGAATTTTGCATATTTCATACACAAAATCATCTTTATACCTTCTTCCCCCTTCCCCTTTGACACCCTCCCATAGCCCCCCAACTGGAGTTCATATATATATATATATATATTCTATCATATGTTTATGTATCTACCTCTCTATCTATGCGTCCCATAGCCCAGAGTTCATATATATATATATATATATTCTATCATATGTTTTAAGGCCTATTATGTAAAGTTAATATCCTGAGATGTCCCTCGGTGCAAGTTCATCCACTGGGGTTTAGTCAGCCTATCTAGAATCTCTCCCTTCAAGAAGATCAGCTCTTCCTCACCCAGAAATAATCAGCTGCCAGTAATTCTTTGACTAAGATTGGGGCTTGCTGTTCATTTTTTACAGTTCTGTGCTGGGTTTTTGTCTTGTGTGTGTGGACACCATTGCTGTAGGTTTGTATGAGAAGGGTCCCAGGAACCTGTAAGACCATTTCCATATGGTCATGCACCTCTTCCTTGACTCTCACAATCTTTCCACCTCCTCTTCCACAATGGTCCCTGAGCCCTGGGTGGGTGGACCTCAGTAGAGGAGTTCTGTCCAAGGACCCACACTCTGCTAACTATTATTCTCTACATTTTGGCCATTTGTGGCCTTTTGTGTTCCTGGCCCTCTGTTGCATGAGGGAGGTTCATTGATGAGAATTGAAAGATGCATTGTGTTCTCTTCATCCCTTGTTCTATGTTCTGTGAGTCTTAGGTATAGAAGCTTCATCCTAGGTGTGCCACTTAGGCTTGGGCAATTCAAAGAGGATCTCTGTGTGTAACCAGTGGCATAACTGTTATAATCTCTGTCTGTTGAGAAAGAAGCTACTTTGATGGGTGGTGACTGGGATACTTGTCTATAAATTTAAGGATCCATATTTTGAGCATAGTAAGAAATTATGTTTGTCTAGGGATATGAGAGCCTTGGGCTTTTCTCTAAGATCTATGACGTCTCCCACTATATGTATTTGGCTAGGTTTATAGTATCAGACATGAGTTTCCTCCTACTGAATGGGCTTTAATCCAATTAGGTAGCTGTTGATTACCCCCAAGATAAAAGTGCCTCTACTGCACCAATGTTTTTTTGCTGTGCTGGTCATTGATGTGATTTTTGGGCTTAGAAGCTAGGGTTGGATATCAAGTGATGTTCTCCCTTACCTCCAAAGCTATGAGAGCTAGTCTTTAGGGGAGGTGGCTTCCAAGTCAGTTCCAGCTCCACTGCTCCAAATCCTGTGTCCAAAGTATGTTCTGTCTTCATCAATAGGGTCTTACCATTAAGTTCTGGAAGGCAATCAAGGACTGTGGCAATTGCCTGAGTAATTTTGGGAGTCTCTTAGACTACCCTGGCCAACAACTCAAAGGAAGGTTTTTCCTGTCTGGTACTGTTCCTTGTTATGCAATCTTCAGCTATACTCACAGACTCATGTAGGGATAATATATGTGTAATTTTTCAGTAGGTTTTTGGATTAATATGATTCCCTCTGTTTTTTATACTATCTAGGTATTATTTATGTCTATTCTTTCTCTCCCTGTCTTATCCTCCCTCCCCGTTATTCCCATTTAAAGTGTCCATATATTCCCCATTTCTCCCTTGATAATTTTTGTATGCTATGGTCCCACCTCTTTTGAGCTCCTTCTTCCCCTTTATTCCCATAGTTCCTTATATAGCCCTCCTTCTCCTCCTCCCCTTTAATTACCCCCACTTTTACCACATTTCTCCCTTAGTGACTCCTGTCTCCTACCATTCTTCTCTCTCTCAGGTTCCTTCTTTTCCTTTACCTCCCAGGTTTCCTTTCTGGTTCCTGAAGTTATAACAGGGTATGTACTTACTAATACGGATATGGTGCTAGGATACACAAATGAGGGAGAATGTATATCTTCTGTTTTTCTGAGTCTGTGTACTTCACTTAGTATAAGAGTTTCGAGATGGATGGTGAACACTTGAAAATATTTCCTAGCTATCTGTATTTCTACTTCTGAGAACACTCTATTTAGTTTCATAGTCTGCTTTATTCTTGGTGTTTGCTTTGGAGGAGGGGTTTGTATATTCTAGACACTAATCCTCTTCAGATGTACAACTGGGAAAGAGTTACTTATCATCCTGAATGCTGCCTCCTCTTCTTTAATATTAAACTCATTAACAGTTTTCTTTGCAGTACAGATTTCCAATTTCATGAAGTTCTACTTGCTAGTCTTATTTCTTGGATCACTAGAGTCTTATTCAGAAAGTCTTGTCCTGAAATTTGCTCCCTATTCTTTCTTCTACAAGTTTCAGAATTTCATGTCTAACATTGAGCCCTTTGACCCATTTGGAATTGATTCGTGTGCAGGATAAGAGAGAAGGATCAGGTTTCATTCTCCTAAATGTACATATCCAGTTTTCCCAACACCATTTGTTAAAGATGCTGTCTTTTCTCTATATTTTTGGCATCTTTAAACAACAACAACAAAAAAAACCAGGTGGCTATCAGCGTGTGGATTTTATTCCATTGATCCATGTGGAATGGCTCTGGTGGATGGCCCCACACCCACAAGTATAAAGGCAACACAAATTAGACACTGTGGGTCATTAAAAACACAGAAACAAAGAGGACACAAAATTCAGAGGGGGTGGGGAAGTAACCTGGGAGGAGATATGGGAGGAGTGAGGAACTAATCGAAATACATTGTATGAAATTCTCAAAGAATTAATATCATATTTTAAAAACCCACACAGCTATAGTTACCTGACTTTTGACAAAGATACTGAAAAATACACATGGAGAAAAAGCACCCTCTCTAATAACTGATGATGGGAAAATTGAATATCCATATACAGAATAATGAAACTAGGTCCTTCTCTCTCACCCTGAACAAAAATCAACTGCAAATGGATGAAAGACCTTAGCATAAGACCTGAAACTCTGAAGTTGTAAGGAAAATGCAGGGAAAACACTTCAAGATGCAGGTATACGAAAGGACTTTCTGAATAGAGCCTAATCACCCAGGAAATAAAGCCCACAATAAGGAAATGGGACTTTATGAAGTTAGAAAGCTGTATGGCAAAGGAAACAGCTGACTGAAGCGACAGCCTACAGAATGGGAGAAAATCTGTGTCCTACATTTGAAAGAAGAGTGCTATCAAGAATAAAGTCAAAAAACTAAACAGTGAAACAAACCAATCAATGAATGAGCTAATTGGATGAGAAGACGATTCACAAAAAAGGAAATACAAATGACTAACAAACATGAAGAAAAGTTTACCCTCACTAGCCATCAGAGAAATGCAAATCAAAACTACTTTGAGTTTCTATCTTAAGCCAATGAGAATGCTGGTCATGAAGAAAACAAGTAACAAGAAATGCTGGTGAAGATGCAGACAAGCCCACTTAAAGATGCCCCCCACCCCACTTAAACACTGCTGGTGGGAATGTAAACCAGTCTAACCTCTATGGAAACAAGTGTGAAAGTTTCAGAAAATCTAGAAATATATCTACCATCTGGCCCAGCTATGCCACTCCTGGATATTTACCTTACATACTCCATCCGTATATACTTGTGCATCAATGTTTATCGCAACACTACTCACAATAGCTAAATTATGGAACCAGCCTAGTATCCAACAACAGAGGAAGGGATAAGAAAAATGTGGGATCTTTAAACAACAGGATTTTATTGACAGAAAGGAGAAGGAAGTCATTTGCATGAAAATGTATGTAATCACAATAAACAGATCAAGCCAATCTCAGAAAGATAAACATGTTTCTTATTATTTGTGGTTCCTAGATTTTATATAGTCACACAAAATCATGCATGTATATATTAGATGAAGTAGCAGTGAAAGTGTCTAGGGAATGAAAAGGACTTAAGAAGAGGTGAAAGGGAAAAAAAAAAAAAAAAAAGAGGACAGGCGGGCCATGGAGAAGGGGGTATGATCAATATATACCTAGAAGAAAACAAATATCAATAAAATGCCTTAAATTTGATATTAAAGAGGAATTAAAAGCCATTTATATTGAAATCTGTTTCCATACATAAATGCTCAAACATAAGCACATCAGTCTCAGTAATGAGTTAAGTAAAAGCTTCTGTCAACTGACAACAAAGAATGTTTAATGGAGATGGTGAAGGAAAATTGCATATAAGAAGTGCCAGAAAATGAGAGTGTTTCAGGGTGGTTATGGCTTCCAAGAAGAGCAGCTCTGAATTATGTCTGCATGAAACAAATCACAGTTGTTCCTGACTTGAGTGGGTAAAATCAATGTGTGTTGATTAAAACTATAGAAATATGTGTTTACATGTAGCTGTATTTGTGCTGCATAAAGAAGCCATTAAGCCCTAATAACAATGATAAATAATGATCTTGGAAACTGGCAAGAAGATGCTTTGCTTCTGTTACAGTTGTATCAAAACACCACAATTAACATTATTGTATGTTATCTACGTATACAGCTTTACATGCTTTGTGTTTATATTCTATTATATATAATATCCCTTTCTGAAATACTTGGGTTCAGAACTGTTTCCAACTTCATATAAATTCAGATTTTGGAATATTTACAGATCTATACAGTCACATGCTGCATGACCTTTCAGTCAACAATAGAGCCCGTGTATAATTGATTCCATCAGATTATAATGAAGCTAAGAAATCTCTTTTACCTAGTGATGCCATAGCTTTTGCACTATCATCATAACACAAGGTGTTACTCTTGTGCTTCTGATGTTGCTGATTTAAACCAACTTACTGTGTTGCCAGTCATGAAACGTATAGCACATACAACATTCATAGTACCTGATACCTGATAATGACTGTGTTACTGAACTGTATATTTATTATCCCGTATTTTATTGTTTTAAATTGTACTCCTACTTATTTTTTATTTTTAATTTTTTTATTGAATTTTTGTATATTTTGTACAGAACATCTTAATCATCTTTATACACCCTTCTCCATTGACCCCCCCTCCCACAGGCCTCCACCGCACTGGAATTCATACATTCTTTCACTTGTGTTAGGCTTATCATAACAAGTTATATGTCCTCCAAAATGTTCCTCAGTGCAAGTTCATCCACTAAGGTCCAGTCAGCCTATTTTGAGTCTTTCCCTTTAAGATCAGCTCTTCCTCACCCAGCAATAATCAGCTCCCAATAATTCTTCAACTGAGATTGGGGCCTGCTGTCCATTTATTTCCACAGTTCTGTGCTGGTTTTGGCTGCTTGAGTTTGCATGGGTCTTGTGCATGCTGACACCATTGCTGTAGGTTCATATAAGAAAGGCCATGCACCTCCTCCCTGGCTCTTACTATCTTTAAGCCCCCTATTCCACAAGGCTTACTGTAAAAGTGTATGCTGTGTTATTCTGGCAGCTTTCTCTCACATCTTATGTCTCCTGAGTCTCTTGAATGCCACAGCAGGTGACAGATTCATCCCATGTAGGTTTGTGTGAGCATACTATGATGTGCACAGTGATGACGGTATCTAATGACTCATCTCTCCAAATTTATTAATAGCTGTCCATTAATGATACATGACTACAATGAGGTATCTTCAGGATGGCAACTAACCCTAGTCATGAAACTTCACCTTCATGTACATATTGTGTGAAGGTAATTGTATACAACATTTTCACTAACTCTGTACATGCAACAGTCTCATGGTATGGAATTTTCTACGTGCGGTGTTGTGATGTCAATTTAGTGCTCAAAACATTTCAGGGTTTTTTGTTTTGTTTTGTTTTGTTTTGTTTTGTTTTTGTCTTTTTGAGACAAGGTCTCTCTGTAGTTGGCCTAGAACTCACTATATAGACCAAGCTGGCCTTGACCTCATAGAGATCCACCTACCTCTGCCTCCCAAGTGCTGGGATTAAAGGCATGTACTACCATGCCCAGCCCAATATTTCAGTTTTTTGTAGAATTTTGGGCATCTGATTTTTAGATTAGGTATTCTCAACATACAGTTTCATATATACAATCAGTCACTGCAGAAAATGAAAGTTAGCAAGCATTCCGTTGTAGTCACTGTACAGGAAAGAAAGCAGAAAGACGTGTTTAGTTTGCTGAAGGATGCAGTGTGAGGGAGGATGTCTGAACTGACATCTCCTGTAGGAAATTTGGAAAACATTGATAAAACAAAATGATAACCTTTTTTGGCAAGCATTTCAGGGCAGGTTGGGTAAAGTACAGACAGACCAGACTAGGAGAGAAGTGCCAAGACAGCCCGTGATCGTGCTAAAATAGCACGTTAGTCTGAGAACTCATGTTTATTATTCAGCATCTTTGAGTTTACTTTCAACCCTGTTCTGGTTGGATCCTTTCCTGAGTCATTTTGATGTCTCAGAGCTGTTTCATCTTCTTATGGCTCCATTAGTCCAAGCATTCTTGAAATGGGAAAATCAGTAAAAGTGCAAAGCAGTTTTTGTTTGGATATACCTTCTTCTTGAGTTGTTTTAGTTGTGTTTAAGCCAGTATTTTCAATTAAGTTCCCAATAATTGGTGGCCTTAACTGGAGGTGAACAGTGGTGACAATGCTATTTCTTTCAGAATATTCATTAAATTACTTGTCTGTTATTTTAAATATGCACCCTATCCAAGCATGGATTTCCCCCTCATCTCGTATGTTCTTCACATACATCTCAGAGTCCTTCATCTTTCTTTATTTTAATTTTTTTTACATTTATTTTTTTTTATCTTGTGTGCATGAGATGGGGGAGGGGAACTTGTACATGCCATAGCATGTGTGGAAATCAGAAAACAACTTGGAGGAGTCAGTTCTCTACTTCCACCCTGTGGGTCCTGAGGACTCAGCTTAGGTCCTCAGACTTGGTGGCAAGCACCTTTATCTCCTGACATATCTCGCAAGTTCCTCAGTCTTTCTTAAGAGTACAGGCACCATAGCCAGTTGTGTTTCAGAATGGAAAAGTAGGGTCAAAGGGAAGAATTCCTAATGATACCATAGCTTGGAGTACCAGAAAAAAGCAATTAAATATTTGATTTTGGTTGGAGAGACTCATTCAGTGTTTATTTGATAGCATCAACTAATGTTTTCTACTTGATAATATTATCACTTTTGTCTACTAAAAATGGTTTGTTTATCTCTTATTGAACTAAACCCTTTCTGCTGAAATATAAGCCCAATCTTATTTTGTCCTCATGATATAAACAAATAAGAGACCACATGCTGCATGTTTACACGTTGTTACTAGCTGTCTGTGTTGACAAATGTATATCAAATAAGCTCAAATGTCTCAAATACTATAATTCCAGTTACCCTATAACACGTGCTAAAAACTAATAATACTTGAATTATTAACTAATTATTAATTCTTCGAGCAACAGTTCTATAGGTACGGACAATAGCATTAATAAAAACTTTCAAATAACCAATTCCATTTTAAATAGCTGAAGTACATTAATTATACATAAAATAAAAAGAAATCAAATTATTCCCAGAAAGCTGTGCCAAAGTTATTTTATAAGCATCGAATAGTTTTTTTATTTTTATTATGGTGGGATCTATTAAGAGTTTACTATTAGTATGAAGTTTTACTTTGGCAATCATCAGAGTGTTTTGGGATATCCTATTTTAAAGTAAAAAACCTAAGGAAGAAAAATACTTGGTTCATGCTGTTGAAGTTAAAGGGAGAGCTTATTTGATATATTTTTGTCAACACAGACAGCTAGCAACAATGTGTAAACATGCAGCATGTGGTCTCTGGAACCAGGTCCAGAAAGATTCTTTGTTAATGAAAATCTAAATCCACTGTCCTGAGTAGATATCTGCTTGTTATATTAAAGTGCTGAGCACAGTCAACAAGGGGGAAGGTCAATTTTGATTTGTGACTTTGAAGATCCTGCCGGCTGAATTTATAACAGAGGCAGTTCATTGTATTGCAGGGAGTAATTCCTGGTTACAGACTATTTTCAAGTACCAATTTATTATATCCAGTGTTGAAGGTCTCTCATTAAAGAAGAGCACATGAGTCAGATCGTCCTGGTTAGTACAACAGGAATTACGCTGATTGGGATTGTGTATGTCACCATTGCAGAAGGAGAGACAAAGAAAAACTAATACTATACCTCCATGAGCAACCTCAAGGAAAGCATTCAGAAAGTAATGAATTATCCAAGATTTCAAGACTTCTATGGGAAGATAGTTATAGGCCGCTCACTGATTCTTGTCATTCAAAAGCTAAGTCTAAAAATGTATGAGGAAGGAATTCCTCAACTTCATGTCTAAAATGGGTTATCAGTCTTCTTTGAAGGAGAGATCATGAAGAAAAGCTTCCAAAAAGTGAAATGCAACACCAAGAGTGGTGGATTGAAAAAGAAAGTGAAACTATAATCCAGAAAAATCTGAGAATCAGAATTAACTTCTTGGTGGACTAGTAAGGAATGGAATTGTTTGATTCTGTCCCACCAGTGAAGTAACATCCAGAGGCCATTGAAAGCTATCTTTGGCTTTTGAGGACGGATGGACAATCATGGTCATACCAAAATATTTGACTAGTAATGGAAAGTATGGCTTTTATCTAGCTGGCTGTTCACTGTAAACATGATTGGGCTGTTATGTGACTTAGCTACTCAATTCCAAAATCACCTTCTCATGGATGTTTCCTACTGGCAAATGGAGCCTGTGTAAAAATCCCTATGGAATGATTAAGTACTGGTTTTGACCGAACAAGCTTTTTAATTTGCAAGCCAAATTTCTGAATAAATGCTAAATTAACTATATAATTGCTTTGTTGTGAATGTAGCCGGTAATACATTGTAGGGGTATTGTAATAATTGCTCAATACTTTAAAAAAGCTATTAATGTTCACAAATAAGTTCCACCTACATGCCACCCATGCCCAAAGCTCTTATGCTCTTGTGTGCCTGGGGTGGAGGCCAGAAAACCTCATTTAGGTTGGTTTGGAAATTAGACTGGAGAGTGGTTCTATTAACCTTTAGTGCTCATAAAACTCTTAATCAATTCCTGGTTCATGTCTGATTATGAATCAGTTTTGTTGTGTTAATAGAGCTATTGCCCTCTTTGTCTCATTGCTAAGCATTAATAAGTTACCAGAAAAGCAGGCTGTGAACAAGATGGTGATTAGCTAGGGTTAAAGATTCAATGGTAATTGAAGTGAATGGAGGAAAATAAGAGAAAAAAACAAGGCCAAAATATTTTAAAAGCTCAGGGCAAGCACCTGGGCAATGCTTTCTTGGGGAGGTGTCAAAGCTTTCCATTTTATATCATTTTCAGGGTCCTGACAAAACAACTGGATTAAAAGAGAAGATGGAAGAAAGGAAAGGCTCTCGGGGTATTGACAGTCAGAGCCAATGTACTTACAGACCTTGTTTAATAGCAGCACATTGGAATTCAGATGCAACTCGATGGACTACAATTTGAATAGCCTCTTCTAAAAACCACATGGGTGGCTGTGTGCCTGGAGGGTTGTTGCGTTGACTGACATTTTCAGAAAAGGAAAACGGCTTGAAATGACCCATAGACTAGAGCAGGAGGAAGAGGCCATAACATCTCTCTCTGAAAATGGACCTGATAATATGTCAGTATAAAGGTATAATTTCTTCTTGTAGCTGTGTAGGTAAGGCTGACAAATAAAACCAGCAAAAACCTCTAAACCTGGGAGGTGAACAGTTATCTCATTAAGGCAAAGCCCATTAAGTGGCCATCGTCACCTGGCTACACTCTGTGCTGTGAATAAATTAAGTGCAGATTCAGAAGCATTCTGCCTGTTGTTGGCTGACATCCACTAGAGCAGTGCAAATGCCACCAATCATTCATACATGAAAACTGAGGAGGACAAAGAAGGAATAGACAGATGCCTGTCCTTAGCCCAGCGTGGTGAAGCCAGGAGCTCTGTAACAGCTCTTCAAATGCCATAAAGGATTAAAATATTGTCTGCAAGGATCACATTTTCCTAGAGCTCTAGACCAATCAGACATCAAAGATTTTGTGGGCTCAACACATCTGGCAAGGTGTTCTTGACTGGCATGTGGACCCATTTTCCCTTGACTCTGCTGAACTGATTCAAGTCAGGATCATTTCTACTTCAACACCGTGAGAAAGGAGGGACAGCCACCCGCCCTTGAACAGGATAGGTCTGCAGACCAGCTCAAGGCAGATTTACTTTGGCTGTAGCCTTCTAACTCTCCACCATCCTTATTTCCCTAACTCCTCAATAACAAAAACTAGTGTATGACTTTAAAAGAAGTCAAGTACATAATGAATGGGTAGATGAATAAATGAATGTCACTACCTTGCTTTAAAACTAAAGACAGTGGGCCTGGAGAGATGGCTCAGTGGTTAAGAGTACTGGCAGCTCTTGCAAAAGACGCGAGCTCAATTCCCGGCACCCACATTGTGGCTAACAACCATCTGTAATTCCAATTTCAGGGGAATCCTATGCCCTCTTCTGACCTCCACAGGCATTGCACAACATGAGTGTACTTACCTATATGCAGGCAATACATTCGTGCACATAAAATAAAAATAATAAAAACAAGAAAGTGAGAGAGATAAAGAGAGAGGAAGAGAGAATAAAAGGAAAAGAAACATGCTCACCTCCCAAACATTTTTGTTTGACATTATCTAAAACTAGGGACAGTGCCCAAAGATGTAGCACTTACCTAGCATGTTTGAGCCCTAGATTTCATCCCTAGCATTGTAAAAATAAATAAATGAGTAGATAGGTGATAGGATAGATAGATAATTGGTAGATAATGGGTAAATAATAGATAGAAGGCTAAAACTAGGGACAGTATGCACACATTTTTCTTAATTCAGCGTGCTCCTGAAAGAATCCTCCATTTCAGCAAGATCCAAACATACACCTGATTTCTGAACCTTTAAAGTTTCCCTTTTACCACAATCGTCAAGGGTCCTCACCCAGGACATTATGCAGATCACTTTTTCAATTCATGTCTTCTCTTCTGAATTCCTATGCATTGTCTCTTCTTTCATGTTATGTTTTATCATTTATTCCTCATCAATTTAGTATATTATGTTGCTTATTATTGTTTATGTTTTGTGAATGTTCTCATTCCCATCAATAATACAAACTAGGTTTTATACATAGAAAAGTACTACATTTATGGGTATCTTTGTACAAATTTTCATGAATGTCTTTATATCAGGTATCAGAGAAAAATATAAATGAGTGACTAGAGAAGATTAATTGAGCTGAGAATAAAAGGCAGAAATTTATTTTATTTTATTTATTTTTTGAGAGTGTCTTATTGTATAGCTTTGGCTGGCCCAGAACTTGCTTGCTATGTAGATCAGGCTGACCTTGAATTCAAAGAGATTTGCTTGGCTCTACCTCCCAAATGCTAGGATGAAAGGCATGTACCACCAAACCCAGAGAAAAGCAGAAATCTTAGAAGACAGGCCCTCATCAACTTTTCAGTAATCCTTCCAGTTTTCTAAAATAAATACAGTTTTCTACCATTATCAGCAATATCACAGACTCTCACATTCACAAATAAAAATGTATTTTTGCTGTATGTGGCTTAATTTGAATGGCCCTAGGGTGGATCCAGAGATGACTAAGACTTTTTGCAAGTAGCTTATCTGGGAGGGGATCCCAGTGGAGCCAGCAGGAGGGTAGGAAAGTGAGGCAGAGAAAGAAAGAGGCCAGTACAAGTGGCACTAGTGAGCATGCCACAAGACTGGGTAAGCTCCATCCTACTGAGGACACGTAATGAATATGCCTCATGGCTTCATCATCTGAAAATTAAAGAGTCTGTGATATTTACCTGACAATCTTCCTCTTGTTTGTTAAGGCTCATCCCCAAAACTTCCTATTTAATCAATGATAGGGCCTTATGTTGAAAAGCCTTTGTTGTGCCAAGAGTATAAACAGGTGCAGACCATGCATCTTAAACATCAGTACTGAAGACACGGTCTAATCCTTCCTCTTCCAAATAAATGGTTCTTACACTGAGTCATTTCATCATTTCAGTTCTAAAGATGTCATCAATGACTTCTTGGGAGAAGTACAAAAGAGAGAAATTATATGGTAAATATACATACAGAAACGCTACCCTGAAAACAAACTGTAAGGAAAGAAAGTTACTCGTCACTATAGAACACCATTGCTTTTCTGTATTCAAAACAACCCTTGCTCTTAGCTTGACTTCTCCAGAATCAGGATCTTGAGAAGCCCAGTGAAGAGAAGGACAGAGGTTGGGCTTGGCACGATGCTGTATTAACAGACTGATACAAAGAACAGAAGATCTGCTGACTTTCTGACAAGTCAGAATTGATAGCAAATTAACATTTATAGCATCCTAGACACCAAAGTTTCCAGCCAGGCAGCTGTCATCTTATTACTAAACACATACCTACACTCTGTTTTTCAAAGGTCTCCAAGAGAAAGGACACAAAGTTTTAATTAGCAAGTTTCAATTGGTAGAGAATTAAATTTTAATCTTATATTCATGAACAGTTTCAAGATAAAGTTCCTGGTTAGTGACTAAGAAAGATTGCTGTCAGGAGAGCTGCTCAAAGTTTATACATCTTTTGAGAACCTAACGTGAAGTAGACTGGAAGTTTCTCCCAAAGATACCTCTAACAGCAAAGACAGAATCAAATTGCTGCTTTCCCACTTCATTCTAATTTTTCCAGAACATCCCACTGGTAGGACATAACTTCTAAATGAAGGTTTCCTAGATCCTTGGGTTGTCTCTAAGGCCTACATACAGATCCTAGTCCATGAGCTATATGGAGGGAAGATTTTACAGTAGAGTACATTCATCAGAAGATAAGGGCGAAGGCTTGCACACCTTTATGTACCTATTACATCTCAGTTAAAAATAGAAATAAATATTTCAATCTTTAATATTCTGAGACTCCAGATGTATGTATATATAAATATATGGATACATGCGTAGAAGCCAGTCACTTCTCTCCCATAAGAAATGTGTAGTACATATACCATGTGATAAGCATTGGCCGATGTTGTAAAAGATCACTGAGGAAGAAGGTTGTGGGATTATATGTACAATTCAAGATGACAAGTGTATCATTAAAAAGTAAGTGGAGTTGTCCCTCATGTCCACAAAGTCACATGGAGCAGAAAAGATGGGCACAAACAGCTGTGACAACAAAGGTCATCTATCCAAAAGCTTACCCAATAGAAAAGGCCCTGAATTGTCTTGTCAAGGGCTTTTAACAAGAACCTGTGAAGAAAAGTAGAGTGATTCTTTTGTTTGGTAGAGCTCAGATCTTTATATTTTACACTGAGTATTCATCTCTAATTTTGGGATCAGCAAAGGATTTAATAAACTCACCTAATGAGCACAGGAGTGGGAAACTTTGCCTCAGAACAGACTCTCCATGAGATTCTTCGTCTTTTGACATTTGGTACTTTATTCTAGAGCTTTCACATAGCAATTTTCCTTAAGCAATATAATCAATTGACTCAGTGAACAGTAAGATAAAATATCATATTCTTGTTGGTTTGGAGGCATCTCAAAGCCTGCCTGACCCTTGAAGTATGATATTTATCCAACTCTCAGATGGGGACAATTTTGTGGCTACGTTGAGAAATGGTGAGATTTTTGATTGCCATGCTATCAGGCAAGTCCTGCTTCCTCTTAAGGGAATAACATTCCTAATTGAAATAAAACCAGGAGCCTTGTCTTAATTTCTTTTTCTGTCACTGTGATAAAATACTTAGACAAATCAGAAGGAAAAAAAAAAAGGATAATGACAGAATGAAGGAATGAAGCACACCCGGAAAGCTGACCTCGGCTCCAGAGTACATCGGTTCCCAAGAGACTGAATGCATCCAATGGACTGGGTGAGGAACCTTATGACACAATATGAATATTACCTGACCATGGGCGCTTTGATATTGATCTCAAAATTCTGAACCCAGGCTACAGAAAGTAAGAAAGAAAACAAAATGGCAGCACAACCTGAGCAATGGTAGTGATAGCAACTCTTGGCACAAAGACCTAGAAACATGACTCTGGGCCTTTTTACTTTATTAAGAATCTTGAGGCTTCTATATTTATCTCAAAATTCTGAACTCATGAGTTGTCACATAAAAGAGACAATAAGGTTGGGGGCAAATGGGAGAGCCTCGCACACTGGTGGGGTCACACCAGCATGGCCACCCAAGTGCACTGGTGGGGCAGCTAAACAGCAGAGCCAGGGCACACGGTTGCCCATGTGCATTGGTGGGGCCACTAGCAAAGCCAGACTGCCAGCCCGCTTGCCCTGGTGACATTCATGGTTGGCCAATCATAACCATCACTCAGTGGCTGACAAGACCTGGCTGTGTTAGGAATCTGAGAAGTCTACAGATTTCAGAAAATAAACTAGAGGGCACTAGTATAAAATCGTCATGGGAAGCTGTGAAACCTCACAAAGGCCACTCAGAGCATTTTGGAGCTGTGAATTAACTGCTGCCTGCTGTGAGGACCTAGCTGCTTCTTTTACACACAGTAAAACCCTGAGCAGAATCAGTCTGTTGGAGAACACCTTGGCCCACAGTGGGGTTATTGTATTGAATGAGGACCAGAAACAGCCAAAGTGTAACCTGTATACAAGGCCTGTGAACAACGAACTTTGATGAAGAAAATCAAGTGTTTCTGACCACTGAGAAAAAGAGAAATCCCTACACCGCATTCCTATGCAGTGTGCAAGAGAAACAAAAATTAAGAGTGAAAACCCCATTCCAAACCATGTACAAAGGAAAGGGAGTAGGCCACTACTTCGGCACACCTGAGTATAAAAATTATAGATCACTGACACTCTAATGACACATGATTTTTCTGGCAAGCAGCTCAGTGGATGGGGATTTTCATTTGCGAATAGAAGACACAAAGTCAGGGGTGGGACAGTAGGAGTGGTAGGGTGAGGCTGGAGTGGAGGAAGGAAGTGTGAATAGAATCAAAATTCATTTTATGAAATTCTTGAATCAATAAAATTTCTCATACTTAAAAAATGAATAAATCATTATTTTTATATATATTTTTAAATTTATTATTTTTATTTTATGTGTATGAGTGTATTGCCTGCATGTATGTGAGTGCACCTGTGTCGTGCAATGCCATGGAGGTCAGAAGAGGGTGTCAGACTCCCCTGGAACTGGAGTTAAGGTTTGTAGCCGCCACGTGGGTGCTGGGAATCGAACCCAGGTCCTCTGCAAGAGCAGTCAGTGTTCCTAACCACTGAGCCATCTCTCCAGCCCCCATGAATAAATCTTTTAAAACTACTCTGACAAACCCAGCTTAAGGAGAAAATGTCTTAAGGGAAAAAATGTTGATTCTGGCTCACAGTTCAAGGCATAGTCCATCACTGAGGGAAGTCAAGGCAGCGGGAGCTGGAAGCAAGTGGGCACAATCGAATCAATAGTTAAGAAACAGCAACGGATTCTTGTTAGTGCTCAGCTCATTTTCTCCATTTTATACAATCCTAGACCCCTGGCCTGGAGAAAGGCTCTGCCCAAAATTAACATAGATCTTCCCATTGCTATTAACATATTCAAGAAAATCTCCCACAGGCATGGGCAAAGGTCCATCTCCTGGGTGATTCTGGATCTTGTCATGTTGATGAGTCAACACTAACCATCATAAATCCCAAGATGTAAGAAGGAGCTTTCAGGGAAAAGAAGACTTTGAAGCCCTAACTTTGTACCCCAAGTTTATTATTCCCTTGCTGATCCATCTTTCTGAATTTTGCTACATGTGTGTCCTGTTAAGTTGCTCCCCCCCATTCTCTTTATTTCAGAGCCATCAGGATTTCAAAAGTACAAAACCTTACTAAGTACTAAGGAAGAGCAAAGTGGAAGTGATTTAAGAACCATCTGTATAGAATACATAAAGTGAAGCTGGTTAGATTTCCACAAAATTCAGAAGATACATTTCAAGTGATTTAAATCGTATAGAGGCTATAAGATTTTCATCTCAGGCACACCTAAAATGAGTAGTCAATGATCTCCCAGAACATTCAAAACAATGTAGGAGACCTGTATATTTGTTGTTAAGGTGGCGTGCACAGCCTCCAGGGGGAAAACAAACAAACAAACAAACAAAAAACACAGTAAAATAATGTCAACTATAAACTCTAAATGAAAAACTCACACAAGCATACACAAAGGCAAACTTGGGCAACCAAGATTCCCCACCCTTAGCTCTAAGGGCATTTCTGTATAGTCTACCTCAAGGTCAGTGTGGGCAGAGACATATTTTTTTGAACAATGGTGACTGATTTTCTTGAACATTGCTGGCAAGTTTAGCTATTACCAGGAATTTAAAAGCATTTACACTTAACACAATTCTGGGCCTGGGAGATGACTCAGCAGGGAAAAGTGTTTGTGTTGCCCAAAGAACCAGGTTCTATCCCTATGTTTGATCCCCATAGTCCATGATGAGAGCATAGAAACAACTCCAGAAAGTTGTCCTCTGACCACCACACATGGATCATAGCATGGCCACACACACATACACACATACACACACACAGGCATGCACACTCACATGCATGCACACACAATAATAGTAAATTAATAAAACACAATTCTGAGACTCCAGCCTCAAAAACTCTCTGTCATTCCATTTTCATCATTTTGTCTTCTTTTTCTTTAATAAATAAAAATTTTATACAAAAAATAATTGTATGCAGTCTATTTATGATGTACAATACAACTTTTGAAACGTGTGTCTTCTGGGGTATCTAAATCAGGCCAAGGAATACTCATTATTTCACACATCATTTATCCGTGGTGAGAACACATAAAATCCATTGTCTACTCATTTTTCTAGTATGGCTGCTCCTCTGTTACAATGTATTGATAAATCAATCATAAGTTTAAAATACTGTAAGTTGAAAGTTCATCTTTTTTCAAGAGAGGGACACTATTACAAAGTAGTACAACTGGTCAAAATGCAGAAAATAAGTGACTGTTGGTTGCCCTGCCCTAACTGATATATCTACAATGCAACCTCTACACCTAAACCTCAAGGAACATCGCAGAAGAGGAAACAGAAAATTGTAACAGCCAGAGAAATAAGATGCCTGCTGCCTGATAATGCATTCTAGACATGATAGGGAAGCAGCATCCATGAAATTATCATAGCATGGTAGTCTAACAAGATCTGCAGAATTACAAAACCAGTTGACATGCCAAGGTGGATGGGGGACATTGTACTGGGTCCCACATCTAGAAGAAGAGCTATAGGCAATCAATAGATACTGTGGTCGTTTAAACGAGAGTATCCCCCATAGGCTCCAGTTATCCAGATATTTTGTCCCTTGTAGGTGTTGTTTTCAGAGGCCTTAGAAAGTGTGGTTGTGCTGGAGGAAGCATGTCACCGGGGGTGGGTTTAGAATGTTCTTAAGCCTTGTGGGATCTCCAGTCCCTCTCTGCTTCCTGTGCCTCCTTGAAGATGTGAGAGCTTAGCTTCTGCTCCTACTCCAGCCACTTCTGCCACCAGGCCTCCCTGTCATGATGGACTCTTGTGCCCCTTTGAAACCATAAGCTAAGTAAACCCCTCCTTTTATAAGTTCCCTTGGTCGTGGTGTTTCTATCACAGCAGAAGAAAAGTAACTAATACAGATCTTGAAGGAGAGAGAATCAGTTTTCTCAAGAGACTAGTTTTCTAATGCCAAGTGGTCAGCCCTGAACATTCTCCTACCAAACAGTTGTTAATGTGTTGCAGACTCTTGGCCACATGCTCTGCTGCTATGCTCACTACTGATTTTCTTTATCTGACTGAATGAGACCTGTGTTCTCCTGTGTCTTTAGTCCATTTACCAAGAGTTTCTCCATTTTGCTTTGTATCTGTTTTGTAGCATAACGATAAGCAAATGTAGATTTAAATCCTGACCAAATGATTTATGAGACTGTTAACTTGGCGCTTTATTCAGCTTTCCTAATGTCTTTGCCTTGTTTGTAAAATGGGACTAATAAACATCTTACATGCTCATTTTGTCTTATTGATAGACTAATATGTAGTAAGAGCTAGCCATATTTCCTCAATGGATCATGGAAGCATTTTCTGCAAAATATTGTATAATCTCAGTTGTCAATGCTTGGACAAGACAATAGATGCATGCATAAAGAATTTTTCATTCTGGTCTCTTTCCTTCCACGTGGATGCAACTACTGAACTACCCCAGCCAACTAGTCCCTGATATTCTTGAGATCAGAATCACATTCCCTGATTTTGCCCTGTGTACTGGACACTGGTGATAAGAGGGTTGTGTTTTAACATGTGGAGCTATGGCCAGAATTACATGCCCTTTTACATGTCCTTTTCAGGGTCTGGTCAAAACAGTGATCATGTCTTTTAGGCTTCTATGTTTCCATTTTCCAAAACACTAACCTATCTACAAACTATTTTCTTCATTGAAACTCCTTTTTGGCATGGGTTTGAACATCCCAGGGCTCTACTAAGTCACTTGAAAGTGGGCCTTCCTTGAGAGCTAGATATAGATCACAAGGTACATTCTCACAAAAGCTCAGGTCCACCAGGAACCTCAGAAGGTGACCTCATTTGGAAATAGAATCTTTGTAGACATGCTTAGTTAAGATGACATAATATTGGGTGAGGATAGGCTATTGCTCCAATGACAGGTATCTTGTGCCAGCACATTTAGGCTACCGAAGCAAAATATAAGTTGGGTGACTTTAAAGCAACAGACATTTATTTTTCATAGTTCTGTCAGCTAGAAAGTCTAAAATCACAGTACTGGAAGATATGATATCTGGTAAAGTCCTGATTTCATAGATGCACTTTCCACTTGAATCCTCACATGTTGGAAGGAACTATCTATCTTTCTAGTTTCTTTTAATTAGAGCCCTTCAGGTGGGCAGAGTTCTAGTGACCTGCTTATCTCCCAAATATCCTGCCTTCTAATACCACCATCTTCATGATTAAGGTTTCACATATGAATTCTGGAGAAGTCACAACATCTAGGTTGTAGTATATTCTTTTTTAAACATTTGGTTATTTATTTATTTGGGAGGGGGACATGCATGTGCTACATAGTTTATGTGACTATCAGGGTTCAAACTTACATTTCAGGCTTGGTGACAAACGCCTTTACCTTCAAAGCTATCTCACCAATTCTTTTTATTTGTACTTTTTGCCATATTCTTACAATAAAGTTATGACTTCCTTACATTGTTAAAATGTCTGTTTCTAAAATATTCTCAAAAACTTTAAGAATATTGTCAATTATATAATAAGTTCAAGAGGAAATTTCAAGAGCACCTTTTGCCCCTGCCATTTTCAAAAACAGCAATGCGGTTTCTGAAATAAAAAAGAAACATTATTATTGCCCCCTATCATAATTTATTTTAAATAATGTATTTACAATCTCTAAGCTTAAGGTACAAAGAGCATTGCAGAAGAGGAGGCAGAAAGAATGTAAGAGCCAGAGGGACATGGCAACTGCTGCTAGTTAATGCATTCTAAACATAATAGGGGGGCTACATCAATGAAATAGTCACAGTATGGTAGTCTAACAAGGTTTGCATAATGTCAAAATCAGTTGGCATACTAAAGTGGATAGGAGAAATGTCATGGGGTACAACCTCTAGATGAAGAGTTAGGGGAAATCAATGGATGCTGAGAAAGAATCAGTTTTCTCTAAGGATTAGAATTCTGAGAGGTTACTTAATTTTAAGTGGGAAATGCTAAACACAGGTATATATGAGCAATAATAAACAGACTCAAAGTTATATATATATAATATATATAAAATCTTTGTGTATGCATGTATATATTTATAAATGTATGTATACAACAATAATAATCAAAGAAGAGAACAAGAAATTTAGAGGATGTATATGTGGAGAGGGGTATGGGAAGAGTTGGAGGGAGGCTGGGAGGGATATAAATAATTCGAATACAATATTCATATATGAGATTCTCAAACTAAAATTAAAACAATAAAATAATGTGTTTGGTATATAAGAATTTACTAGTGCTACTGTCCTGTTCACTATCCCTATATAATAAGGTAGCACTATATAGTAGCAGAATAGATCTGGAGTCAGGAAAACAAAGATTCAAATCCAACTGTACATTTAGTAGGCTATGAGGAGTGGTTTGAAATGCTGAAGTACTGTTTCAATTTTAAACTGAATAGTAAATGTAGATATAGTAATAAAAGGTTAAGCAAAGGTCTGAAAGAATATAAGATGAATCTATGTAAATAGGTAATGAACAATTACTTGCTGCCCTCGAGAGTCAAAATTCTCTTGGCATGCTAAATGCTCTCTACTTCTGTAGAAGCTATTGGAGCCCTGTTAAAAATTTTTGTAAATCACTTAGCAAGTAAAAACATAACATGTTTTGAAAAATATATATGAAATGGCTAATATTTTTTTCTAAAAGAAGTACAAGATAGAAAGATGTTTATAAAAAGGAATGAAAAATAAAATAACCATGCCCATTGAAAAAAAAGAACACGCATTTTCCAACTCTGAAATTACCATTTTAATTAATCCTATAGACTAAATATTAGAATCTCCCTCAAAATTTATATACTGAGGAGCTGGAG
Organism: Nannospalax galili; assembly: GCF_000622305.1. Taxonomy (NCBI): domain Eukaryota; kingdom Metazoa; phylum Chordata; class Mammalia; order Rodentia; family Spalacidae; genus Nannospalax; species Nannospalax galili. The sequence continues at coordinate 6,444,826 of NW_008345884.1, forward strand.
AGATGGCCCAGTGGTTAAGAGCACTGGCTTTTTTGCAGAATCCCAGCATCCACATGGCAGCTAACAACCATCCATCACTCCAGTTCCAGGGGATCCAGTACCCTCTTTTGTCCTTCATAGGCACTGCATGACAGTACTGTACTTACACACATGTAGGCATAACACTCATAGACATAAAATAAAAATAAACAAAAATGTTTTTATATATGAAAACCAGATCCCTGTGGTGAAAATATTTGAGGGGAAACCTTTTGGGGGTGCTTAGGCCTTGAACGCAGAACGCTCTTGAACAAGATTTGCATCCTTACAAAAGATGTCCTTGCCCCTTCTGTGTAGGGACAGCACAAAGAGGCTCTACATAAACTAGGAACAAAGCCTTACCAGACACCAAATCTGTTGGTGCCTTGACCTTGGATTTACTAGCCTCCAGAACTGAGAAACCAATATCAGTTATTTATAAGACATTCCTGTTTTGATGTTTTTTTATGCCAGAATGGACTACATAATTAAGAAAAATTGCTTTCCTATTGTCTTCTTTCTCTTTTTAGAGGGGTGATAATACATGGCAGTGCATTAGCTCTAGTGGGAAACTGAACAAAAATGCACATCTTCAGCTCAGATGACTAAATGGAGAATAAGGGCTTTCTGTGAAACTATATTTGGGGAATTTTTTGCCATTTCATAAAACTAACAAAAAGTCAAGTCAATATAAAAACTTTATATAAATTTCAATTTCATTATATAACCAAATTAGGAAGCTGTTAACTTCCATATGACCTGGAATGCATTCTTGCCTTTGCATTAGACAGCCTCCTATGAGGCTGTCTATACTTTTTTTATTAATGATAAAGCAAGCATAATTATGACAATAGCCTATTAATAGAGGGAAATATGCATTTCAGTGATTGTAATGGGTATAGTCAGCTATGTGAAGCTCCTCTACCTGAGGGGTGACAAGTAACCATAGAAACAAAGAAACAAATAGTAAACCAAAAAAACAGATAATGTCTTTGTCAAGGGACTTTCCAGTGAGTGCTCAGAAGACTAGAATCCAGAAACACACCTTTCCTGATGTTTCTGAGGGAGAATGCATTCCTGAGGAGCTCCTGCCCCACATTTACTACTGGGATGCCAGTCACACTCAAGCTGGTTTTATTCAATAGACATCTATCCTCAGAAAAGTGTGACTATATACAAAATTGTGACCTTTAAAGTATTTCATATGAACTTCCTTTTACCTGCTTTTGACTGGGGAACTTCCTATGGGATCTAGACCCACTACGCCTGGAATGTGCATGAAAGTTCCAATTATAACATAATTACCCATTAAAATGGGGCAACAATGTGAGAAGGACACTAAAGACATACAGGAAAACTAGGTCATCCCAATTTTCATACATTCTGGTGTTCCAGTGCATTCCTCCCCAAAATTATGTTCTATAGCTGTAGGAAAATATTTATATAGCATAAGAACTCAAGGTTGCTTTTTGATGATGCAAAAGGAAACTGTGTAGGTATAAGGGAAAAGAAATAAATAGAAACAGTGTATGTTTAGCTTCAGGAAAATCAAACATCACTGTGCAGAGTGTGTTTGAGACACATAAGTAATTTAAAAAGGACTAAATGAAAGTTGTACTGGAGCAATGTTTAACTGGAATGCATAGATTGTTTCCCCTTTCCTCTGGACAACGTCAGTAGTGATGAAAATTAACTAGAGCCGAGAGAGGTAGGAGATAGCCAATATAATGTTTCTTAAAACAGATTCAAGTAACTCAAATACCTGAAGCTTTAGGAATTCAGTAATTAAAGAATAGTCCCTAAATATATAGGGGATAAAGGACACAGAACAGTTTGAGAACCTGCAAGTGGAAATAAACAGGTAGACAGAAAAACTGAAAAAAAATCAGAATTAATTAAAATGTAATTCTAGCAGTAACAGCAAGAAGAAATATAAACAGTATGAATGAGAGATTTTATGCATCGTTTACATTAATGGTCAGACATTTGTCAGTGACAAGAAAAATTGAGTAAAAATAAGGAAGTTTAGTGATTTTCATTCCCTAAATGTTAACTGAATGCTGATCCTGCAATAAGTCCTGTGTCATGTGTTGATCAAGGGCTTTATGACTGATTTAATGTGAGCATCCAGGAAGAGAACTATGTCTTTTCACATTAATGTTACATTTCCACAGAAATATTCTGTTAGCCTATGAAAGCCAAAGCAGAAAGTCTAGGCTGAAATTTTAAAAGGGAGAGCAGTGCTCAGACAGAAAGCCTCTGTTTTAAATAAATTGCACTTAGGTTAGGAGCTACAAACACATTTAACAGAAAAATGTTCCCATCAGACAAATAATTTGGACTATGTGCAGATAAATAATTACACTACAATTTAGCTGTATATTTCTAAATTAGTAGGTGTATTAATATTTTGTAGTATCTATTGCCATAATTTATTTCCTTCTGACAAAAACAATTTTGTTTAGATAGTTCCAGAATGTAGCTTTATTTTTTCTTCTTTCCTTATTTTTCCAAAGAAAATATTTTCTTTAAATGCCAACTACACTGTCAAATGTCTAAACAGAAGAACAAAGTTTGTCAATTAAATATTTCTTATTTTTTATCGAATTTTTTGTGTATTTCATACAGAACATCTATAACAATCTTAATCCTCTTTATACCCCCATCCCCACTGGCACTCTCCCATAGATCCCCCACTGGAGCCCATATACTCTGTCATTCCTGTTAAGGCCCACTATGTTGTCAGTGTCCCCAGCCTTTCCCCAATGCAAGTCCATCTACTGGGGTCTAGTCAGCCTATCTTGAGTCCCTTGTTTTAGGAATATCAGCTCTTCTTCACCTAACAGCAATCAGTTGCCAAGATTTCTTCAGATAAATTTAGCTTCTGCCAGTCTTTTTCTCAATTCTATGCTGGGTTATTGTCTGCCTGAGTTTGCATGGGACTTGTATATGCTGACACCATTGCCATAGAATCATATGAGCAGGTTCCCAGGAGCTCATAGTGCTGTGTTTCCATATGGTCATACACCTCCTCCCTGGCTCTCACAGTCTTTCTGCCCCCACTTCCACGATGGTCCCTGAGCCTTGGGTTGGTGAAGTTTACTAAAGGAGTTCTGTCCAAAGACTATCATTCAACAGACTCTTGATCTCTATACCTAGGCCATTTGTGACCTTTTGTGTTCCTGGCCCTATGCTGCATGAAGGAGCTCCATTATTGAGGACTGAGAGACTCCTTAGTGTCCTCTTCTTTATCCCTGTTCTATATTCCTTGGGCCTTAGGTGTAGAGGTTAAATTGTAGATGTGTCACTTAGGCCTGAGCAATTCATAGACAATGTCCATGTGACCAGTTGTGGTACTTGCTAATAGACTCTGACTTGTGCAAAATGAGCTTCTTTGATGAGTGGTATCTGGAATATTTGTCTGTACTTATAAGGATACATACTTTTCACATAGTAAGAAATCACATTAGGCTAGCAATGTGACAGTCTTGGGGTTTTCTCTGAGATCTGTGACCACTCCAGCCATTTGTATTTGGTTATGTTTACAGCACCACACTTGGGTTTCCTCCCATTGAGTAGGCTTTTAGTCCAATTAGGTAGCTTTTGATTCCTCCCAAGATAAAAGTGCCACTACTGCACCAATGATATATCCTGTGCTGGCTAATAACCATTTATGTGGTTATTTGGTCTTGAAGCTGGTGTTGGATTATCCATTGATGTTTTCCCTTGGCACCTTCATAGTGCTCTCCAAAGCTGAGAGCTACCCTTCAGGGAAGTTGTTTCAGGTCAGTTGCAGCTCCATTGCTCCAGATCCTGTGTCCTAAGTATGTTCTGCCTGCGACAGTAGGGTCTTACCTGCAAGTTATGGGAGGCCATCAAGGGCTGTGAGAATAACCCAAGTAATTTGGGGCATCTCTTGGACCACCCTGGCCAACAACTCAAAGGGAGGAACCTCCTGTCTGGCACTGTTTCTTGTTGTGTAGCCTTTACCTATACACATGGACTCATGTAGAGATAATGTATGTATAATTTGTCAGTAGGTTGTTGGACTAATATGGTTCCCTCTGGTTTTTTAAAACTAGCTATGCATTATTTATCTCTCTTCTCTCTCTCACTGTCTAACCCTTCTGCCATATTTCTCCACTTAATATGTCCCCATTTTCCCCACTTCTCCCTTGATAACACCTGTCTCTTATGATCACACCTCCCTTGAATTCCTTCTTTTGCTTTATCCCCATTTCCCTGTATAACCCTTCCTCCCCCTCCCATTCAAATAACCCCAATTTTTATCAATTTCTCTCTTAGTAACACCTGTTTCCTACTGTTCTTATTTCCTTTTGTTTTGAGGGAGGGGTTGAGGAATCTTTTTATCTAGGTCCAAGGCTGCACATGGCATCTGGTATTGGAAGACAAATGACAGCAAATGCATTTCCAATGACTTCAGTGTTTGAACAGGTTAGGAGAATTCATGGTTTGATTCTTCCCAATGTACATAAATAGCTTTGAGGCTAGACAAAGGATTAAAAAATCAAAACGAAAACAAAAAACAGTTCCTAGAATTTCAGAAATGCTGAAAAAATCCAAGTAAATATGACTTAAAAGCCTTACAATTACATTTAGATTCCATTGCTATAAACAGAGGTAAAAAAAAAAAAATCAATGACAAAACCTAGAACCAAAACTGATGCCACAACAAATAGAGAAAGATCATATTACAAGTCCCATCAAATCTTGCTAATTTTGAAGGAATGGGAAATTCGTATGAAGAAAACATATGGGTCATGCCAAGTAACCACCATGCTGCCAAAGTCCCACCAGCATACCAAGGTCAAGTTAATATTTCTAAAATAGCACCATGTTTATAAGATCAATAAGAAAATTTCACAGACCTGACTTTAAGACTGCAAACTAAATGAGCAGCCTTCTCTCTTTTTGTTTTTGCTTCTCAATTATATTTTTTAATTAGCATACAGAATAACAAGTTTCATTGCTTCCTAAAATATATGACACATGTATATAAAGAGTTCAAATGGAGTTATTCTATAACAGTGTGGCAATGCCCCTATTAGATACCACAGGCTAACATGTAAAAGACCCAGTGCCAGGAGTGGGTTACTTCTTTTGAAATTGTTGGTTAGTGAGGTCCCATAGGCCCCCAACCATTGCATGCTATTGCCACTGTTCTTAGTTACCCTCCAGAACCTGATAGTAACATGTTTTCTTGTGGCATTTTTTTTTCTCATGGCATTTTTATACTCACGTGCTTCATTGATCCCCCTGCTTCTTCCCCATCTCTCTGCTTCCACAATCCAAAAGACTCTGGGATGAAAATTTTTTACAAGTAAGTTCCTCAAACTTTTAAGAAACAGAATTCCCAACCTGTACAGTCTCAGAGACTAAAAAAGGAAGAAAGGGATAAGCCAAATGGCTTTAAATACAAGAGATTTAAGGAGCTAATGGGGAAGGTAAGAGAAGCTTATCTGTTATTTCTTCCTAGAATGTTCCACTCCATTCTATCAGAGGCAATTCTGTAAAATAATTTCTCAATTTATCATCATGTTCTTTCTCTGCCAACATCTTCAAATCCATACTGCTGCTGTGCCTGTTAGAGTCATACCTCTTTTTACCAGTTTTCTTTTGTATCCAACTTAAGGCTACCTTTATTAAATGTGTAATCAAGCAAATGTTAAGTATTCATTGAGCATGCAATCTGTGCCTCTCATTGAGCTAAAGTATTATAGAGGGGAAGAGAAAAAGGAATACTAACTCATGAACACCAATCTTGCAAGGAACTAATTACAGAGTTCAACATATAGCACCAAAGAATAGCCTCAGCTCAAGGTCAGATGTGACAAAGTATTTATGCCTTATAGATAGAAAATGAATTACAACTGAAAGGATCCAATTAAACCATTTTTAAACAAAATTATGTGCAATACAGAACATAAAATAATAGTCCCAGTCTCCATTAAGATCATCTATAGAGACTTTGTTTCCCTTCTGCATTGTAAGTCTTTCAGAGACAGAGAATTTTCTAGTGCCTACCATGCTGGTGACTATACTGTTAATTTTTGTCACTGCTGATTTTAACATACCTGACCTTTGCTCTACTTGAACTGCATATACAAACCATTCAAAATACACATGAAGAAGTGCTCAAATATTCAGCCTGATTATGATGTGTAATACTACAAATGTGCTTGTTCATCTTCTGAAAGCATGTATGTGGCATTGAGTTACTGCTTTCAAAGCTGAAGAAATGTTAGAGTGAAGAAGATAAACACCAGGATGGATATCCAAGGGGTCCCTGCTCATCACTAGCATTTACAGCAGAGTGCTAACATTCAAAGAAACCAGGTAGTTTGTGTATGGCTTCTATGTTAGTGCAACTGTGCCTTTAGTGAGCAGATAACAGTGTGTTTCTACAAAAATAATTATGTAGTAAGCCCTCACTAGTCTCTAAGAATTGAAAGACTCACTGCCATATCTATGACAGAGTTGTGATATATTTATAAAGTGTAATTTTATTCTAAATATTTAATAATTAGTTTTCATGTATTATTAAAGTGGTTTATAGTTGACATTTTGTAAGGTTTTTTTTTCATTTTTGTTGTTAATGAGCAGGACTCTTTGATTGGCTGGGAATTGTCTTTTTGTTCTTATTGATGTTATTGCTAAATAATTTATGTCTTAGATCAAAGAGCTTACAACAAGCTCTGGTTTCCAAATGTGGTATAAGTTAAATTTTTTATATTTTATCAGCAAATACATTCACAATATAGTTAGTAGTGTTGGATTTTTGTCCTATAAAAGTGAATTGTTGTTTTCTAAAAGAGCCAAACTCTCTTTATTTAGCCTAACTCACAAGAATGAAATGAATAAAGTATATAATACATTTTACTATTATATCTGCGTACATATTGGGGAAAACTTCATAAAATGAGTCATTAGACAAAATCTAAAGGGGATAATAGGATACTATCAGCAGGAAAAAAAAGGGGGAAGCAAATCCTAGAATATAATCAAAGTACATTATATGCATATATGAAAATGTCATATGGAAACTCATGACTTTAATAGTTACCATATGCTAATGAAAAAATAAAAGAAAAATTCTCAAAATTAGTGCCACACATTACTGAACTAATTCTCACCTTCTCTCTTTACATACTACTAAAAGTCAAGAAATTATCTTTCCTGCCTCAAAAGCCCATGAAAGGGAAGGTAAACCAATACATTTCAAAGTAGCAGTTCCCCGTTGAGTTACTGTGGTCTTTCACATGCATTTGGAAATCTACTTTTCTTTTCTCTGTTAAATGTGCTGTGAAACCATGGTGCTTTCCTTTCTTCTAAGGCATTGACTTACTGAATGAAGCATGTCTCATCCCCACTTCACTTCTCAACCTACACTGATATGCCTACTTTCAGCCTCATTTTAACAGTATTTCAGAGATGCTTGGTTATCATCCAAGTACTTAAGTAAGGAGGCAATCAAGAAAGACAGGGAAATGGAAGCAAGCATATAAGGAGCTACCAGGATGACTTGGACATGGGGAAGTAAAATAGCTTACTCTGTTCACAGCAGCAGATCAGTCTACTGCTGGATTCAGAGCCAGGCATATTCTACTGCCATTTCAGTCCTACACTCTCATAAGGATGACTCATTAAGGATTGAGTTGCAAGAGCTAGAAAAATGTCCCACAGGTTAAGAGCAGTGTCGACTCTTGCAGAGGACCCAGATTTGATTCCCAGCACCCACATGGCAGCTGACAACTGCCAGTAACTCTAGTTACAGAGGCTCCAGCACCTTCTTCTGGACTCCACAAGCACTGCATGTCACAGGTGCACTTACACACATGCAGGCAGTACACTCATACACATAAAATAAAAAGAATAAATAAAATATATAAAAATAATTGAGTTGCAATAATTTAACACATGTATCTTCTATTAACAAACACAGGTACCAAATCTACTCAAGAAGCAGGTATGTTGTCATCAACCACGTCTACTTGTAGTCCTGAAGAATTAACTCCATTAAAACCTTTTCCCATAGCCTGAGAAAACCTCAAGGATACTCATGCACTCAGGCTAACTTTTTGACAGAATGTTTAGTTTAGGGAATAGTTGTCACACCTCAACTAAGGATCTAACCAGCTACTAGAGTCACCATATTCAGAAAAGTCCAAAATAAGATGTCCATATTAGCAATAAAAAGTTGCTCTCAGTACAGATTCAATTTAGAAATCAGAATAATTTTTTTCATAAGTCATTCTGCCTGAAGATGTATTTGATATTTCACCTGCATCCAGTTAACATGGGGAACAGAAAGGTGAGTTAATCCAAGGTCAGTTTCTAAGGCATTGGGGGAAGTATGGTATGATCAGAGGAGAAATTTAAATGTGCTTGCAATGTCTGTGAGAAAATCCAATCGAGTTAGTACATGAGCAACTGGGCGGATAAGAGACCGACATGATTAGTTTGGCTACAAATATAAAGATGTGAGTTATTTGTATACAGGTGTTACTAAATACTTCAAGAATAGTCATCTCATCTAGAGTGAAAAGTTCCTAGATAAACCCTAACTTGAATATTGCCTCAAGGGGTTGTGAAAAATCTTGAGAGTGGCAAGTATCAGAAACTATAAAACATAGTACATTCTTTAAAAAAGAGAAAGATGCATGAAATGATGCAGAGAAAAGAATTTAAAGTGTTCACCAACTTTGAGTTATTAGGGACTTTAAAAGAGCATTTTTGCTAGAATGATAAGATGCTAACAAAATTGTTTTGAGTAGATAGATGAATGGGAAGTAAGAATTAGAAAAGAGCATATCAAAACTCCTAGCAAAATAATCTTTGAGAAACATTCATAACTTATGTCTTTTGCAACCAGTTGTGAAAAAAAAACAAAACAAAAAACATTCATCCACTCACTTATCTTGGGCTATTGAGGCTGTTATAACATAGTGTTATAAAGAGGCTAGAAATCTGAGATCAGGGTGCCAGCAAAAAGAGGTGAAAGTACTCTTTCAGATCCTTTTTTTTTTTTTTTTTTGAGACAAGGTCTCCCTGTAGGCCCAGCTGTCCTGGAACTCACTATGTAGACCAGACTGGCCTTGAACTCACAGAGATTTGCCTGCCCCTGCCTCCCAAGTGCTGGGATTAAAGGCATGTACCACCATGCCCAGCTCGGATCCTTTTTAAAGGACAAAATCATATGTGTGAGGATTCCATCCTCATGACCCAATGATCTCCTAAAGGCCCCTCCCTTTGATGTCATCATATCGAGGGTTAGTATTTCAACACATGGGGGGCATACACATCCCATCCAAATCCCCTCTCAAAAGAATTTGTCATATTTTACTTGTGGCATCTAGAAAGGGTTCACATTTCTGGTCTTTCTGTGTTTTCCAGCTCTGATCCATCTTTGCGTCTTCTGAGGAATGTTCTTGCACCTTTCTGGGTAGATGCTAAGGCTCTGTTAGCCCTCGTGCTGGCATGCTATGATTGGCAGGTGTTTGATGCCTTGGCTGCACTTGTTTTCTCTAAGCTTTCCTGTGCTGTGTACTGGCATTAACCACTACTGGCCTTACTTTTCCTTGTTTCCTTATGTCAATCATAGCATTTGATTTCAGGCTGCCCTTCTGCTTTAGATACTTATCCTTATGAGGAGACTTAGATCTCCTTCATCACTGCAAGCTTGATAAAGTTAGTAACGGTGATTTTGAATGTAAATTTTAGCAATCATGCAAACAGGTACTGCTCTAGACATTTTAAGTCAGGGGCATGCGGACTACTTGGGCTGGCATAATTACGTTGTCCACTTCTACTTATAGAGTAGTTCGACGTCATACTTAGTGCTGTCTGTAAAATGATCCTTATCCTCCTATATTTTTAGTCTAATGGGATACCTTACTAGGTTCTGTTGGTAGTTAGCTTTAATCTAACCAACGTCATGACATATAAAGATTTATATATTGAATTCTCATAGCTTGACTGATCTTACTGACCAATGCATTGAAGCACAGAAGACCAGGGTTCGAATCCCAGCACCCACATGGTAGCTAACAACTGTCTGTAACTCCAGTCCCAGGGGATCCAACAGCCTCTTCTGACCTCTGTGGGCATTGCACAACAAGGGTGCACTTACCTACATGTAGGAAATACATGCATACACATATAATAAAATTTTTAAAAATTTTTAAAAAAGATTATATGCCTATGAAATGAGTATCAGAACTTTAAACTTTTTCAAAAGCTGTACATCAATTTCAGTAGAAAAACAATGACAAATAATACTGCCTTGTACCTTGTGAACATTATAACATATATGCTACAAATAGAGAGAAAATAAGATAAATGACCAAAACTTATACTATTTCTGTCTCCAGATTCTACTGGTCATTGTTTTTTGTACTCAGTACTCTGAATGTGTTCCAGACCTGAAGATTGAGGTTTTATGCTCTGGGGAATTCTCAACTCTTTAAATATCATTTCTCTCCCTTTCCGCATTCTTCTTTCTGAGTTGGTAGCATGTGCATGTTGAACTACCTGGGTCTGCTTTTGATGTCTTCTAGCTGTTCCTTCATATTTGCCATTCCCACGTCTTAGTGCTGTGTTATTCTCACTCATCATTGTCTCTAGTGGATTTTTAAAAAATGTTTTCTAGTCAATGTATGTAATTTCGTTCTAGTTTTATTTCAATAACTGTGACACTAAATCCCATAAATTGTAATAGTAATTTTCCAAGCATGGTCTTCTTGCTTCATTATCATGTCTTATTTTACTAGCTTAGAGTTTCCTTTCCATTATTTACCTTTTAAAGAATTTTAAAAGTGTTTTAAAATTGTTTTGATTATTCAGTTATTCCTATTTTGTGATGTAGGTTCTATAACTTCATAAGTCTGTGGCACTTATTGTTTTGACTCCTCTTGATTGTGAAGTGATCTGTGTGAAGCCGAAGTATTTCCAACATCCTGTGTAGAGTCAGCGTTTGGGCTCTGTGAAAGAAAGCCAGCTTTGGAACGCCATTTGGTATTGGTAAACTTCAGTTCCCACTTCCAAGATCCTCCTCTTTTTGTTCCAGCATCTTTATTGGTAATCTCTTTAGAGATGTCTTTTCTAGAGTTTAAAAATAATTACATGTTATTTTTTATAAACATTTGCCTGGTATTTTTCATGAGTTTGGAGCAGATGAGAAGTTCAACACAGGCTGAATTCTCAGTTCCTTCTTTCAATCAACATTTCGTTGGCCCTGACCTCAGCTTTGTTTTCAACTCAATTGTGATCTAGAAGAATTGAAATATGAGTTTGAGTGAGGAAGTGACAGACTCTGAGATGATGCTGTAATCAGGCATAGGGTCTGGGGGCATGTGTCTGTGGTGAGATGCTGCACTGACCACTGCCAACATCTGTTCTTAGCTCTTCTCTGACTACTGAAACTGCCTGAGGGAAAAGCTGCTGTCTCAGCTCCCTTATTGATGCTCCTTACTAATCTTTCCCCTCAATTCAATTTGAAAATACACTTCTGTTATGAAATCGGCCAAGCCCTAAGTATTTTGCACCTACAAAATATGCTCTTAAATAAGAGTCGAGGCTACTTACTTTTTTTTTGTTTCTCACTTTAACCTTGTACAAACACAAAAGGAAACCCATTTCTTTCATCCTTCTCCCTAAATCTCATTAACTACACTAAAAAAAGGAAGTATTGTTGTCTTCATATACTCCTTTTCAACTTTCTGAAGTGTTGTAGTCTCTAAATCTTATAAAATTTTTTACCTTAAAATACTATGTAAATGTCTAATAAAACATGATAAAAGTCAGAAATTATTTCTGGAAGATTTCATAAAAATATGCTCAAATCTGTGAAAAATGAAGGAAAAAATACTTATAAAATTAAATGAATCTAGCAGTAGAGGAAGAAAAAAAAACATGTAACAAAAACGTATCATAAAACAGCATTTTAAAAACTTCATTGAAATAATATGTGAGAAAAAACTCAGGCCACACTTTCAACCATGGCATACTTATTCATGCCGGTGACTGTCTCATTAGTTTCCTTGGTAATAAACTTGTCTACTGTGTTCCTTCACCCAAATGGGGTGTCTTAGGCTCTAAAGTTTATCCATAGTCTCATTTCTTCTTAAATACCTCACTTCTTTGGAATGAGATGGAGGTTGAAAACAATGGAACAAAAAGTGAAAAGGAGCTGGTAAGTACTACTTTAGAAGGAAGCGTTTTGCGTCTTTCTTTTCTAAAAAGCCTGGTTACACTGAGTCACAAAGCAAAATTAAAAGTCATGGACCTGGGAAAGAGAGTAGTAGGAAAAAGCAGAGATTGATAGGGGTGGCAGGGAGCTAAGAGAGTAGGAGGGGAGTAATCAGAATGCAGTATGCACATGGGTGAAACTGTCAGAGAGCAAGCCAGAAGTAGGAGCCTGAGCCTGGCTGGGAGCAGTCAGATCCATCCACAGGTCTCTTTCTTCATCCCACGTAACAAGGAAGGACTTCCTTCTCCAGGAGAGGAAAGCCAAGTCTTGCACTGAAAAATGTGATTCAAGAGGAACATGTATAACCTGGAAATTGAGAGAGGCCAAATTTCACTAAATGGTAAAGATGCCAACTCTTCTAGAAGCCTGAAGAGCCCAAAGACTAGAATATTATTTTATTCACCAGAAAATATGGCTGCCTCAGTAAACAGACAAACTTGCCACCTGACCACCTTCAAAGAGTTAAAAGTTATTAAACTACATACCAAAAAACTCCTTACCCAAGCAAACCAGAGCTGAAACAGGAGTTAAAATGGCAGAACCAGATTAAAACAAGAAGTCACTGTAACAGAGGAAAAGAGACCACTATAGAATTGAACTCAATCCTAAACACAATGTGGACAATTGGGAATTTATAGTCAAGGATCAGGGAGTCAAAAGATGGGAAAATTCTATGAAGAAAGATCAGAGGTAAGAGAGAACTCAGGCTAAGTAGACTTTTTAGGATTTTTGCCGAAAGCAAGCAAACCAGACTTGTATCGTGTATGTGGGAATAGTAGAGGGAGTATTTGATCAGACATTAAAGACTAGAGTCCTTCCTAAACGATATTCTTGTTAACGATGGACTATGTAGGCCTGATAAGTATGAATACTTAAGGTCAAGACCTAGATATCTCACAGTTTTTTTGGCCAGAGTTAAGTCCAGGAAAGATGCAGAGGTTTTCTTGTCATTCCTAACAAATGGACATCATCATGAAGCTTTCAATAAACTTCTCACTCCTAAATATGAATGGACATCCAATAATCATCAGATATCTGCATGAAGCCTCCAAGCCTCCAACATGAGAGAGAGAGAGGCCTCCCGAACAAAAGTTCCCGGCGGGGGCGGGGGGGGAGACACTTGAATCCTCTGCTGAATCTCCTGTAAGGCCCATTAACTGGTAAGAAGTTTAATGATTGTGCAGCGTTTGGAATGTCACAAGTACAGATCATAATTGTAATTTATCTTGAGATATCTTTGGCCCCTGAATAGCCGTTCTTTGCCCATCTTTGTGTGTTACTAACAGATTAAAACCTTTTGGAATATATTAGCCTAACAAAACCTTGTTTCCACCAACCAAAAACCTGAGTGTCTTAGATAGCAGAATTCTCCCCCTTTGCTATAACCTCCCTACCTAATATGCCTACCAACATATTTGAAAAATATGCAAATTTATTACTTTCTTTGTTCTGTTACTAAAAAATTCCTTAAATTGCTACCTCATTGGAACACGGAATTTGCAGAGACCTAAATCTGTGCTCCCAGGCCATAGCCACTCTTATTTGGCTCCAGAATAAGCCATCTCTTGATTCCTTTTCAGTGAGAGCTGTCCCTGTTTTTGACATCATAGATTACAAGAACAATAGTCTCTAAGAACACATATGAATAGGAGTTTTATGAAGAAACAAAAGAACAGAGAGGAAATTAGCAAAGATGAGAGCAATATGAAAGACTTTCTGAGCACTAAAAGCATACGTTTATAGATTTTTAAAATGCCAATTGTACATCAAAGTGGTAAATGAAATGGAATGATTATCAGAATTCAAAACTAGAGATAAAGAGGAGATCTTGAGACTTTACAGAAATCATTCACAAATAAGTCATACACAGGGGTTCAAATACTGTTTTGTTTCTTAAGAATAAAACTGACACTAAATTATAATGCCTCAAGGTCTCCAAAATTCTAAATTCAAATCATACAGGCCTTAAAATTATTTTCCTCGCCAATATAGAAATCCAGCATAAGAATAAATTCATGCTTTCTATATGCATGGATTTTATATCCCTAGTTCATTTTCATGTCTCCTAAAGATACATCTTGAGAATAAGAAGCTGTGTATTAACATGGTAGATACAGATATTAGAATAGGACTCCTGGGTTTGAATCATGATTCTTCATTTATCTTGTGAATTGCTGTAAGTGGTTTAATCTGTGTAACTTGATGTCTTAGTTACTTTTCTGTTGCTATGATAAAACACCATAACCAAGGGCACTTAAAGGAAAAAGAGTTTATTTGAGTTTACCATTTCAGGTTCCAAAGGGATTAGAGTCCTTCATGGCAGAGAGGCAGGGTGAAGTTTTCAAATACGTGGAGCTTATGAGGGACATTCTCATTCTAACCACCACATTTGATTTTTTATTTCCTCATTGGTCAAGTGGAATGATAGTAATATATATATATACATATATATGTGTATATATTCATGATATGCCTATATAATGATAGAAGGGCATATCATGATTCACTGAGTAGAAACTTATGAATAATGCCTGACAAAATGCATCCATGAGATTGTCATTATCTTGGGTATATCACAGAAGCTTCAGACTTATTATCCAGGATAGAGGAAGTTCTACACAGCCCCCCCGCCCCCAAATGAAGGCTAGATAACAGTGGTACATCAGACCTAGAGAGTAATCTGTACTAGAACAGTACAGTGGAGGGCTCAGGAGTGAGGTGTCTGGGGCCATGAGTATTTGGATAAATTACAACAGGTGAGTGGCAAATATTTTTGATCATTTGGAACACCATTACTGTATTATAAAGAAAATTTAATTGTTTTAGAGCCAATCCTTAAGATTTAGAACTGCAGAAAAAATTATGTGAAATATAATTATAGTATATAACCTGGTGTAATAGTGGAAAATAGTTACCTAGTTATAGAAATGTATAAAACAAGTAATTAATCTAACCCATATGTTAATGTAATTATAATAAGAGAATAATGCAAGGTGAGAGAGAGGCAATGGGAATCAGCAAGTGGGCCAAGACCTCATGTTCTATGCCAAGAAGTCAATAATCATGGCCTAAAACTGACACACCAGTAAGCATCAACATAAGATTATTACTTAGAGATACAGAAATTAGTATCAGAAGATGCTGTTAAAAATGTCTGGAGAGTTTCCCCTATAGTAATGGAATAAAGAGAGACCTCTGACTTTTAAACAAAACTTCTACAAAATATAATCTTTTTATTTATTTATTTATTTATTTATTGTCTTTTTGAGACAGGGTCTCCCTGTACCCCCAGCTAGCCTGGAACTTGTTATGATGTAGACCAGGCTGGTCTCAAACTCTCAGAGATCTGCCTGCCTCTGCCTTCTGCATGCTGGGATTAAAGTGTGTGCCACCATGCCCAGCTTTTTTTTTCTTTCAAAATATGCTTTTTAGCTATGACATATTTCTTTTTACAAATAAATTATCACAAATAAAAACTAAAAACAGTTAATTAAGGAGTCATGGTACATAAAAGTGTGTTCACTATTGAACCATGATTATATGTGAATCATGTTGGATCCTGAAATATAAAAATCAGTCTCCATGCCTAACAAAACAGAGAGAGAATTAAACAGAAAACTCCTAATGGTATCCAGTTTGATAAATGTCATCATAGCAGTATGAACCATACACTGGAGTCTGAACAGGTGACAAATTCATTTGCTCTTCCCAGACAAGTAAACTTTTGAAAATAAGGGTTTTAATAAATAGTTATAGATGTACTTTACAAATAGTACAAGGAAGTAAGAAAAGCATGGCCCGAGAACTGGATAATTTTTTTTTTGCTTCATTCTCTAATTATACAGTTTTTTTTTCATGACTTTGGATTTCCTTGTTATAAAATTCAGTACTAAATATAAGGTGATAATGGACCATATAAAATACTTTAAATTATATGTGATAGAATTAGACTTAGTCATGATATTTCAAGCAACTTTCTTTGAATACTTTGAATAATTCAAGCAGACTATTAAAGTTTTAAACAATTTTAGTGTAATTTCTATATAATAAAATATCATCCTATTTCAGGGATGACAATGGAGTGGCTCAAGGGTCTGCTTTTGAGAAATAATAATGGCTCAGGTGGTTATAGAATTTGTCAGCAAAGTGCAGGAGTATTAGAAAACTGATGTGATGATCTTGAGCTGAGTCTCAATTCCTCATTACTCAGGGGATTCAATAACTGACCAACAAAGGAAAAAAACCACTCATTGTAGATGCTAATATAAATCTTAATTTACAGCACCATTACAAAAGGATAATTATCTCATTGCATAAAAAGAACAGAACGTTTCTAAAACCAATGGTTTTAGAAAAAAAGAACTCATGATTTACTCAAATATTCATACCAAGTTTGTAAATATTCCAAAACAATTGCTGAAACTATGTTTCTCCTACCTATTTCCTTAACCTTTCATATGATAGTTTTATGGTGATACTTTTAAATGCTTTAATTTCTAAAGCATTTTCATTGCCTGGAAAAATCTACACATGAACCAAAATATTCTGAATTGCTAGGGAAATTTCACCTGGCATTAAAAATTAGCATGGAAATTAGTAAAGAAGTAGAAAATCCATTGACAGATAATTGAGGATTAGCGGTATCTCAAAAGAATAAAGAAGGAACTCTGACATCTTGAGTCTTTAATGAATCAATTACAATGGCTAGGATTTCTACAGTAAAACACAGAGTAAGAGCTAGCTTCCTCATGCAAATTGGTAGCACACTTATCCTCTCTTGGTGCCAAACATGAGCAATACAATGTCTGAATTGGTAGTAGAACCATTCCATATTTAAGCTTCTTTAATAGAGAGAAAGGTATGCAATAGAGACCACAGAATAATCCACAAAAAGAACCTTGTCAGTTACTATTACAGGAGTTGGATGTGCCTCCCTCTCTTAAATCTCACTGGAAACTTACCAAATTTCTCTTCCTTAATTTTTAATTTTAAACAAATATATAGGCTTTTGAAGTCCCTAAGAATGAATACCTTCACTTTCTAGGGGATCCTGAACCTCAGGATGACGCCATCTCTTGGGGGTGAACTTCTCTCTGTGGCCAGTAAGACATAATATTCGAAAGATAACTGGGGAGGCCATTGTTTTTGTTGATAGTTTGCCAGGTAAAAATGCATGGCTTTTTTACACATTACAAATGATGAGTAATGATTCAAAGCACACTGGCATCTCCACAAAGGAACAGGCCATATTTAAGAGGCTGTGAGAATTTTATTTATGAACATCTTGCCTCTTGTTTCATTTGTTGAGAACGAAATGTGCAGCTCTCCTTTGGGATGAGGGTGGGGGTGTGGGAGTGTCGTTCCCTGCCAAGCATTATCAAAGCACAATACATTATCGCATTTAATCCTTGCTACTTTGGGAAAGTGTTCAGAAAGAAGTTAGCATAGTACTTTTGGCCACCGTCCTGAGGAAAGACCTAGCAACTAGATGAACCCAAAGTAGTCCTCTAGGAACTGATTGGTTCATCTAGAATTCATCTAGAATTGATGATTGGTTACTACATTCAAATTGTCTGTAAAAACATTACGGTTTTTGTTGAATACCTACTTAGCTTGATATGTGAAATTTTATGCGTGCCAAGTTCAGCATGGTAAAAATCCCTAAGTGCTGAAAACCTAAGAAGGAACTTCCCTGGGGTGGAAACATTTAACTTGTGTTGCCACAACTTTTTGCTGGGAGAATTAAAGACATCCTAGTTGACTCCACTGGGAAGACTTTGGAAGTTTGTACCTCGTTCCCCTAGACTTTCCTTGGGTCCCTTTTCCCTTTACTAATTAGCTCTGTATCCTCCGCTGTAGGAAAACTGTAGCTGTATGACTGTACATGGACTCAGTGATTCCTCCTAGCATATGACTGATGCAGTTCTTGGAGACCCCAAAACACAGAATAAGCATTCATATTATCTGCATTTTACAGAGGATGATACTGAGGCTAAGTGCACACCAAAGTTCTTGTCACACTTTGAGTAAGGGTAAAAATCTGTTCTTGAAGGAGCATACTGTTGGCTTACACTGTTTTTGAGATGTCAAAATAGTTTCCTTGTTGTTCATGATGATATTTTTCCAATTCTCTCTCTCTCTCCATATATCTCATAAATAAACAAAGATATTTTACACACACACACACACACACATACACACAATGTATTATCAGGCACTAGACTGGAAATCAGTAAACCACAGCCTGTGGTTCGATTGATTTTGCTTGCCCTGTGCTTTGGTACAGCCTACACGGTAGGAATGGTTTTATACCTTCAACTGGCCAAAGGAATAAAAAGACTCCATATATCTCATAAATAAACAAAGATATTTTACACACACACACACACACACATACACACAATGTATTATCAGGCACTAGACTGGAAATCAGTAAACCACAGCCTGTGGTTCGATTGATTTTGCTTGCCCTGTGCTTTGGTACAGCCTACACGGTAGGAATGGTTTTATACCTTCAACTGGCCAAAGGAATAAAAAGACAATAAACACTTTGTGATACATTAAAATGATGAGAAATCAAAATTGAGTATTCACACATAATAGTTTACTTGTTTTGTTTTGTTGAGACAAGGTCTTACTGTGCAGATCAGTCTAGCCGAGAGCTCACTACCTAGACTGTCTTTGAATTCACAATCATCTTGCTTTTGCCTCCTGAGTGCTAGGATTGCAAGCATGCATCGCCATGATCAGCTAAAAGAAAAGCATTTCATTTATTTACTTCTCTTCTGTAGCACTGAAGGGCAAGCCCAGGGCACTGCACATACTATGCAAGTGCTTTACCACTGAGCTACAACCCTTTCATGCATAATGTTTTAGAAATACACTAAGCCCATTGTTTATGAATTTCTGTGTCTGTTTCCATGATACAATGGAAAGTTGAATAGTTGCAACAGAGCCCACAAAGCTCTGGACAGGAAAACTTTGAAACTCCCAGACCCATCATGCTCTAAGTCGTCTCCTTATCCACACTTACTGCCTTGCACTGTTGTCATCTGTCATCTATTGTTTTTCCTGTTCCTACAACACAGAAAAATCCTTCCATCACCTATAAGCCTGAGTCCATATTATGTATTTCTGATGGCACGAACTTAGAGAGAAATTACTTCCTTTCTCTAGACCCGAGTTTCCTGATCTGAGAAAATGTGGATAACAGAATTATCGTAATAGTGTAGTTTATAAAAATTAAATAAAACAAGATTCAAATAATTCAGTTAAAAGTAAGGACTCAAGAAAAGGTGGTTACGTAGCTTCTATAATGGTCGGATTTTTCTCTGTAATAATATAGTTTACTGAAGATAATCAATACAAATTAAAAGCAATAAGTATCAGGGTTTTAAAATGCCTGTGAAAAAATAATTTAAAGGAAGAAAGGTTTATTTTAGCTCACAGTTTCAGGAGGTTAGCCCCTGGTTTCCTGGCACTATTGCTCTGAGACTGAGGTGAAGCAGGGTGTCCTAGAGGAAAGTGAGTGATGATGGCACAAGACTGCTGCTCTCAGGGCGCCAGAAGGCAGAGAAAGGAATGGAGCTGGGCACAAGATGTACCCCGCAGAGAAAAATCAACATAAACACTTCAGGGCATGACCCGATCCCAGCGACTACTTCCTCCAACTAGGTCCCACCTCCTGTTTCCCACACCCTCTCCATTAATGCTATCAAAGTATGGCTCTATCAATTGATTAACCCACTGATGATGTTAGAGCTCTCAGGATTCAGTTATTTCCAAAGACCCATCAGCTGAGCACTGGGCTTTTTAAACATATGAGCTGCTGTGGGCTATTTCAAACTCATCAGCTTGGTGTAACAGGAAGTAAGCAGAATTCTGGGATCAAAAGACTTGGATTCAATTCCCAGATCTGTCAGAGAAGTTGGGTCCATCTCGTACCTCTGAAGGTCAAAATCCTCATTACTTACAGGCCAGTGACACTTGCCTGGTTTCACTTTGAAGAGTGTTACAAAGATTTAGTAATACATTCTCTCAGCTTCTTGGCCTATAACAATACAGATCAAGATGTGTCTTCCACAACCCCTAAGATCCAGTCTTTCTGTCCTACCTGTATTCAGAGGCTTAACCATTATAGCGTGCTTTAAAACAGTACTCATCTACGCATTAGAAATCATTTTGAAGAGGCTGTCCTACATCTCACCTCAATTTCTTACTTATCTGCTACAGATTATCCTTCACTTTTATCAGATTGCAACTGACCTAATTTGTAAAGACTTCAGTGAAAGAAACACTCATTAAAAACCTCTATCTTTTAACTGCCTGTCTTTCCTCCCCACAATAATTTAGATCAGACTGGCCCAATACAAATACCTGAGAAAACTGTAGCACCATCTGTCCCTCACAAAACTTCTGAAGGGAGCTTGGAATAGAAGCTCTAAGGATGAGGGACAGACATGTACTGCCTAGGGGTGAGGCTGAAGGCATTTTAGAGGAACCCAAGAACCTAAGAAATGCCTGAGAAAATATAGTAATGTCTAACTTATTCCCCTTTCTCATACAAAACAGTTTAAGGAACCTCTTGTCACTAGTCTAGTCATTGATAGGACCTGAAAATGGGAAATATTTTATTTTAACTACTAGACTTCATGTAAAATAAATACAATGAAAAAATTCTCAATAATGGAATCATTCAATCAAAATTTATAAAATCTACTGTGCGTAAAACATACAAAACTGTAGACCCTGAATCAGTTACCAGTTCCCACAAAAATACTATCAACCTCAAAACCTCACTAAGTTAATTTCTTGTTCACAGTTTTTGATAATCTTATTTTTATTGTATGTGTCTACATGGACGGAAGTCAGAGAACAACTTTCAGGAGTGGTTCGCTTCTCCCATTGTGGATTCTGGGGACTGATCAGGCCATTAGGCTTGCACAGTAAGTAACCAATGAGTTATCTTGCCAGCTCCTTGCTCAAGTTTTGAGATAGTGGAGCTGGGAGGAGTAACAGTCACCTACGTGGCTCTGTGCCGCACATCTTTTGCCCTCCTCTTGGTATGGGCAGGACTGCCCAAGGACAGCTACTATAATAATGCAAAAGTGCAAGGAGGAAGCATCCTTAAGGTATAGGTTCAGAATGGTCCGATGTACATTCCACCATACTCTCAGCAAATCACATGAACAGTTCCCAAGATAAAGGGTATGAAAGTATCCTCTACTCCAAGTAATTGTACGTAGGTATGAGTAATTTTGGCCAACATTTCAATCTATGACAAACTTATGATATAAGACAGTCACTCGGAGCCTTTAGAATACCTCAGGAAATGCTCAAGTTTTTAAAAAAGAAATTTTGTACCAGAAGAGTTCAATGTCAAATATAATAACAAATCACATATACCATAACCTACCTAGCTCTTAAGGATTAGGTGGTTAGAAAGACTGAGTGGCATGATTCACATAAGCAGTGCTTGAGTGTTTGGCTGAATTAATAAATTATGGAGCTGATTTGCATATATCATGGCTAAAACTTTAACATTTAATGATTGTAACAAACTGATTATTATCGTCCTAGCTTTATTGCAAGTTTCAATTTATTTTGAGCTCAGTTCTGACTATTACTAAAGATACTTGTATTATCGGTCAATTAAATTTGGTTTTGTTTCTCAGAAGGTGCATAAAGACTTCTGTTTTATTTTAATAGCCTATATTTAGACTCACTCTGTATTTCCACATACTAATACAAATCTGTGCTTAAGGCCTGACACAGATACATAATAAGTGTCCATAACAAATAATTTATGAGTCTTCAAAGAAAATTTTCTGCTAAGGGTTATCATTTACCATTTGGTCTCTCATCAAAACATACAGTTACACAATTAACACCTAGACTAGGGATTCTGAATACAAATGCCTACAATACCTTCTTTTTCTATCAGTCACCACTCCCTACAATGTTTGCTATTTAAGATATCACTAAAAAGTCAAAGAATATAAAATAGAAAGAACTTCACTGATTAAAATACATGTCATAAAATCTATTTACTGAAGCTGATACAGTTTATTTAATTAAACATGTCCCAAAGCCCATTTTCCTTCACATTAAGCATAGTTATAATGAACTTAGCTAATTCATTCTTCAGCTAAAAAAAATAACCAGCAACATGTAAGAAAGTATAACTAGGTAAGGAGATTTTGTGGAAGGTAAGCACATGAATAATACAAAGAAATAACAAAAGGCAAATCAAAATTGTAACTACCAGATGGCTTAAAAATTTATAAAGAACTACTATGTGATCCAGCAGGTTTTCTTCTAGGAATATGGTCAAACGAAAGCAAGAACTTAAATGGCATATTTGTACCTCGTGGTCATAGCAGCATGATTCAAAAAGTCCAAAGGTGGAAGCAGCCAACGAGTCATCAGCACATTGTGGCATGGGCATAAAGTTCTGTATTATTCAGTATTGAAGGATATTCTGATGCATGCTACTTGTGGACAAAATTTATACACATTATGTAATGAGAAAGAAGCCAATCACAAAATATCAAATATGATCCCAATTGTTTAAAGTATCTAAGAAGTCTAATTTCATACAGAAAGAAAGAATTAGTGAATATCAGGGCTGAGACACAGGGAGGGATGGAAGTGGCTGTTTGGTGGGTACTGAATTACATTTGCAAAGATGAAAATGTTCCAGGAATGTATGATAGCAATGATTACATAGCAACGTGGTGGACATTACACTTAAAATGGTTTAACATGGTAGAATGTATGTCATGTGTATTTGACCACAATAAAAGTCTCTTACATTTAAAACATAAAAACTTAGAAATATTGATGCCTAAAGTACTGAATGCAGACACTAAAATTATGCAGTCACCAACAGCACCTTCAAAATATCTCTGTAGGATATATGACACAGTATTCTAAAAATAATTTTGAATCACAAAAAAGTTATTAAATTGTAATGGTCCTAGTAGCAAGTGAGGGGGAGACATGGAGAAAGAGAGAGAAAAAGAAACAAACTTTTAGAAATTGTATTTTAAACAGTTGAAATAAATAATGGTGTCCTCTTAAGGAGGAAAATTTTGTAATTCAGAAAATCATCCCATGGGATCAGTTAGCCATTATTTGCCAAAGGGCTAAACTCACTGCTTAGATGATTAAAAATAATAATAACAATTGTCAGTTCCATTTGCTACTTTTTATTTGAGAAAGAAACAATAAAATTTCTTTCACTTAATTTTCTATAAAAACATTCACTCACCAGGTAGAAAGTGTGCTTATTATGATTGCTGACAGTCATTATAATGAAAGTAAACTATGCAAGAGATGTGACCTAAAGCTTTGTTTTATCCTGATCTGAATCTTGTGAAAATTATTCCTTTCAGCAGAAAAAGAATTTCTTAAACATTAACCAAGAAAAAAACCCTTTGAAAGTAGTATTCTGTGGAAGGTTAAAACTCTCTATTAAAAAGCAATCAAAATCAAAATGCTATCTCCCAGGGTCAAGCACCAAGAATCTCCCATTGAAAGACTGTCTGAGTTTTGCAATGCAGCAATGCCCTTTTGAATATAACATCAGGATTTAAGGTTCCACTGAAGTATTTGTGGGGCTGATGTAGCCGCACTGAACTTTTTTCATTTATAACATTGACTTTGTTCTCATCTAATAAAACATGGTATGATGACATTTTGTAGCCAGTATTAGGGTACAGAGAAAAACATCATTCCAGGTTTAAGGTATAAAGCAAACTTTAAATTTCACTCTTGCTGAAATTCAGTACTGTTATATTTGGTTTGTTCCTTGTAAAAAGAATGTAAGAAAATGTCTAGATCTTGTTTTTTAAAACATTTTATTTATTATTTTAATTTTTTATGTGTATAAGTGTTTTGCCTGCATGTATGTAAGTGCCCCAGTGTCATGCAATGCCTGCAGAGGTCAGAAGAGAATGTCAGATCCCCTGGAACTGGAGTTATGGAAGATTGTTAGCCACCATGTGGATGCTAGGAATTAAACCTGGGTCCTCTGGAAGAGCAGTGAATGTTTTTAACCACTGAGCCATCTCTCCATTAGTATAAATATTAATTATACAGATACTGAGTATTAACAATTAACTGAGTATTAAAACATTAACTATACAGATACTGAGTATTTCTAAAAGAATTTAAAGAGTTTTTAAGGACTTGAAGGAGAACAATGCAGACTAATGTAATTCATAATTGTCAGTGGAGAGAATTCTGAAAAAAATAATGAAGACTAAGTGTTAAAAACCTGGACACTTGGAAACTTGACAGCACTCTTTTATCACTTAACATTTTTGTGAGCCTGAGTATGTATTCTCTGCTTCTTATGCCTGTAAAATGAGAATAATATTGAATTATAGAGTTATTACAAAAATGAGGCAATAATGTATTCATGTAGCTATAAGACTGTATGTCCTTGTTAAAGGAGAGCTACTCCCTGCATCTCCCCTATGAAATCAGTGCTGTTATACTATACCAAGATCTCCAAGAGCTGGACTTCTGCCTACATGAGAGCTTTTCAGAACCATAAAGATGTATCAGATTGGAATCATACGTATGGAGAAAAATCAAATAGTATATTTTCAGCATCACCATTAGAGCTCCCTTCAGACTGTACAGAGTGACTCTAAAACCCAGTGGGTGCTGCCAACTGGACCAGCATCTTCTGAATGGGTCTGTCCAAAGCATGGGTACTTTCCTCCAGTATTATCCTCTTAAACATCTAAAAATACAGGTGTTGGTACATAAAAAGTACAATATGATCACTAGCAACTGTCACTACTTTTCATCCTCTTGGATGGAAACTGTGAAAAAAACTGAAGTCATGGTAAAATAGATTTTAAAAACAAAGAAGGAGGTTGTTAGGCAAATGCTACCCTCTAGGATGAACCTTTCAGCCACACGCTCCTTTTACCCACCTTCTGGGACAAAAAGACAGGACATGAGTTCACAAAACTTCTTATCATAGGTGAAATGATCAAGCCTTATTTTGATATTTGGAACTATGAAAAAATACTAAAATTCTCACCTACTTAGTTGGATATGAGAACCTAACCCATATGAAAATTAACATATGTTATATGTATAAACATTAGAGCTCACCATTTTAATCCATCTGTATTACAGGTCAGTAGCATTATGTTCATTCACATTGCCGCATAAACTTCACTCCATCCATGCACAGGGAGGCATGCAGGTGGGAACTCCCAATTATCATGACCTTGTTCTACATATTTTTGTATATTTTTATTGAATTTTTGTGTATTTCTTACACAATATTTTAATCATCTTTATACCCGCTTCCCCGTTGGCACCCTCCCATACCCCCCCCCACTGGATTTCATGCATTCTGTCATTTATGTTAAGGCCTATAGAGTCAAGTTAGTGTCCCCAGATGTCCCTCAGTGCAAGTTTATCCACTGGGGTCTAGGCAACCTATTTAGAGTTACTCCCTTAAAGAAGGTCAGTTCTTCCTCACCCAGCAGTGATCAGCTGCCAATAGTTCTTCCACTAAGATTGGGGCCTGCTATCCATTTCCACAGGTTTGTGCTGAGTTTTTGTTTGCTTGAGTTTGCATGGGTCTTATGCATTCTGTCACCATTGCTGCAAGTTCATATGAGCAAATGACCCTGTTCTATATTTTAACGTGAAAATGAGAAGCAAAGCCCTCTAAAAGGACTTTTGTTTTGACCTGTAGTTCAATGAAAATCAATATGATGCTTCTGGTTTATTCTTCCAGTGGGTCTTTTTTTCTCAGTAGATTTTATGTTTTACCATCTCTATCCTGTCAGTAGAAGAGAAGCACCTAATCTATCTTGTTCTCCATTCTTAGCCTCTAACACAGGATGAAATATATTTACTGATTAATATGTAAGTTCAATATGAATGAATCCAAAATCCAAGTGGCTTATAGTGTTAACAACTCCATTCAAGAAGAAAACTTGTCCCCGTGAGTCCATACAATGTGAATCCTTACAAGTTCATAAACCCATGAAGATGTTTTCATAATATAAAGAATTCAAAAACTTTTCACACATTATTTCCTCAACCCTTACCAGCAGGACATGGAAAATGACAAAGTGTATTAGTCTGATGTTACACTAAAGAAACAGACCTAAGGAGGTAATGTGATTTGGCCATGTTCAGTGAGTGAAATCATGAATGGACTATGATGAAAAACTAAAGTTGGTATCCTTGTAGCTGGAAGCAGAAAAGCATTGCAAGCCCTGCGTCCCCGCCCCCCCCCAAAAAAAAATCCACAGGACAAACCTTTAAGTAGTTTTACCAACAGAACTTAACCTAATTGGTCAAGGTCTTTCCTTTTTATTTTTCTTTCCAAATTTGTTTAAAAATATAACATAAAATTTATCATTGGATAATTGGAAGAGTGCACTTCCAAAAATGTCAAATATATTCACATTATTAAAAGCAATCTCCAGATCTCTTTCTTTATATAAAACTGAAACTTTACCCATTAAATAACTCCCCATGTCCCTTTCCACCCCGAACCTTTCTACTTGTTTCCATGAATTGAACTACTTTATGTATATAATTGGAAGCATACTGCATGTATATTTTTATAATTGGTAATGTCTCAGCATAATGTTCTCAGGTTTCATTCACTGGGCAAGTTCATTTTAAGGTCACTTTCTAAGTATATAATTTTAAAACATTAATTATCTCAATTAAAGTGAACCTGATCTGATTTCCTCCAGGGGAAAAAAAAAAAAAAACTCACAAATCTCAAATACATAGAATTAAAAGAAAACACTTAGGAAGTAAGTCCAATGTTAAAAATAGTCCAATACAGACAAAGTAAAATAATCTGTCACTGAAGAAGTCACATGAAATGGAAAGTGAGTCAGTTTTCATGGCCTATCATAGTAAGCAGTAAGAATACTGCAATGCTGCCGTATGACCTGAGTTCAGGTATTATATCTCCCATGAAGCAGAAAGTGACAGCAACTTATTGGGCATCTCAGCTTTGAGACACTTTCTTAAAGGACTATTGACACATCAATAAAACATATGCTGTATCTTTATGAGATAAAATGTTAAATTGTTTTAAAAGCAAATTTCAGGAGGAACCCAATAGAGGGATGTCTTTGGAAGCCTTTGTCAAGAAATGTCAGTGGACTCTCATATGAATATTTTAAAATTGCCCTGTTCTGACTTTTTTCTAGTTCCCTGTCTAGAACTTGTAATGTTAATTACTCTTGCCTTTATTTCTCCTTCACATCTCCTATTCCTGATTCAAGGACTTTCTTTTCCCCCTAGAGATAAGAGTTATGCATTTGGGGAGTCTTTTAGATAGCCCCACCGAAGGGTACTCCAATTGCCTCACCCTGCATCCCTGTTCAGCATGGAAGAAGAGGGGATCCGATGGCCTCTTCTGGCCTCCATGGGCACTGCATGACACGAGTGCACTTACCTACATGCAGGTAATACGTGCATACACATACAATAATAAAATATTTTAAAAAACATCCCAAGGAAAAGTAGCCAGTTTCTTGGCTAAAAATCAAAATGTCCTTGGGCCTCTTAGCAATGTACTCTGTTCCAAAGGCCAAAAATGTCAAAAGTGTTTGGGAGCTTTTATCTAATCCCTAAAAGATTTTAGGGTTACCTCTTCATAAGGGGGTATGCTAGAGTAGCAAAAGCCCCATAAAAATGAATAAATAAATCAAAGAAGAAAAAAGAGTACATGAAGTTGTCAGAAAAAAGTGATGGGGAGATATGGGAGAAGTTGGAGGGGAAGGAGCCAGCATGGATTTGATCAAAACACCTTATATGCCTGTATGAAATTCTCAATAAATTATTTATTTAAAAAAAGCAAATGTCAGTGTTTTTTAAATAATGTGTAGAGCTTTAGTGTTGCAATATGAAAATGCTCTGTGCACTGATGGAGTGGTAGTTATGTAACAATGTGAATGAACATAATGCTACTGAGTTACACATATAAATGGATTAAAATAGTGAACTCTGTTATATGTACTTTATCGTAATTATTAAAAATTAATATACATACACAAATTTGTATTTAAGTATTGAGAAATAATTTCTGAGTTTGATGATGTAGATCACATTATTTTCCTATTTGTATTAACAGTCCTGTGTAAGCATTTAGATTGCATGTGTGTGTGCATGTGTGTGTGTGTGTGTGTGTGTGTGTGTGTGCGGGTGCATACACAGGATCTTGCTGATCCTGATTCAGTTTGGTTAGGTACACTGGCTAAATGAGTTCCAGGGATCTGAGTGTTTCCCTACTCCGACGGATAGAGTTACAGACACATGCAATTGTGTGTGACATTTATGTGGATAATGGGGATCCAAACTCAGGCCTTCATTACTGTGCAAGTTGACACTTTGTCAACTGAGCTATCTCTCCAGCCCCAGACCCTTTAAAAATTTGTTATCTAGATTTTAATAGCAACTTTGCCTCTCCTATCCACAATACTGCATGAAAAACATACACAAAATCAATTTCACTGACTTTGGTATTAT
>NW_008345884.1:6473816-6518175 GCF_000622305.1 Nannospalax galili
TAATATAATATACACCTGAGGAAAGTGGGGTTTTATTATAAATGTGTAATTTTCAATGCTTAATCTGAAATTAATCTGCTTTATAAGTTAATCTGGTTAACTTATAAATTCTTCATACTTACAAAGTGACAGACAAGATCCAAAGTACAGTGAGAGAGAGAGAGAGAGAGAGAGAGAGAGAGAGAGAGAAAAAAACTCTAAAATATATGCATCCACATTTATTGAACGGTTAAGACCAAAATAGCTGAGCCATGTTTAATTGCTTTCTGCATGAGTCACATGCTTTTATTTTGAGCTATTTTTTGGAAAGCATTTGTTCTTCCATTTCTAGGTGTAAGGTCTATTTTTGCACTTTCCTGCTTTTCATTCCATCAGCATATAATGAGCAAATCCTATTGCCAAACATTATTGCCTACACTATTCAGTTGTTTAAATAGCTCTTAGATAAATATTTCATTAGTGTAAAATGTGTGAAAGATAGGTTAACTTTAGGGAGAAACGCTATTCATGCAACTCCAAATTCTCCCTAAAGAACTTTGCTCGAAGTCAAGCCTCAAGACCTTTCTCCAGCATCTTCAGAGCAGCCCAGTGGGACCCATCCTGTGAATGGGAATGGAATGATGGATGCCTGGAGTCTTCATGCCATTTTTAACAGGAAATCAATCTCAATAATTACATTAGCACAAAAAACAATAAATTCCATCTATAAACATGGTAAAATATTTTTCTTAATCTAATATCCTTGAAAATAACATTCAGGTCCTCATTTGAAATTTACTTCTACTGTATTCAATTTTCAGTTCATCTCCTGCCTACAAAGAAATTACTAAATGCTTCTAGGTAATTACATAATAAGTGAAACCTCATAATAAATGAAAAGACCAAAACACGCTATGATAGAAAGTGAAATATAAATAGTGATAGGTGCAGTTTGATTTATTCAGCCTGTCAAGAATCACTAGGTTACTTTCTATCATGCACAACTCATTCATTTGGAACTTATGAGGTGTCAAGCATTATGCTAAATATTTCACACTGATATTTCCTTTTAATTCACAGAAGAATCTTATGAAAATGAATTCTTACCTCCATTTTTGGATAAAGAAATTGATGTTCAAAAGGTTAATCAACATGCCCTAAGTTGCATAGTTTGTTAGAACTAAGCGAAGGCCTCTGGTGATCTGGCTCTAATCTTGTAGCAGTTCAGATAGTCGGAAGATGACCATCCAATCCCTCTGCAGATATTTCTGCTACAGAAATGAACTTTTCTACTTAAAAACTACGCTAATAGCAACCACCTTCATTCTTTTATATTTTATTATTCAGTTGCTTTAATTTAGAACTCCAGGAACCTCACTCTTTGTGTATCTGAAAAGAGATGGCTATATTTGTACTGATCTGGCATCTAGAATCTTAAGAGTTAGTCATCTGTTATAAAGTCCTCTTCTATAACCATAATGTTCCTTACCTTACCTTCTACAAAACACCATAGACTGCCAATGTCTCTGTAAAATGGGAAGAGTACACATCCAATGTTACAGACTTTTGATTGACTATCTAAGAAACTAGTTCCTGTTGAGTCCAACCTGGGGTTGGCATATTCTACATGCCTTGAGTCCTCTAAGGAAAAAAATTTGCAGGAGGTATGTTTCTACTTGAGAGAATATTATAGCAGACAGACAGAGAGAGTAAAAAATTACAAGCTTCTTGGGGCTGGAGAGTTGGCTCAGCGGTTAAGAACACTGACTGTTCTTGCAGAAGACCCAGGTTCAAATCCCAGGACCCACAAGACAGCTAACAACTGTCCATAACTCCAGTTCCAGGGGATCCAACAGCCTCTTCTGTCCTCCACAGTCATTGCACAACACAGGTGCTCTTACCTACATGCAGGCAATACACTCATACACATAAAATAAAAATAATAAATAAAATATTTTTTAAAAATTACAAGCTTCTAAAAGAAAGTTCAACAAGTGCTTCTAATTAGAAATCTACACATATATGCCCAGAGAAGACACATAGACAAACAAGGTTCAAAGTGTCCCTGAATCCTTAACTAGACTTATTGGTGATACATTTTCCTTATATAAAACCAACCTATAAAGGTGGTGAGAGATGGTTGTTCTCAAAAGCATAGATCCTAGACTGGAGAGATGGCGCCATGATTAGGAGCACTGGGTGTTTTTGCAGAGGACCTGGTTTTGGTTCCTAGCACCCACAAAGTGGCTAACAACAATCAGTAATTCCAGTTCATGGAATCCAACATCCTCTTCTGTCTCCAAAGGCATTGAATTCATGAGTGCCCTTACATTTAGGCAAAACACTCATACACATAAAATAAAAACTAATTAATTAATTAAAATAAAATTAAAAGCATAGATATCGAAACTAAGGTACAAGGGACATTAAAAAAATAGGAAAATAGACTACTCAAGAAACCAAAATAAATCTCTAGAAACTAATTTCAAAGGCACTAGAGTTAAAGAGTTAAAATAACCTTTGTGAAGATGCTCAGTAAGCTTGGGAAAGCTATACAGTGACAAAATAAGTATTTCAGCAATGAGAAAATATAATAGCAGAAAAACTGAAAGCAAAGAATACAATAGCTAACCTGACATTTTTACTAGAAGTATTCAAAAGTAGGCTTCCAACACCAGCTTTAAAGTTTAGTAACCACAACAATGACTGGTACAACAAATTGTAGTGATACATAATGGCACTTTTATCTTGATGGTAATCAACAGCTATCTAATTATCTTTAACATCCTCTCAGTGAGAGGTTGGAACTCATGGGTGGCACTGTAAACAGAGCCAAATATACATGGCTGGAGAGGTCATAGATCCTAGAGAAAACTCTACCTCTGTCACATCACTAGACAAATGTAACATCTTACTGTGTCAAATATGGATCCTTATATTTATAGACAAATAGACCATTCACCACTCATCAAAGAAGCTTCTTTTTGCAACAGATGGAGACTATTACAGAGTTCCACAACTGGTCACATACAGAAAATAAGTGTCTGACAGATACCTAGTCCTCAGTGGCAGATCTACAGTGGAACCGCTAAACCTAAGGTTCATGAAACATAGTGGAACATGGGTTAGAGAGAATACTATTGCATCTCTCAACTCAGTAAAGCTTCCTCATGCAACAGAGTGCAATGCACACAGAAGGCCTTAACTGACAAAGGTGTAGAAAATAAGAGACTACAGAGTGTGTGTCCCTGGATAGGACTCATATTAAACCTCACCCACCCATGACTCAGGGACCATTGTGGAAGAGGGTGTGGAAAGATTGTAAGAGCCAGGGCTAGTGCATGATCATAAGGAAACAGTCTTTCAAGCCTCTGGGAACTTGCTCATGTGAACTAACAACAATGGTGACAGCGTGCACAAGACCCATGCAAAGTCAATCAGACAAAAACCCAGCATAGAGCTGGGGAGAAATGAGCAGTAGGCCCCAATCTTACCAAGGAATTATTGACAGTTGATTACTGCTGGATGAGGGAGAGTTGATCTTCTTTAAGGGAGTGACTCTAGAAAGGTTAACTAGACTCATGGATGAACTTGTACCAAAGGACATCTGGGTACACAAACTTGATTCCATAGGCATTAACATATATGACAGAATGCACGAAATCCAGTGGGGAGGTTTGGGGGGGTACAAATGGGGGAGGAGGTCTAAATATGATTAAGATTTGTTGTGGAAAATGCACAAAAATTCAATAAAAAATTGAGGAAAAAAGGTAACTTGGACGAATCAAAAAAAAAAATCAGCATACTTGAGAAAGAACAAAATGAAAACAAATATGAAAAAACTAAGAAAGTCTTTAGGATATATGCTGTGGTGGTTTGAATGAGAATGTGTCCCCCATGGGCTCCAAGTATTCAGACATTTTGTCCCTAGTTGGTGTGCTGTTTTGGAAGGTCTTAGAAGGTGTGGCATGCTGGAGGAAGCATGTCACTGGGGGCGGGCTTAGAGCATTCTTAAGCCTTGCTAGATCTTGAGTCACTCTCTTGCCTCTTGCTTCTAGTGCCTGCTTAAAGATGTGAGAGCTTAGCTCCTACTCTAGCCACCTCTGCCACCATGCCTTCCCACCGTGATGGACTCTTGCCCCTTCAGAACAGTAAGGTAAACAAACTCTTCCTTTTATGACTGCTTTTGGACATGGTGTTTCTATCACAGCAACAGAAAAGTGACTAATACACATGCTTGATGAAATTTGGGGAAAAGAAAAGAAAAGGATAATGACTTCCACACTCCATAAATTTGAGGTGAAAAATGGGCATTCATGGTCAAGAAACCCAGGTCAGAGGCACTCAAATAAGATTGTACTCAATGAACTTACAGCAATGGTGACAGCATGCACAAGAGCCATGCAAACTCCATCAGACAAAAATAAGCATAGAACTGGGGAGATGGGCAACAGGTCCCAACCTTAGCCAAAGAGCTATTGGCAGCTGATTGCTGCTGGGTGAGAGAGAGTTGATCTTCTTTAAGGGAGAGACTCTAGATAGGCTGACTAGATTCAAATGGATGATCTTACATCCAGGTATACAAACTTGACTCCATAGTCCTTGACATATATAACAAAATGCATGAGGTCCTGAGGGCAGGCTGGGGTAAGGGGGCATATAAGGAAGGGGGTGCTAAAGATGATTAAGATGTATTGTATGAAATATACAAAAATTCAAATAAATATATTTTTAAAAAGCCAAAGACTGAGAAAATTTGAAACAACCAAGAAAATTGACAGTTTGTACAAGCGAATACTGTAAGATCATCCTCGGTAGATAGCCAAGCAGAAACCTTGTTGACCAGATAGGCTGAAAACTGCTACACAGAAATATTAAATCATATGTAAATATTAAATCATTGGTAAATATAAATACAAATGATTATAATACTAAAATTTTGGTACATAATTCACTTTTAACCCATGAATGAGAATTAAAAGTAAAAATATAAAAATTGTAGCTATCAAATGTAACTTCAATATCTCTTGTTTAAATTGCTTGAAACTAGAAATCTTTCAAACTGTGTGTTTTTGAATTTTGTAATATTTTAGTAGACTTTGATGGCTGATGATCAATAATTGGAAATCCCAAATGTCCTAATATCTGAAACTTTTGAGCATCATGTTGGTACCAAAATGTTTCCATTTTTATAACATTTCTGATTTCAGGTTTTCAAACAAAAGATGCTCAATTCATAAATGATTTCATATTCTACACTCAAAAATGAATATCATACAAACAGAAAATGCCTTAAACACAATGGACTTGAATTTTATTTTAAATGCCTGAAAATGCCTGCATGGAAGAAGACCATAGCCTAATTACATACCTTAAGAAAATAGGAAAAGAACAAAATAAGACCAAGTTTAGCATAGGTAAAGAAATAATAGTAGCTGTAATAGAAACAAAAGAGAACATAGAAAAAGTCAACTAAACTTTTAAATTTTATTTTATTTTATTTTATTTTATTTATGTGTATGAGTGTTTTGTCTGCATGTATGTAAGAACACCTGTGTCACGAAAAGCCTGCAGAGGCCAGAAGAGGGTGTCAGATTCTCTGGAACTGGAGTTATGGATGCAGCCACCATGTGAGTGCTTGGAATCGAACCTGGGTCCTCTGGAAGGACGGACTACTCTCTCAACCACTTAGCCATCTGTCCAGTCCCAACAAAACTTTTTAAAACACTAACAAAATTTGAAAAATATTTATCTTGAAACAAATTAAGAGATTCAAAATTATAAATGAAAGAAAACACATTACAACTAAAGTCTCAGAAATAGAAATGATAGAGACTCCTATGGAAAAAATGCCAACAAGTCAAAAAGGAATGAGTGAATTCTTAACATATGATCTAACAAGACAGAATGATGAAGAAATATAAAACCTGACTAGCCCTACAACAAGAATGAAATGGTAGTAGTATCTTTGACAAGCAATGTTTGGAAAACCAGACATCCACATGCAAAAGAATGAAACCAGAGTCTTATACCACACACAAAAGTCAACTCAAAATGGATTAAAAATTTAAACCCAATAGCTAGAACTATAAAACTCCTAGAAAAAAAAACTGGAAGGAAGCACTATTAAACTTGGATCAGTGATACATTTTTTTGATGTAACGCCAAAATAAAAATAGAAGAATTGGAATGTAAAGTAGTGGAATGGGACTACTCCTTAAGAAGTTTCAGTATGACAAAGAAAGCAATCAGCAGACTGCAAAGGCAACCTATGGAATGGGGGAACACTTGCAAATATCTTATCTGATAAGTGGTTAAATTTCAAAATATGTAAGGAATTCCTACAACTTGATAGTGGAAGTATTTACTTCCAATAACCAATGGTAAACTGGTCTAAGGGCTAGAATAGACAATTCTTTAAAGACAACAAACCAGCTAAGAAATGTATAAAAAGGTGTTCTCAATCACTAATCACCAGGGAAGTAAAAACCAATCATAGAAGGATATCACTTTACACTTGCTAAGTGGCTGTTTTCAAAAGCACAGAACATAGTTAAGTATTGGGGAGTATGTGGAGAAATTGTAATACCCTCTTGGTGAGACTATAAAATGAGACAGCCTCCAAGGACAGTATGGAGACTCCTAAAAAAACTAAAATAGGACTACCACATGACCCAGAAGACCTACTTTTGGGTATTTTCTCCCAAGTAATTAAAATTAGGATTATGATACTGAATCTAAGTTCCTGTGTTCATTTGAGCACTGTTCATAACATAAAAGCCCATCCATGAATGAATGGGTAAGGGAAAGTGGTTCACACATATGTTCTATTTATTGAACTCTCAAAAAGAAGGAAATCCTGTTACAAGCTCCCACTTGGACAAATCTTGAGGGCATTATGTTAGGTAAAATCAACCTGTTACAGAAGGACAAAAGCTACATAATTTCACTTGTAGAATGTACCTAAAGTAGTCAAACTTCCAGAGCAGAGACTAGAATGATAGCTACCAAAGTGGTAGATAGGGAATAATTGTTCAGTGGATATAAAGTGAGCCTTATGGTAAGGGTTTTAACAGTAATAAAAAATAAAGTGCTACCCTCCCTCCACAGTTAAGACTAAGACCATTGCTGCAAGATAGTGCCTTCTAGATATGACAGGGATGCTATACCCATGAACTCTCAACAATATGGTTTCCTGCATAAGACCACACCAGTTGATCTGCCAGTATGGATGGGGGAAATTTTCACAAAGCACAACCCCTAAGTGAAAAGATACAGAAGTTAGTGAATACTGAGGTGAGGGAGGAGAATCAGTTTTCTCCAGGGACAAGCCCCCTGATAGGTTTCCCAGTCCTCAGTGGTCAGTCCTAAATGCACATAAAAACAGGCAATGCTAAGTAGACTCAGTGTGTTATGCATATGCAACAATAACAATTATAGAAGAGGTTATGAATTTGAGAGGGGTGAGAGGGGTGGTGGTAGACAACATGGAACAGGTTGGAGAGGGGAGAGGAAAGGGTAGAACTGGTACAGCATAGTCATGCATGAAATTTTTAAAAAATTAGAATAAAAAATAAAATGGGCTATGAAGTCAGAAATATGTTTCAAGATGAGGGGTGTCGTGGGCCACAACAAACACTGCTGGGAGAGCAAATGAAATAACACAGGCATAACCATTAGCTAGGGCAAAATATAGCTCATTGACAACCTGATAGGAACGATTTTAGTATGGTGGTAGGAAACAGTGAAAATCAAATGGGCTGAAGAAAGAATAAATTTACAACCTTAAGACAGAGTGGTTGCATCTATAAACACCAAAGAAACAGTTTAGTTGTTGCTAGAAAGACGGGTATGGTTTGGTGATAAATTGTCTTTCTTTTCCTTCCTTCCTTCCTTCCTTCCTTCCTTCCTTCCTTCCTTTCTTTCTTTCTTTCTTTCTTTCTTTCTTTCTTTCTTTCTTATCTTTTAAAGACAGGGTCTCCCTGTAGCTCCAGGCAGTCTGGAACACACTAAGTAGACCAGACTGGCCTTGGTCTGCCTGCCTCTGCCTTCTAAGTGCTGGAATTAAAGGCATGCACCACCATGCCCATCTTTCTTGACAGGTGTATTATTAACACAATGTTTGTATGCTAAATGAAGTGACTGTGGAGATCAGGCTGTGCCCTGACCACTCTAGGTTATGCCATAATGTGCAAAATAGTAGCTTTCAAGCTGTGCCTTGCCCTGAGTTATAGAATACAATCAGCATTTGGCTCCATTTTGCATGCAAATGTGAGGCAGGATGACCCTGGGCACAATGGGCACACACATACCACCACTTGCCCAGTATCACTCATAAAGAACAGACTGATAAATAACTTACTCCTCAAAATAAATATGTGCCGCCTATCAAAGTAGAATGGGAACATATAGGCATGTGGGCATACTACAATTGTATCAGAAAAAAGCAGCCTGCGGACATAGTGGATACACTAGACCAACCAAGGTGTATTAGTCACTTTTCTGTTACTGTGATAGAAACACTGAGCAAAGCAACTTATAGAGGAAGTGTTTATTTAAGCTTATGTTTCCAAAGGGATAAGAGTCCATTATGGCAGGGAGGCATGGTGGCAGAAGTGGCTGGTGAAGGAGCAGAAGCTAAGCTCTCACATCTTCAAGCAGGCATGGGAAGCAGAGAGTGACTGAAGATCCAGCAAGGCTTAAGAACTCTCTAAACCTGCCCCTAGTGACATGCTTTCCCAGCATGACCACACCTTCTAAGACCTCCCAAAACAGCACCACCAACTGGGGACAAAATGTATATATCTATGGGGGACATTGTCATTCAAACTACCACACAAGGGAACAAGACCCTCACCTAGACCCCATAAAGAAGAGGATCTCTAGCACTGAATGTCATCAGCCCCACTGACCTATCATCTGACCACCCAGTGTATACATTTAAAGAATGACATGGAGAGATTGTTCAATTGTCCCCTAGTGGGGACTCAACTCAGTCACTACCAATCCTCTGCCTTGCCGCTGCCTCTATACTCCTGAACATCTGTAGCTCAACTCAATCCTGAGGCTAGTCCTAACCCTGGCTCAACTCTGCCACCCTGCAGCTCTCCAACTGGGTTCCTTAATGTTATCTAAGCAACATCAGTGACCCTCATTGTATCTATATTAGCTCTGTATCTCTATCTCCAATAAATCTTTTTTTGTACTCTATTGCAGTCTGTTTAACCATTTGTAGCCATTCTGTAATCTACACATAAATAGACAAATGGAAGATGATAGATGGATAGATGGCAGATGGATAGATGGTAGATGGACAGATGATAGAGGGATAGCTAATAGGTAGATAAATAGATGATAGATAGGTAGATGGAAGACAGATATAGATAGATAGATGATAGATGGGTGATAGATGGATAGAAGATAGATGATAGATAGATAGATAGATAGATAGATAGATAGATAGATAGATGATAGATAGATGATTGATAGATGATAGATAGAAGATAGATAGATAAATGACAGATGATAGATAGATGATAGATGATAGAGAGAGATAGATGATAGATAGATAGATAGATAGATAGATAGATAGATAGATAGATAGATAGATAGATAGATAGATAGATAGATAGATAGATAGATAGATAGATAGATAGATAGATAGATAGATAGATAGATAGATAGATAGATAGATAGATAGATAGATAGATAGATAGATAGATAGATAGATAGATAGATAGATATAGATGATAGATGATAGATAGATGATAGATAGATAGATAGATATAGATGACAGATGATAGATAGATGATAGATAGATATAGATGACAGATGATAGATAGATGATAGAGATAGATAGATATAGATGACAGATGACAGATAGATAGATGATAGACGATAGATAGATAGATAGATGATAGATAGATGATAGATAGATAGATAGATAGATAGATAGATGATAGATACAATGACTGTATCATGTATATTATGTGCTATAAGAATTAATATTAGTAATTAGGATTGGAGCAAAAGAGCCTGTGTTTACCAATGGCCAATAATCAAGGGATAGTAGAACTATGTGGTAGATTGCAGTCAATGAGATATAGCTTGTAAATTTACTGGTATTCAATAAATTCTGACATTATGGCAAGGCATAACCATTCTCTGGCACTGTTTTCCAAAAGTAATTCCATAAAAGTTAAGAGAAAGATAACTCAGTAAAGTGGATAATTCAGTAATAAACTCTGAGGAGATCTGAGTGGATAGAAACCAGAACACACATAAGGAAACTAGATTTTGGTAGAAACAGACCCATCCATGTCTTTATTTATTCAAATGAAATCCACTGTGGTGGTTTGAATAAGAAATGTCACCTATAGGCTCAAATATTGAACACTTGGTCCCCAGTTGATGGTATTGTTTGGGAGGTTGTGGTATGGCAGGAGCTCCCCAGAATAAAGAAAAAAATGCAATCATTTTCTGTGCTTGTGTTCATGCATACAGCTCTGCCTGTCATAACCTTGGAGCACAGAGCACCCAGTCAGGATATATGTGCTACCATACATGGGAGACAAAGAAGCTAAACTATACATGGCCTATAAAGGTTATGCTCTTCTTTGTTCAGGGCTCTCCTGTAGAAAAAGATTTCTCTCTGGGTCACTGCGGTAACATAAACTTCTCCCTATTCTAGCCTTTGGGACAGTGTTCTCCTGTTTCTAAGCCTGCAGTAATGG
The DNA here is from genome assembly GCF_000622305.1 of Nannospalax galili. Classification (NCBI taxonomy): domain Eukaryota; kingdom Metazoa; phylum Chordata; class Mammalia; order Rodentia; family Spalacidae; genus Nannospalax; species Nannospalax galili. The sequence goes on from NW_008345884.1 coordinate 6,484,529, forward strand.
AATCCTTAGGAGACATAGCCTTATTGGAGGAAGTGTATCACTGGAGACAGGCTTTGGGAGTTCATAACCTTGCCCCACTTCCAGTTTGCTTTCTCTGTTTCCTGCTTGCTGTTGAAGTTGTGAACTGGCAGCTTCCAGCTCCTGCCGCCATGCCCACTGCATGCTGTCATGCCTACCCTCCTTGATGAACTCTTAATCCCCTGGAACTTTAAGCCAAAATAAACTCTTTTTTTTCTGTGAGATCCTTCTGGCCATTGTACTTTTATCACAGCAATGGATTTATCCAGTGAATACAGAAAAAGGTTGCAGGTGTGTTGATGGTCTCAGGTAGTAAACTGAAAAAAGTTCTCGTCTGTATTTTTTTATGTCATTTTTTTTATTTGCTGATTTTGTGTGTGTGTGTGTGTGTGTGTGTGTGTGTGTATCATATAGAACATCCCAAACAATCTCATTCATTTATATACCCATTTCCCAAATGGCACCCTCCCATAGCCCACCCCCACTGGAGCCCATATACTCTGTCATCCCTGTTACTGTCCACTGTGTTGTTGGCACACCCAGCCACTCCCCCAGTGTTTGTCCATCTGCTGAATCTACTCAGCCTATCTAGAGATCCTTGTTTTAAGAAGATTGTCTGTATTTTTTATAAAACAAGAAGTGAGATTACCAGTTTATCAGATGGGAATAAGATGTTGTTTTGAGAAATAAGAAAATCTATGTATTTTCCACCCGGGGAAGAGAAAAATGAATTTATTAAAAAGGCATAATAAAAGCCAGGCGTGGTAGTGCACGCCTTAAGTCCCAGCACTTGGGAGGCAGAAGCAGGTGGAACTCTGTGAGTTCAAGGCTGGGGCTACAGGGAGATCCTGTCTCAAAAGAACAAAACAAAACAACAACAAAAAATAAAATAGAATAAAATAAAAAGGCACAATAAGACTCTCTGGCTATAGTGAATGCACAGTTAAAATCCATGATCAAAAACTTCTAGTGAGTTGAGGCATCTTGTCTCTGAAATTTTCCTCCATGTTTATCCTCTGAAATTTTATGTCAGAATAGATGGACAGTTTTTAACCAAGGTAGGGTTTCTCAGATAAAGGGAACAGGAAGAAATGAGAGAGGAAAGCTAAGCCCATACCTAAAGGTGCAACTCTAATGCTGGACTGTGGAATTTGACCTGAAGAGAAATGACCTCAAGAGGGCTGAGGAAAACTAAACAAAACCTCATGTTTTACAGCTGTAAATCCAAATTCTCTTCTGGGAGGCCCGAGTTCCATGCACTCTTGGCTCCCAGGCCCTCTGTGAGGCATGCTGCAGCCTTCTCAGCTCCCAGGCCCCACACTGTCCTTATGACGCCACCAACATACCAACACAATGTCCTTCTAAGCTACAGTTTGGGGAATAAAGATATTTATTTGGGCTTGCCAACAAAGAGCTTATGATGTCCAGGAGAGGGTTACTTGCATGTACCTGTGGGCTTTTTTCTGTACATCTTGGCTGAGCTTTTCAGACAAGCTGTCACCAGAGTGCTGCCAACACCTCAAACTTCCCGCTGCCTCCCTGGATTCTTCCATGTCTGTCTTTAGACCCTCCCCTTAATGCAATTGAAGCTGACCTATTAGGTGGGTGAGGTGACTGTCTCTCCCTCTGTCTACTGAGTCTCTTAGGGTTCAGACATTCAGCTGTTGCTGGTTCTTTCTGAGAATACACCTATCCAACAACAGCCCAACCCTATAGAAGGAACTTGACATCACCTTGGTAACTTCTCTATAGGAAAAGACCCAGGCTAAGTCATGGAAAGAGTGTGTTTAAGGCTAACTGCACGGAGGCAGCTCTGGCCATCTTATCACTCCATATGGCAACACAGATGTATGGCCTGAGTCATGACTGAGCTAAATTCCCATTTTCCAATCATGACTACATCTAGCACATCTTCCTCTTCACCAGCAAGCATACCAGAGAGGCCTCCAGGAAAGCTAAGCAGACAGCTACTCATCAGAGCTCACTCTCTTTCTCCAAATAAAAATTCTCCAATTGAATAGAGCAACCGAATTATCACTGTGTTGAAAAAGGGTAAACATAACTGTTTCATAAAGTTAATTCACAGGCAGAATTCCCCTGTGTAAAACACAACAGGAGCTGGCGTATCAGACTGAGTGTTGTAAGGGTTGTTCACCCCAAAGATCTGTAATGAAGTACAGATTCATAGCAAGAGCATATCTAACAAATCCATAGGCCATCTGCTTTAGTACCTGGTCTCTGCAGGTGACTAATTCTGGCCACTTCTGGAGAATGTTTAACCACCTCCCCTTGCCCCTCATACTGACCCTTCTTCCTCTCTTAATAGACCATAATAAAAGCATATGGTGCTGTGGAAAGCTCTTAACAGTACACTTCTCTCTGAACCATGAGAGAAATTTTTTCTTTTTCCTTTCACTACTCCCCTTCCCTCTGGAATATGTGGTTTAGTTATTTTTATGGTTTTTAATCTTCTGAGGCTAATCCTAACCCTAGATGAGAAAAGATAAGAGGAGATCATATACTTCTCTTGAGTAGGTTAAATCCTACGTAACTGTGTCCAGGAGCTCTTTAGTGTCCAGTATGGGAACATGCTCTTGCATTCCCAAAACATGCTTATGGATGAGAGACGTTTTTATTGGGGGTAACAGGTAAATTTCTTTCAGGAAATAGACCTTCCTTCTTTAAAGAACAGTAATAAAATTCTGTGTGTGTTGTTCTTTGTATGAGACGTCTGTTTTAAAGCATTCATATTATCAAACAACTGATATTCAAACAAGTGAATTATACCCACGTCTGTACATGTTTTGATTCCATGAAAGCTATACTTTAATAAGTTATGCCTTGAAAATATAAACAAGACTATTTTCTTTCTATCATCAATAATATTAATATTACCTTAATATTAACTTAATATTTACCTTTGCTTTTGATAGTTTTCTGGTGATGACCATGAAGTAAATTTTATATTTATAACATAACTTTCACTCAAAAGCAATATTGGAAAGATCTACCTTAAAGATAATGTGAATGAACCTGCAATTTACAAATATAACGAAAGTCTTTTGGTCTGCACACAGTAAAGAATGAGACCAAATGGATACCGAATCAATATAGGAATGTTTCCTAAGCCAGCATTAGTAGCCACTAGTATCACAAGATGAGCTGATTTTAAGTGCTGTTGATAGCCAGTGTCAAAGAGCAGCAGGACTTAAATTAAGGGAAAAGTTTTACATTTATCACAGTGACCTGAACACTTAAATAGCAATTAAATAACATTTATTGTTCAAGGCGCATTATGAACTATAATGTCAGTTATCGAAAATGTTCCCAGCCTGGGTGATTAACTTTGAATCAAATACAGAGTTTTGGCTTTAAGCCTGATTGTAAATTTGAACACTCATAGATGACCAAACAGAAAGCCTACTAGAAAATTTATATTTAAATTTATCTCTTCCACTCACATAATAAAGCTCCCCCTTAGCAATACACTACAGACATGCTTCTCAGACTTCAAGTGTATATATGAGTTAGCTAGTTGTCTTGTTAAAATGTAGATTGTGATTAAATCAATCACAATGGGATGTGAGATGCTGTATTTCTACCATAATTTCATATATCCTGGACCAGCCCTGAGTGACAAGGCCTTAGAAGACCATTGACAGATACATGAAAATCATGTATTTATATTGACTTTATAGTGCCTTTATATTGACTAGCAATAGTTGAGAATTCAATTCAAAACATCAAGAAAAATTTACAATAGAACAAATTATGTTTCGGGTATCCATTAGAGAAGATTATGGAGGGATGTAAAAGGACAGGTTATTGACAATAAACTATAGTTATACAAGAGAACTAATAGCTGGCATTCTACTGTACAGTATTGTGACTATACATAATGATAGTGATCCATATATTTCAAAACAGCTGGAATCAAGGATTTTGAATATTTTCACCATGAAGCAGTGAAAAGCATTTTGGAAGATGCACATGTCTAATCTGATCTGAACATTATGTGGTGTATTAATGTATCAAACCTCCACATGGCACTCAACAAATTTGTACAACTTTCATGTGTCCATTTCAAAAGTAACTTTTAAATGCTCCCCCCCCTCATATTCTTCAGTTTTCCTTTCTTGGCAAAATCAAACCAAGCAGAGATTTAGAGAGGAACCACAAAAGGGAACTGCATCTTAAACTGACTTGTTGCAGTTTTGATTGATGAAAGATTTACTTCATAAGGCTATCCTAACAAAAATAAGAAAAAAATCATCTGACTCTCTTAAGAAGTGTGTCCAAGTAGACTCAGAATCTGAATTGACCTATAAATTTGCCACATCCCAATTAAAATGGAAATATAAATTATAAAGAGGAGGACAATGAAATTTGGCTCTAAGAACACTGACAAAATGAAGTAATTACTGTAAGGCAAGAAAGGAAAAATGAATAAGGGCCCTGAGTAGAAAAGCACTTGACTAACGTGTAAGGTACTGGATTCAATCCCAACATCACAAACAACAAAGCACACAGCAACACAAATACAAGTTAAAGCAAAAATTCAGAGTTGCACAAGTGCTTAGTTTCCATAAGACTTCTTTTTCATTGGTGTTGGCATTTTCTTTTCTTTGTTTTTTTGAGACAGCGTCTCCCTGTAGCCTCAGCTAGCCTGAAACTCACCATGTAGACCAGACTGGCCTCAAACTCACAAAGATCTGCCTGCCTCTGCCTCCTGAGTGCTAGGACTAAAGTCATGTGCCACCATGCCCAGCTGGTGTGGGTATTTTCTAAAGGACATAAAATTTACTCACATACTCACTGATTTATAAAGCATATCTGTTCTTTTACTAAAGTGTAGTCAACTACTCCGTGTTCAAGAAAACACACATTCTCTTAGAAGCTCCAGCTGCACGACACTTTGAAAATCTTTCATGGTTTCATGGTCAGCTTGACTATGGGTAAATAATTGTCATCATATATCAGACAGTGCATAGCAGATCCCTCCCACAAACCAAATCCTTCTCAGTGTTATAGACTTTGGACTGAAGGACACCTTGTCACAAACCCTGATTACCAGCATTTTACGTGTTACTGTGACCAATTTCTTTTTAATGGTTCTAGGGGCACTGTGGTTATAAAGTTAGAACTCTGTTTCAAAGATGCCAAATAATCACAAGACTTGCCTTGACCTGAATTTCATACTCCATCTTCCTGTTTCAAACTCTTCTTATCCTTTCTCATCTGCTTGTGGTAAAAGTAAGCATCATTCACAATTCAAATTTCCATTGTTATGTAAACAAAAATTAAGTTTGGTTCCATCAGAGGGAGAAAGAAATGATAAACAAGGCTGAAATTTGAACAACTGTCAATGTGCTCTGCAGTATCTTGCCTTTGAAAAAGAAATTGAAAATAAATTTCCAATACTAATTACTAACTTAATTCCTCAGTCCAGTCAATACCAAATCATGAAGCTTTAAATGAAGACAGCACTGAGAGACTTGGTTCCAAAAGCATTCAAAACACAGTCACTTGAGAAATATTCACAGACACCTGAATTGCACACATGCTGGGGACTATCACGGACATGAAAACTGTTCTTTGCTCTGGTCTTGGGAAATCTGAGGCAGCTGCCCCAAATAGGTGACCTCATAGTTAGATGGCTCTTCACCCTCTAGCTGCTTCACCTAAGAAAATCTGAAGCTTTGTGGACGACTGAGCAGCAGTTCCCCTCCACAGAAACACTTGTGCTGTGCACCAGGCATGGTTTTAAATGGTGGAGATAATTGCTTAATTCAAGCTGGAGCAACTGGCCAAGTAAACATGTAGCAGCCAGGAAGCTATTAGCATGATTTTAAGGCAATTATTCCATTAGTGTTTAATAGTCTCCAATTAGTCTACTATCAAAATTTGAATGTCTTCTTTTTCCTCCATAAATTTTCAGTGTTGAGTAATACAGAAAGGTGCCAGATTCATTTTTAACCTTAGCTTTATAGATATAAATTTGTCAATCTTACTTTACACAACCATAGGGATGTTAAGAAATACAAATTTGGTGAAATATGGTGAGAGAGAGAGAGAGAGAGAGAGAGAGAGAGAGAGAGAGAGAGAGATTGATTCTCAGAAGTAAGAAGTACTAGAGTGGAATGTAAGGCTTTGCAGGAACCCCACTTTGTTTTCATTTTTTTTTTACTATTTTATTATTTTTATTTTATGTCTATGAGTGTACTGTCTGCATGTGTGAAAGTGCACCCTGCCATGCAATACTCAGGGAGGTCAGAAAAGGGGCTCGAATTTCCCTGGAACTGTTACAGATGGTTTTTAGCTGCCGTGTGGATGCTGGGAGTCGAACTTAGGTCCTCTGTAGGAACAGTCAGTGCTGTTAACCACTGAGGTGCCAGCGCTGGGACTCCACTTTGAATATTATACTAAGAGGGTTTGGAAATAAATCAGAATTCACTGGCATCTCAGTACCACCATCTTTAATCTCTACTTGCAGATCAACAGAACAGTGAGGTCTCTAACCTCAAAGTTCCACTGTCCCACGGGGAGAAAACGAAAATTATCCTGTTCCTGCAGGTGCCTCACTCCTCATCTTGGGTAGTACTTGTTGCTTCTGAATTATCCTCACATAGCTCTCAAAGCCCTTAATCCCCAAATCACTAGGGGATATTCCCTAAAACTTATTTAGGGGTAGAACCACCGAACTGATTTTAGTTCATTTGCTCACAGAGTGTCTGAGTTTCATCTTGTTTGAAGGTGTTGGGGGATGCTGCTTGTTTTTTGTTTTTTTTTTTTAATCTATGAAAGGAAAATAATAATACCAGCACTGCCTACTTTACACGGATTTTGGAAGGATGTGACCTAGCATACATAACAGGGCTTTGAAAAATGAAGTGATACAGACATATAAGGTAGACTCAAATGTGGGATTGTACCATCCTTCAGAACTGCCATGTCAGACATTTAATCTCCTTACATCTTTAAAGAGTCTCCTATCAGAGAGTTGGCACCTCAGTCCTTGCCCTTCTTACCAGCTAAGTGCAGAAAACAGGTGGGACCATGTGAAAGTAACTGTCTAAGAAAACAAAAAACAGGAAGAAAAGGGGGATGGGCATGTCTGGGGAAGAGTGGAATTTCACCAACAAAGTTGTGTGCTTTCAAGGACTCCTTCAGAAGTCCAAGCCCCTGGCTCAATTGGGTAGGGGAGTTAGTGCAGGGGAGAAGCTGCATTGTTCTTTTACAGGGAGACACCTGGACCCCTGGGAAGTAATCTGTTGAGGAAGGGCACAAGGAGAGACAACCTTTTCTAGGGACAGTGCCTAGGTCACCCTGTGCTTGCCCTAGCAGCCAAACATCCACTACTGCTTACTGGTGGTTTTTAGAAAACCCCTTTTCTTCTTTCTTTATTTCTTAGGTTTTGCCTCTACCCCTTTACCCCCACCCCCACTCCCAGGCGCCATCATATTTTCCCAGAGTGTCAGGGTGGGAGGGGAGCTGGATAGGGCAGATAAGAGGAGGTAGATCAGGAGACTGAGTTTAATAACTCAGCTCTATTCTGGGCAGGAGGTTGATTATCCTGTGAGTAATTTGCCCTTACTGACTGGAGTCCTGTAGGAATAAGGTGTGCACACCCTCAGCCCATGTGCATAACCAAATAGGCACTGAAATACAGCTATCTCCCACAGCTGTCGGTGTTGTGACTTGTCCTGAAAAGACCCTTTTCTTGGACACTTGAGTTAAGGACTGTTGCACGCTCCGGCCCTTGATACCTGCCCAGTGCTCTGTGGTCCAGTAGCTCGCGCCATGCTGAAGCCATTTGGGTCCTTGCGTCTAGTCCTCTCTTTCCCCAAGCTTCCTTTCCTTCAGGCTTTCTGGACACAAGCTCAGTCACCTTTCCCAGCCAGCTGCCCATTAATCCCATCTCTCTACCACTGTTCACGCGGGTTCCACCGCGCGGCTTTTGTCGGGACAGAAATGCTCTGTGTGCAAGGTTTTGCTTTCCTGACCGGGCGTTTTGCGTGGCTAACCAGCACCTAGAGCAGACACCCTCCAGGTCCACGCCAATTAGAAAATGCTGTTTTCTGCCTCATGCCCCCTTCAGCTCTCTGTCAAGGACAGGGATCACAAGGCTGGTACCTGAACTTTCATCACTCTTCGGGAAGTGCTTTGTCTCTTTAAAGGAGAAGGGGGATGAATACTAATGATTCTTGTATATTCTAAGGGAAAATCTACCGAATTGGTCCAAGTCCTTGCCAGGATGAACTCGGCGGTCCACGCGCGGAGCTGAGCCCCTAGGACAACCAGCTAGTGCTCATCGAGCACGATCGCCCCACAGACTGAGAAATCGGTCGCAGCCCTCAAATCTTCAGGGAAAACCATGCATGGGAGGGGGCTCGAGGCGATCCTGGACCCAAGCTTCTTTCCTGCTCACACAGGGGAAGCCAGGGAAGCAGTCACCTTGACTCCCGGAGCCACGGTCCCCAGAGGTTTGGGAACCCCTGGGAAGCCAAGACTGCCATGTACTCTCGCTGGCCAGAGACCCACCCCCAGGACCAGCTTTTCTCCTGCTGGCATGGGCCAAGTTATCACTTAGTAGCCGGCGAAGCAGGGCGGGGCAGGTGCAGCAGGCGCCCAGCCCAGCGGGCAGCCACTGCGCGCCTACCTGGGATGGCTAAATTGGTGAGGGGGATGCTGTGGATGTTCTCCGGAAGAGTTGCCATCCAGTCTGCGAATTTCAGCTCGTTTTTCCCTTGAGACGAGGCCATGGTGTCAGTCTGCGTGCAGAGCTCTGGTCCCTGCACTCTGGTGCTGGCTGGCAGCTGCAGCCGCTAATCCAATGTTTGCTCCAGCCGGACTAGAGTTTACACTCCACTCTGCGCCACACCCACAGGATGGCGCAGACACATGCTAATTTTAATAATTATTCAAAAACACCCCATGCTCCGTTCTTGCCTCTGCCAGACTCCACCGCCAGAGCTTTTGTTCCTGACGTCCGTGCTCGGCTCCGCTCTCCCTGCTCTCCCCTCCCTCCCCTTCCTTCCCATTCCCTCCTCCAGTCTCACCCCTCCTAGGTGGCTCTGCCTTTCCTCGTCCTTCTGCAGCTCCCCTCCGCTTCTTATTATTAGTCTTTTATCTTCTAAAAAACTTGGTTCTCCAAGCTGCTTTGCCTCTGGTCTTTCTGTGCTTTGGTGAGACTTCCTAGTCCTGCTTCTATGAAAGGCAGTTTTGTGGTTGAGCCTAAAAATCCGTGCAGACTTTGGGATGTTATTGCTCTGAGGAGCAAACTCATCTCAGGTTCTCTGGACTTTCCTTTCTTTCCTAAGAGCCTCACTTTCACTAGGCCACAACAGGTTATGCCTTCCCTCAGCCAGAGCCCTCAGCCCTGCTTGAACAAAATGGTGGTCTTTATTCATCACTTTGCTTGGTTTTTGGAATAGCTGATACACGTGGTGTCAGGGAAGGGCAGTACATTCTAGCTGGTTCTTAATTCCAGGTACCTTGCCCCAGACATTTCTTAGTGTAGAAGTTCTGAGTCAGCTTGTGAGGAGCCCACAATTTCTGTGGGGAGAGCTAATGTCTTTCCTCTCCGGTCTTCATGGCACTCGGCAAGACAGAGCTATAACAATATCACATGTCCTTGTGACATGCTGTAATTACTGCCAGTAGCATTTGGTGAAATGTGTTTGGCACCATTTGAAGTGATCTATGTGATTGAATTCTCATTCCTTGGCAGACTAGAGAGATGTGCCTCTCCAGAGAGAAATCACTCACAGAGGCTCCAAAGAACTGTCTGGGTCCACCTGCTGTCAAATGAGAACTAGGAGCCAGATCAAGCCCTACAAATGTAATGAGTTGAACAGTGGCTGGAGCTGGACTATAGAAGATGGGCTGAGCTTGTGCTGGACCTTTACCATGCAGAGATAAAGGTACTTTCCCATCAAGGGGTGTGTGAATTCTTTCCCCAAAGGAAATGTTATTAAGTTGAAGAAATAAAAGTTAAGGTAGGACAGAGCTAGGAAACATGAGAAAAATCATTTCAGTTCAGTAAACCCACTTAACATTTTAAAAGCCCAAGAGTCTGCTTATTTTGAATGAGGATGCTGCAACCCAAGAATATTCCCCATCTGTTTGAGAGCACTGTGGGGGAGATAGAGGAGAAATAGTATCTAATGCCATTGGCCAAATTTTCTCTCCTCCCATGGAAACAATTCATTGTGTCAAGAGGACATGCTAGGTCTGCCTCTAGGGATGGGAATGGTATATACTGAAATTTTTCCAAGCAACTCTTAATGTTCACACTAATGCAACAAATCTTCATATCCTTTTAGTTAGACTGAAAATTGTCTCACTTTGAGGTTCTTAGTCAAGAGATCTGTAATTGTTACCTTTCTGGATAACTGCTCTCTGGGTAGCACTTCAGGTCAACAAGTCAAGTTTAGACTGAGGAGTTAGCTGCTCTGTCTCTGAATAGCTTTGGAGAGTCCTCCAGTCTCTGTCAACCCTGGTTTCCTCCATTATACAATCATGATAACTCAGAGACCTTCAGTGACTTTTCTAGAAGAAAGAATGTACATGTTTGTTAAAATATGTATGTTTACCTTTCTTTGTCTTCTTGAGCCAGTCATTGCCTTTTAAAATATTTTTTTCCAGGATGGCAAAATAACTATGTCTGGGAAATATTTTTTATTAAGGTGCACTTTAAAAATATCTTTTATTCAAATGTGCTGTGATGTTTCCAAAAAAGTTTAGGAAACTTTTTTTTTAGGTGAAACCACCTTAAATGTTGAGGAAAAGTCCCTCTGTAAGAAAGTCATATACTGGCTTTTGGTAAAGCACAAAGTCTCTTCTGTACTTTATTTGCTTTGAGCTTTAGGAGTTTTCAGTGTATTGGATTAACATAAATCTTTACCAATGGGGAAGATAGGCTGTTAACTCTGGGCAGGTTTCTAAATGATTGTCCTAAGGTAGAATTGCTTCTTCCTCAGGAAACTTCAGTGTTTACTCTTAAGGCCTTCAACTGATTGAAAGAGGCCTATTATATTATAGCAAGTAACCTGCTTCATTAAAAGTAAATGATTGTAAATGTTATCTCATCTACAAACATCATCAGAGCAACATCTAGTCTTTGACCAAACAGTTAATCATCATAGCTTAGCCAAGTTATGACATAAACCATCAGACCCATAGGCGAACTAAAGCAAAGATTGCTACCAATCAATTCCCAGATCTCTTTTGCTACCAATCAATCCCCAAATCTCTTTGGGACTCTATTATTCTTTAATTCTGTTTCCTTTAAGATTATCAGACACACACGGTGACTGGAAACAAGAGAAGGAACATAGATATTTACCTTAGATTTTTAATGCATGTAGATCCTAACTCAAGGTATAGATTATTATTTTCACACCCACATGGGAAATGTCAATGATGTTTCATTGTGGTGTTTGATAGTAGCCTACTGTTCTAGTTTCATTCTGTTGCTATGATAAAACACTCTGACCAAAAGCAATTTGGGGAGGAAAAGGTTTATTCATCTTACACTTCCAGGCCACAGGACATCACTGAAGGAAGTCCTGGTAGGAATTCAAGGCAGGAACCTGAAAGCCAGAATCTTTGCTACTCCATGCAGCATTTCCTCTGACCAGGTAACACTCTCACAGCCAAAGGGTTAGAGCAAGAACTATGGAGGATGCTGCTTTCTAGTTGGCCTGCCCCCTCACAGGCTCGTGCTTAACCTGATTTTTTTATATAGTCCAGAACCGCCCACCTAGGGGTGGTACCACTCACAGTGGGCTGGACACTCCTGAATCAATTAATAGTCAAGAAAAGCTACCAAAGACATCCCCACAGGCCAATCTGATCTACACAATTCCTCAATCAAGATATTTCTCTCAGATGACTCTACACTGGTTCAAGTGGATAGTTAAACCTACCTAGGATAACTACCTATAAAGATAAAATTCTTTCAAGCATAGATGAGTTAAAGTAGTATATTCTCTTGAAATGTGTTCATGAAATCTGCTGTCCATCAGATTCATATTATGCAGAGAACATAAACATTTCTGCTCTTCTGAAACATTTCCTTACTTCCTGTTCTCTTCTTTTAAAATTTTATTGAATTTTTGTGATTTTCATGAAATATAATTTGATGATATTTAGATCTCCCTCATCCACACCTTCTCCCTGCCCCTTTCCACCTAATTCAGTGTTCCACTACATATAGTCCTGTTCTAACAATGAAAATACAGTGGCTCTTTTCTATGTCTGTTCGTCCATTCTATCCATAATCTCTCTGAATTGCTGAGAAAATGTTTTTTAAGTGAAATTGATCTTTAATTAAGTTATAAAAAACAAGAATGATTCTTATAGGTCAGGAAACATTAGAATACATTCCAGTTAGATAACGTTTTAGAAGAGAAACTCTACTTCAAGCCATTAAACTAATTTTTTTTAAGTCAGTGTTTTGAAATACGTTCATTTAAAGTGAAATTTAAAAGGATTTGAGCACAAAAGGCAATAACCTTTGTAAAATTAAGTATTAATGTTCACTGATTTTTATTCATTTATATTTTATGTGCATAAGTGTTTTGTCTACATGTATATAAATGTACCCATGTCATGTAATGCCTATGAAGACCATAAGAAGGTATTGGATACCCTGGACAGTTGTTAGTCTCAGTGTGTTTGCTGGAAATTGAACCCAGGTCCTCTATAAGAGCAGCCAGGGCTCTTAACCACTGAGTCATCTTTCTAGCCCCTAATTACTGCTTTTTAAAACTGTCCTCTATGACATCTACCAAGATATTCTGTCCAAAAAGTTTGCTGCATTTGAAGTACAAAAAGTGTTGTTTGTATTTTAAATTGAAAAATAAGCAATCTTTTCCCCTTGCTCCGCTATTTGAACACTGTAGTTTTCTTTCTCATTCTTTTTCTTCTCTGTATCTATACATTTTAATGTCATCCAAAATAAGCCAATTAAAGCTCATAGACATAATTTCATGACTAGAATGATCAACTCTGGGGTTTGGAGGCCTACACTTATATCTGATCTTTCTCACTGAGTTGCCATGTGTTTCTTGGTTTTCTTATGTGAAGCTTAAAGTTGTTTGCTCTTGGAGGTTGAAAATGCAAAGGCTATGAAGTTGAAGTCAAGAAAGGAACTCAAAGTTTATGGGAGAATGAGAGCTCAAAACACTTTAGTTATGTTTCTTGCCTCAGTACTTTTGCTCAGGCACATGGTGTGCACATACTTTAGGCTTTCACCTGTCAAAATCCTGTCTGTTGTAATCAGCTCCTCTTTGCAAATGCCCTTACTGGCCATAAGTAGAAGCTGTCCTTTGTCTACATATACATTGCAGTTTGTTTATAGCTGTGATGTAGTATGTTTCTAAATCCCTGGCTGTTCTTAAAGCACTATATAGGCAGAGAGAGTGCTATTTACTATTCTGTAAAGACTGTCACAAACTAAGGCATAGGAGCTCATTCTGATACTCAATTCGCTCACTTGTTTCATAAATATTTATTGAAGATGTCTTATGCACTGTGTCCTAGAAAGAGAAGATGGAACAGTGATACCAAAACTCTTTGAAGGTTTTGAATATGTGTTCCAGGGAAAAGGTGTCAAATAATAGCTTAGTGACTGAATAAATAAGTGTTGTAGACATGACTCTCACACTATAGCAAAAACATCCATTAATATGTCTTTTTTTCTTTTTTATTAAGATTTTATAAATTTTATACATTATATTTTGATCATATGTAGAACTCTTCCCCTAACTACACCCCTCTTATAGCCCCCTGCCCTTTGGATTTATAACTCTGTCATATACATTCAGGCTATTGAGTCAAGTTTGTGTCCATTCACTGGAGTCTGGTTAACCTATCTAGCCTCACACCCTTAAAGAAAACTGACACTCCCTTACCCAGCAGCAGTTATCTGTGGCCTATAGTTCCTCGGGTAAGGTTGAGGCTTCTTACCCACTTCCCCATTTCTATACTGGAATTTTGTCAGGCATGAGCTTGCATGCATCTTGTATATGCTGTCACCATTGCTGTGAGTTCACATGAATAATTCCCCAGCTGTCTGGAAAGCTCTGCTTCCTTGTGGTCATCTACCACCTCTGGCTCTTACAATCTCCTGCCCCCTTTCCCACAACAATCCTTGAGCCTTGGGTGGCAGAGGATTGAGATGGTGTCCTACTCAGGGATAAACACTCTGCAGTCTCTTATTCTCTGCAGTTTGGCCAGTGGCTTTCTGGGTTAATAAGCATCTGTTGCATGATGAATCTTTAGTGGCAGAAGTTAAGAGATTAATTTTCTTTCTGCCTCCTATTCTGCGATGTTTGCTAATCATTAGGTATAAAGTTGCATTGTAGATGTGTCACTTAGGACGGGGCATCTCACAGACACTTTTTCTCTGCTTTTGTCCAGTTGTGAAACTTTGTAATAGTCTCTATCGCTTGAAAAAAGGAACTTCTTTGATGAGTGGTGAGAAGTACACTTATCTGTAAATAGAAAGCTACTTATTTAGACTACAGTTAGAAATTACACTGGTCTAGGCATTTGACAAAAGTAGGTTTTTCCTCTAGAATCTATGATCTCTCCAGCCACGCGTATTTGGCTATGTTTACAGTATAAAACAAGAATTCCCTCCCACTGAGCGGGCCTTAATTCCAATTAGACATCTGTTGATTACCCCAAGATAAAAGTGCCACTACTGCATCAATAGAGATTATTTGCTGAGCTGATCATTGTTGTGGTTCATAGACTTTACAGCTGAATGGAATCACCAAATGGTTTTCTCTCTTGGCAGTTTGCATAGCATCTCCTGACACTGTGAGAGCTAGTCTTCAGGAAGGAGGATTTCAGGTCAGTTCCAGCTCCATTGTTCAAAGTCCTGTGTCTATCTTCAAGTTCTGGGAGGCAATCAAGGGCTGTGGCAAAAGCTTGTGTTATTTTGGGATTCTTTTGGACTACCCTGACCATCAACTCAAAAGGAGGTTTCCCCTACCTGGCATGGTGTTTTTAACCCTTCATCAAGTAGGACTATCACCAGAGATTTAGACTGTACTGTTGAATCCACATTTTAAAATTTTTTATTGATTCTAGAATTTCATACAATATATTTTGATCATATTCAGCCTCCCACCACCCTCCCCTCTACCTTACTACTCCTTGAATTCTTGTCCTCTGTTATTAGTTGTTGTTTTAAATTTACATATTGAAAGAAAATCTGATTCAGAATTGCTGCACCTCTCTACTGTTTCCCCTTACCCCCCCCCTCCATTGCTATCTTAATAAAGTTAGTAGTGACATTTGGAAACAGCACCCTGTGCTCTTTTAGGTTTCCAGGGGTCATCACTACAAAAATTTTGGCTTCTCAAAGCAGAGGAAGTATCGTATATGGAGACTGGAAAGGAAGAATGTTGTTTCAGGCCTACATGTAGAATCAGAAAAGTGCAGGAACTAGTCTATGCATTGCTAAAACCTTGCAAGGTTTATATCATTATTATTCATACCTGTCACAAGGCAAGAGCAAAGCAGTGACCATAGACATAAATGGATCAACAAAATGTGGTACAATGGGATAGTATTCCTTTTTAAAAATGAATGAAATCCTAATATCTGCTACAAAACAGAGGAAACTTGAAGATATTATGTCAAAGGAAAGACATTGTATAAGTTCATATATCTGAGATACCTAAATTATTCAAAAATTTCAAGACAGAAATCAGAATGATAGCTATCAAAAGGAGGCGGGGAGGACTGGGACTTACTGTTTAGTGGGCAGAGCCTCAGTTCAGGTTCCTTAAAAGGTTTTGGAAATGGATATATACTGTGGTAGTTGGGCAATGAGGTAAATGTACTTGATTGCACACAAATGTACACTTAAAAATTCCTAAGATGGCAAATTTTGTTACATAAATTTTACTGCATTAAAACATGACCATTGTGTTGGATAAAAGGACCATATCCATTTTATTAACTGCAGAGATTCCATTAATTACTAGTTTATCCTCCAGGTAATAACTAGAAAGCATACCTGAAGCCAAACAAATTCCATTTACTACCTGATGTGGTAAGGCAGAACTCCCATTATGATCACCCACAACACTTCAGTAAAAGCTGTAGAATACACTTACAGAACTGGGCGAATGTTAAGTGATTTGTGGGAATGACCAAAAGAAATAATGTTTGCTCTTATTTAGGTGCTGTCAAAAAAGGAGGAAAGGCCAGTACTGATTTATAATGTAATAAATCTTAGGTCTAGAGGAAAGACTAGGTGAAATCTGTCACTGATAAAGAAGCATGAGTCACTCATGATAGCGCGAAGACTGGGTGATTTTGCTTGCATGGACAGTATTAATGTATTGTCTATATTCAGACAGGGTTAAAGAAGGTTATGATCTCTTTTTAGTTCACTGAAGTTACAGAGTAAAACTACATGATGTGAATGTTCTGATACATGTTTATGTTCAAGAGATGAACTCCAAGGTCTTACTGATAGCTCCAGTACAAGTCCAGTTACAATGAGTATTTTGCTCTTTCTCATCAATAGGTAGAATATAGCCTAGTCTAATTTACTTAAGGTTTCTGAATCCCAAGTCTAGTAGATCCTTGACAATGCTGGATGTCATTGGCAATGCTGATAGGCACAATTACAGTTTCACTTACACTTTATGGAAAGAACAAGTTGATGCAATGAAGTAAAACTTCGATTGTGCATTCAAGCTCATGGATGGTCTTGCACAAGTATACCCTGCAAAACCTTTTGTATGTGCTTGACATTCTCAAATAGTATCACAGCTGCACAGAAGCAAAGGTAATATTTGCTGCAGGATAATTCAGTTAGTTTTCATTTCTAGTCTCTTCTTCTAACCCCCTAGCCCATGTAGTCTTCTGTCTACAGCTGCATGCTAGGCATAGGTGATGTTATGGGTCACTTACTTATGCCTTAGAGAAAGAGATTCAGAGAAGAAAGTCAGATAATTAACCCTGAGTTTAGTCCTAATCCTAAAAGTACAGAACATCCCATGAAAGAATGTTCCAGAAATGTAGGTGTGGTATAAAGGACAGGACAAGCATCTGGCTATTCAGAAGCTATTCAGAAAATGCTGAGTAATGCAGGCAAATACTGAATTTGAGACTGATATTTCATGCTTATTCATTTTTCTAGCTACTGGTCTGGCATCACAAAAAAATTTTCTTTAAACATTGGACACTCATCTTGATTCAGTAATAAACTTTAATTTTAAAACTCTGTGTAACCCTTGTCTTAGTCTTTATGTTTTATGCTATGAACAGATATCTAACAAGAAGCTTCTTCAAGGTTGGAAGATTTATTTTGGCTTATGGATTGAGATTACAGTCCTACATAATATGGGAGGCATAATGAGGAGTGTGAGGTCATGTTGCATCTGCAGCCAGGGAGCAGAGAAAGAGATAAATACCCATGTACTACTCGCTTCTTTTGTCCTTTTTGTTCTGTTTATGACCCCATCCCATGGATGACGTGTCTACTTTCAAGATGAATATTCCCTATTCAGTATACCAATAGGTGTGTGTGCTGGATAGCTTTAGTGTCAACTTGACACACCTGGGTTGAGGGAGCCTCAATCGGGAAATTGCCTCTATTGGACTGGCCTGTGGCCATGTCTGAAGGGCATCTTCTTGATGAGTGATGTGGGAGGGCCCAGCCCACTGTGGGTGGTGCCACCCCTGGGCAGGTGGGCCTGTGTTGCATAAGAAAGCAGGCTGAGCAGGGGCCAAGAGAGCAAGCCTGTAAGCAGCGTTCCTCCATGGCCTGTGCTCCAGCTCCTGCCTCCAGGTTCCTGCCCTGAGTTCCTACCTTGGGCTCCCTGATGAACTGTGTGCGACCTGGGAGATGTAAGACAAATAAACCCTTTCCTCCCCAAGTTGGTAGTGGTCAGAGTGTTTTGTCACAGCGATGAAGAACAAACTAAGACAGTGTGTCTCATAGGTGATTCTAAACTCTGTCAGGTTGACAATGAGATTAACCAGCATAGCCCATAATCCTGATTTTGCTCCTATTGCTTTCATTATATGAACAAGTGATTTAAATGTTAATGCCATTCCTTTTCACACTTGAGCTCAATAACTAAGTATAACTATTTTTTACACACATCCTACTGCATACCCTTTAAGAAAGGTAATTCCATGTCATTTATGGCACCTTGACTTTTGTTAATCAACACTGTAATAGTTGACTATAGTATGCTTGTCCAAGAGATTTTAAGAATGAAAGCAGAGTAAAGCAAAATGTTTAGTTCTAGTGTATAAAAAGAAAATAACTTGTATTTTCAAAAATATTAAGGGTAAGAAAGCATATCAAAATGCCAAGATACTGTGTTTGTTCTAGTAAACACATAAATGTAAAGGCTATTGTAGCTGTTTTAAGCCAGAGAGGCTCAGAGTGGCTGTCCACTTTAGTGCTGAATGTGAGAGCGTACCTAATTTGCTCTGAACATGTCATCATGACCTGCTATTGTAGGCCTATGACTATGCCCTTGTAGTGGCAAATACTAAACTTTTTGAGGCTCATAGCCACAGCTGACTTTTGATAGTATATCTTTTAAACTATTTCATCATAGAAATTTGAAACTCAAAAATGGAAGAACAGTTTATATACTGCCACATGCCCATCACTCAGTCTCAATAATTATCACCTCATGAGTAAGTTTTATGTATTTTCATATTCTTTCCTTACAAAGTGGATTATTTCAAAGTGAGTTACATATATTATAGCATTTAATGCATAATTTTTCAATGTTAAATTGTTCATTTAGCAAAACAACCAATTCAGGCTTTTAAAATCAATAATTTACTGAATTAACCCATCAAATTTTTCTAATTTTACAAATTGATAACCTAGATACAATATAAGTGTGAGCTTTTAAATACTCTTATTTAACTGGGAATAAATGTAGGGGAAATACATGCAACTTGTGTCATAGGAACTTATAAATAGTAAATGAAAACTTCATAAATATAAGCCACTCTAAATTTGTACCCTGTGGTTATGCTTTGGCGGGATTTCTTTGAGCTCATACTATTGAAAAGATAATCAGCTTCTGTGTATCAATGCATCATTGCAGTCATTGGATGCATTTTGAATAATCAAAGTCTTTCTCTTTTCAAATGACTGAAATGCCTGTGTGCTTATCACAGTTAATCCTCTTCTTAAATAAGAAAAAGAAAGTGGGGCTATAGAGATAGCTCAGCAATTAAGAGTACATCCTGCTCTTGCACAGGACCCAGGTTCATTCCCAGCACAGGACCCAGGTTCATTCCACATGGCAGATCACAACCAATTATAACTGCAGCTCCTGACCCAACATCCTCTTCTGGACCCTGGAAACACCAAGCACTCATTTAGGCATATATTCAGGCAAACACTCATATACACAAAAAATTAATAAATACTTTTTTTTTAAAAAAGACAAAAAAGTGAGTACATTTATAACAAATATAAGATGTAAATCTCATTTTGCCCAATATGCAGCAAGGAAACATATGACTGCCAAATTATTTTATTATAGGGTTGGAGAGATGTCTCAGCAGTTGAGAGCACTGACTGTTCTTGCAGAGGACCTGGATTCTGTTCTCAGCACCCACATGGTGGCTAACAACCATCTGTAACTCCAGTTCCAGGAGAACAAATTCAACGTGCTCTCCTGACCTGTGTGGGCATTGCATACACGGTTGCACATATATACATGCAGGCAGTGCACTCATACACATAAAATAAAAATAATAAATTAAATATTTTATTATACAGCTCATTTATAAGGCATAGTATTTCTTTTTATTTGCCATATAAGAAATAATATAATTTCATCTAATTACTGAAGTCATCTTAAAATAACATTAAAAGAAACACTAAGAATACACTTGCAGATGTCTCTAAAAATACATCTAAAGACAAATGGCATGTTTCTAAGATACAGGTAAGCATTGTTAACTTAATATGTGCACTGAGTGCCAAATGGCTATATTTGTAATCAAAGTGTCTTTGAAGTTAAAAAAAGAGCTTGTATAAAAATGTAGCCTTAAACATGCTGCACAAATTATTACATTTATACTATATCAAAGAAGAAAGTCTTATTGATATAAGATGAATTAGGAGCAGCTTTACCAGTCCAAGCAAAGACAACTGTGGTTATAGAAGAGGTAAATTCCCAAGTCTATCATAAATCACAAAGCCATTGACAGAAAAGTTCCAAAGGAGACTTCAGATGCCCCCGTGCCTCATTTCCCTGGCTGAGGAGTTGTAATTTTTGAAGCACAGTGGAATAAAATAAGACAAATGAGAAAACACAACTCAAGATTACCCCTCACTCATATATTTGTGAAATGAGGAAGTTATGGAGCTAGATCCCTAAAATATAACATTAGTATGAGCCTCCAAATTATCCACTTTGGAAGGAAAAAAAAAACATGGCCAGAGGAATAGAAAGTGGAACACTTCTCCAAGCAAATAATGATGATTTTCAAGCACAGGAGTCATAAGACTGATCATGATTTTGCACAGGAATTAAAAAATATAAAACATATTTATAGTTAAGTGGCAGTCTGAATGCTATTAAAGAATAGCACAACACATCTAAAACTGGCTAATAAGAAAGGAATTGAAATATTTTATAGCATCTGAGCATGATGGCACACACTTGTAATCACAGAACTCTGGAGGGTGATGCAAGAGGATTACAAGTTCAAAACCCATCTGAGCTACATAGCAACATTTTACCAAAAAAGAAAAAGAAGGCACTGTTGGGGGATGTAGTTCAGAGATAGAGTATTTGACTAGCATGCATGACATCTTAGGGTCAATTGCTGGTAAAGAAGAAGAAGAAGAAGAAGAAGAAGAAGAAGAAGAAGAAGAAGAAGAAGAAGAAGAAGAAGAAGAGGAAGAGGAAGAGGAAGAGGAAGAGGAAGAGGAAGAGGAAGAGGAAGAGGAAGAGGAAGAGGGAGGAGAAGGAGGAGAAGAAGAGGAATGTAGCTCATTGGGAGAGACTTGATTAGAATCTCCAAGGCTCTGGGTTTGATCTCCAGTTCTGCACTCAATCAATCAATCTTTATAAACAAAAATTAGAACCCAAAATTGCCAATATTATGTATGATTATAGAATTCAAATTCTTTGTACACGATCTTATGAGTATTTAAAAAAAAACTCATCATTAACTCTGATAAGTGCAATTGAAAAAGATACATTTGTGATTGGAGTGATGGCTCAGAGGACCCAGGTTCAGTTCCCAGCGCCCACATGGTAGCTAAGAGCCATTTGCAACTCCAGTCCCAGAGTATCTGATGCCCTCTTCTGGCCTCCACTGGCATTGCATGCATAGATACATAACATACATGCAGGCAAAACACTCATACAAATAAAATCAATAAACGAATAATTTTAAAAAGATACATCTACTATTTTGCTTATTCATACTGCTCTTGCTGACCTTCATAAATACCATAAAATCTAAGATTTATCTATTAGGGATTATGTTAATGGGGTCTGAGTTGATTGTAGTTCATTATGATGGATATAAAAGAGACTGAGAGACCTTCGCCTAGTCAAAAACTTTTTTAACTTGAATTATGCTAGATAATTGTTGGAAATATTAATAAGAAATCATTAAGGAAGCAGGCTTCCATGTGTAGTATGATTAATAAGATGATTTGCTGAAGACACATTAAAATGAGTTGCAGGATAAATTCAAATATATCATAATTAATTGAGAAATTATATGAACAGATTTTTATATGAACAGTGTCAGGTAACATGATTCTATGGGTTCAAATTCAGGATAAACTTCTATCTGGCATTAATACTAATAAGCCAATTTTAATTAGCTTGTAAACAAGGTTTTAAATCTGTGCTGCACATCATAAACTTGAAGTCATAAAATAAATACCACAGAGCTAAAGTACTAAAAATTTCATGGCAGTGTCATAAAAACAGACATATTGATCAATGGAATAGAACTGGGGACCAGATATGAGACCACACTCCTACAGCCACCTAACTTTTAACAAAGAGGCCAAAATACACAATGGAAAAAGAAAACATCTTCAACAAATGGTGTTGGTCAGACTGGATAGCTGTATTTATAAGAATGAAACTAAATCCTTATCCTGCATGAAACTCAATTCCAAATGGATCAAGGACCTCAACATAAGACCTGACACCCTGAATCTGATAGAAGAGAAAGTAAGAAATACACTTTAACTGACAGACAAAGAAAAGGACTTTTCTGAACAGAAGTCAGAGAGTGTAGGCATTAAGACCAACAACTAATGAATTGTGTCTCATAAAATTAAAATGTTTCTGTAGAGCAAAGAACAGTATCATTCAAGTGAAGAGGCTGCCTACAGAATGGGAACATCACGTTAACACAGTTTAATATCTAGAATATATAAAGAACTCGAAAACTAAACACCAGGAAAGCAACCCAATGAAAACTTGAGATGTGGAACAAAATAGAGAATTCTCAAAAGAAGAAAAACAAATGGCTGGGTCATACTTTTTAAAATGTTCAACATCCTTAGCCATCAGGGAATTGCAAATTAAAACTACTTTGAGATTTCACTTTTGAGATTTCCCAGTCAGAATGGCTAAGATCAAAGAAATAAATGACAACAAATGCTGATGTGGGTGTAGGGAAAGAGGAACACTTATTCACTGTTGGTGAACTGCTGCACCACTATGGAAATCAATGTGGGTGGTCTTTAAAAAGCTAGAAACAGATCTCCTACATGATCCAGCTATACCCCTGCTGGACAAATACCTGCTCGACCATGTTCATTGCTGCTCTAGTCACATGAAGCAGAAATGAAAGCAGCCTAGTTGTTCACCAATTGACAAATAGATAATGAAAATATG
The DNA here is from genome assembly GCF_000622305.1 of Nannospalax galili. NCBI lineage: Eukaryota > Metazoa > Chordata > Mammalia > Rodentia > Spalacidae > Nannospalax > Nannospalax galili. The sequence continues at coordinate 6,507,442 of NW_008345884.1, forward strand.
GTACATTTATACAATGGCAAATTAACTCCAGTTAATATTCAGCTATAAAGAAAGAAATGAAATTATGACATTTATAGGTAAATGGATCAGCTGGAAATAATCATTCTGAGCGAGGTAACTTGAGCCCAGAAAGACAAATGCTGCATGTTCTCATAGGTAGATCTTTGAATCTTCACACCTATGTATTTAAGTTGGAGTATCTATACAAGTCAGGGGATAGAATGCAGGTAATATGAAGGAGAAAAGAGGAATAATGAAACAGGAAGAATTAAATGGGGTGGGGATGGAGGGCAGTGTAGAAGAGGGAGTATGGTGAGGAATAACTAACACTAGAAACCCTTGAAAGTGTCATAGGGAAATCTACTACTGTAGAAACTTCCTAAAAGATTTCATAAAAGAAATATAAATGGAGTTACACGATAAGTGGGGGGGGGTGCCCCAACTAGATGTTACAGACTAGCATATAAGAAGTCCAGTGCCAGATATGGGTTACCTTTCTCAGAAATTGTTGGCCAGTGGGGTCCTCTAGAGCTGCCCACAAACATTACAGGCTATTACCATTGCTCTTGGTTACCCTCCAGAACTTGATGATAAAACTGTATTGCTAAAGATACCACATAGGTGAGTCAAGTTGATACCAACCTGGAAGCTTCATTCAACACCAGCTAGCTTTCATAGTACTGGAAGGTACTATGCACATTACCAGAAGAGAAAAGTAATCATCAATCTTACCTAACTGTGAACTTTGTGAGCTACAATAACAAATGGCCTGGCAGGATACGTCTACTGGTGCAATAGTGACACAGATGCTATTGGGGGAGGATCTCATGAAATCCCAATCCTTATCTGAGGAGCTATTGGCTACCCATGGTTCCTGGGAGTGGGATGGAGCCTCTGGGAAGCTAGCCATGCTCCAGTAGATGGTCCTGCACTCATGTACATAGAGGCAGTACTAAGTGGAGTCAGTGGGTTTTAAAAAGGAACACATGAAGTTGGGAAGGAAAAGTGGGAGTGGGTACGGTACATACTGGAGAAGAATAAATGGGGTGAATTTTGTCAAAATATATTATATGCATGTATGAAATTATCAAACAATATATTTAAATTAAAAATGTTGGAAGAAATGTGACGAAAGGGTAAACATACAATAACTGTGGAATAAATTTATTAATTTCTTTTTCCTTTTATTTTTGTCTCTTTTTGACAGGGTTACCCTGTAGCCCTGCTTGGAACTCACTATTAGACCAGGCTGGCCTTACTCTCACAGAGATCCACCTACCTCTGCCTCCTGAGTGCAGGAATTAAAGGTGTGCACCACCATACCCAGCTAATTTATTTTTGACTAATCAATATCACAACAAAAATTAGAAATTTAGAAATTATTCAATTAATTCAACATTATTTAAAATAGACTAATTTGGGGTGAGACACTACATTTGGCACTTCCAGAGTGTTGTTTATTTGGTACCACTGATGACCTTGCTCCTCTTTATTTCACATTCTGTTGCATGGACACTGCATAAAGCTACAGTCAAACAAAACACCCCAGTGAAACAGCGATTCGTTCAGTTACTCAGATGTTTTTGCCTACATCAGTGAAGCCTGAGTCTCTTTTCTTTTCCAGGTGTTTTTGTTTGTTTTTGGTTTGGGTTTTTGATGTTTTCTGTTTGTTTGTCTGTTTTGTTGTTGTTTTTGTTTGGTCTTTGAGACGGGGTCTCCCGGTAGACGCCCTGGCCTGGAACTCACTATGTAGCCCAGACTGGCCTTCATCTCAGTGAAATATGCCTGCCTTTGTCTCCTCATTGCTGTGATTAAAGGCATATACCACATCACCATGTCTAGCTCATCTAGACATTTTGACAATATGCAGCATATCAAATCAAATCCAAGGTGTAATTTTTTTTTTTTTACCAAGGACATACAGAAGGCCACAAGAAAGTGAAAAAATGTTAATAATAATTTTAGACTAGCTGCAGGGAAGTCATAAAGGTATGATCCAGGTGCAAATTTTGCTCTGCAGCATCATTTAAGCCTCTCAGGAGCTGCAACTGTAACTCTAAACACAGCATGTTTTCCTAACCGTGTCTATTCTTTTAGAACTCACCAAATTGAGGCTGCTCCAATCAGTTATGCAGGTGACTGATTTAAGAAGAGTCTTCAGAAGTGAGAGGAACCATTTGTGAAGAAAATCTAGGCTATTTTTGCCTTCAAGGTGACAGATGGCCCCGAGGGTGACAGAGCCGCCTGGGTGGTGAACAGGAACAGTGAGGTGTCAGTGCTTCCTAGCACAGGTAGGGAGGCTGGCAGAGCAGTCAGTATGGCTGGTGGGACACAGTAGCTACAGTAACTGAGAAAATGAATCCTCTAGCTGGCATCCTTCGAGGCAAACTGAAATCACTGGCCACATGGATCTGCTTAAAACGTTATAAAAACTTCAGCTTCACACACTTCATGACATTTATCTATCTCATAAATATCCTTAAAATTCTGCATATACTAGGATTTAAATAAAGAAAAAGGGCACACAAAACATTCTTTGTTATCAGCAAAAAAATTCTTCCTAAATAAAAATGAAAGGAATATAAATTATTAAAGCTTGCAGGACAGGAATGTAAAACTAAACACAAGCCTATTGCTGAAATTGAAATACTTTTGAAATATGTCATTTTCATCCTCCTGGATAGGAGGGAATCTGTGCCTGGTACTGTAAACCGAGCCAAATGCCAGTGGCTGGAGAGGCCATTAAGCCTAGAGGAGAGCTTATTGCTGCCATCTTCCTAGATATAGCTTCCAACCGTAAGCTAAGTACTTATACTCACATATACTCTCATAAAGAAATTTCTTTCTGCAGCAGATGGAGGCTATTTCAGAGATCCACGACTGATCAAATACAGAGAATAAGTGACCTGGAAGTACATAGCCCCAAGTGGTACATCTACAATGCAACTGTATGTCTAACATTCACAGAACATTGCAAAAGAGATGGTGGACAGACTGTAAGAACCTAAGGACCAGGACTCCTGCTGTGAAGTAATGTCTTCTAGACATGACAAGGATGCTGCCTGTACCCCTGAGATCTTAACAATATGGTTGCCTAAACAGGACCTGAATAATGACCACACCAGTTACATGCCAGTCGGGACAGGGGAAATTTCATAAGCTCCCCCTTACCCCATGAAGAGCTACAGGCAATCAATCGCTTTTGAGAGAGGGAGAATGTTTTCTCAAGGGGTGAGCTCCCTGATAAATTATTTAATCCCACATGGTCAGCCATAAATACATGTACATATGACGAACACTAAATGGAATCAGTAGAGTGTTTGTGTGTGTGTGTGTGTGTGTGTCTGTGTATGTGTGTGCATGTGTATGTATAGTAATTATAGAACAAGAGATCATGAATTTGAGAGAGAAAGAGAGAGAGAGAGCAAAATTAGAAGGGGAGAGGAAGGGATATAAATGTAAATGTAGTACTCGTGTATGAAATTTTCAAAAAATACAGAGTTAAAAGGTCTCCTTCAAAAATCATAGTATTAGAACCATAAAATCTTTCTGTTAATTTGAATAAAGTTTGCTTTGAGATGCATAGTTTCCAAATTACAATCTTCTGTATTAACTAAATTTGTAAAGCTTCCCATTCTTTGTTCTAATTTCCTGTTTTCATAAAATTTATTTCCTTCTCATTTATCGTCCTCGTTTTTCTACTTCTAATGTCATTCTGTGTAACAATGAGATATGAGGAAACACAACAATTCTGGAAGAATGTTCAGTGGAAAATTAAAACAGCTCTTCCTGAAAAAATTAAACAATTTAAAAACAGTATTAGAAAATCCACCTTCATTTCACATAATTAAGTAGAAATTAATCAGCCATATTTAACTCAAAGACAAAGACTCATTCCCCACAGTGTGATTGAGTAACAGTCATTGACTCCATAATACATACTATAAACACTAAGATATGTAACACATTCTGTATGTGATGATATAATAGCCTCATGTGGGAATAAAGATATACTAACCAATTAAGAATTAAACCATGACAGGCTTAAACTTAGAGTCCATTTGTGGGAGAAATACAAACATCACAATCATGTAATGTAGACACACAGATTCATTTACCATTTGGTTCACTATAGCCTTGTTCTAAGCATTTCTTATTCTGATGTACTAAATATCCCCATACTGTTCTTACACAATCAGAGTCCTTTTTATCCATTAATATATGTTTTCTTAATAATTTTGCTTTTCCTATACTCTCTACCTTTGACATTACCTCTACATGTGTAGGAGTCTGGAAATAGCACCAAGGCTGCCAGTTAGACTTTCGTCCTTCATTTGAAGGCATGAATTTGCTACATGAGACTCTGTACTCTGTTCCCAGTACTTCAGAAAAAAGTGAAATTAATTTGTAGGTAAAATTTACTCTTCCAAAAAGAAAAAAAAAAAGGTTTACTCTTCCTTCAACTTGATTCTTCCTTTCAATTAGGATATCCTTACGTATCTGAATTGCCAGGAAATAGCCTGGGTCAATCCGCTTCAACTTGTCCTTTCTTTTCTAACTGGCATACATTATGAATCCCTTGTACTGTGTAGTAATTCAGATTGTTAAGGCCATTTCTATGATTGGTCAACATATTAGACAAGAGCATAACTAATCCCATCATAAGCCTCATTAAGTTCTCCATAAACAAGCCTGTCCTAGGGCATGTAAAAGCTCTATGAAAACCCTGGGGCTCTGTGCTTTGAGGAGGGTGCAGCAGATAACAAAGGAAGAGCAAGTGGCTGATTTCCAGCTCTTTCAATGTTCCCGAACTAGTATCCTGTGAGTCCTTATCACTACACCAATTTCAGATTGGAACACATGCGCACATGCACACACATAGCTCAGCATTTCTCTTTTCTTTTTGAGAACTGTGTTTCCTTTTAAATTACTGTCCTTCCTTTTCTTGTCTTCAGATACACAGTAAAATTCAGTATGATTGACTATGTCTCTACTACCCCCATTCCATTTTCAGCGTATTGTGTTTTTAAGGCATTTTTAATCTTCATTTCCAGGACTCAATGATCTTAGTCAACACTAAAGTTTTATAGGCTGGGGGAGAGAAAAGGATGAAGATCTGGACATTTTAAATATAATCACAGTAAGAGAAGCAGCAAAATACTAGACAAGCATCATTCCTATCTGATGAAAACCTTCAGAGGTTTAGAAGGGCTCTGGGCTACAAATCAATGTCAAGTATAAAAGGCAAAATTAAATAGAATTAAGACCATATTTCAATGTTTGAAACATTATTGTTTTATGCCAAGTGCATTTGTCTCTGGCAAGAGTGTTTAGTATATAACAAATAAGTTGGTAAATGTTGAGTGTTGTTTCACTACAGCATGCATCTAGGACATTCAAATGGATAGGTTCTTTTGACAGTTTGTTTGAAGACTTGACGACAGTGAAACTGTATCATTTATAAATATTTCTCTCTCACATTCCCTCTCCTTCCTGTTAAACACTTTGTGAGTGTGAAATTTTATTAAGCTCTTCATTGAGAGGGACTAGTAATGTGCTAATATTCAAAAGAGCACCAACATTAAATTAAATTTGGCCAACCTGAATCTATTTTCAGTAAGGTTTTAAGGTGGCCTGAATTTTCTAAGAACCATATATTATATCCCTTTGAATGATTTTCTTTCTCGAAAGGGAAGCAAAACCCATATGAATGACTTTCTGGTTTTGATTGCTCTACATCAAGAAGAAAAGTTGATGTTATAATCTTTTCAAATGATTTAGTTGAGAAAATAGTTTCGCCTTCCAATACCATTGATTTAATTTCTTTTCCTGTTGCTGTAATAAAGTACCTTGACAAATTCACTGAAGGGAGAAAGGATTTATCAGTGCTCGTAGTTCAAGGGTCCAGTCCATCAGGACAAGGAGGTGAAGGCAACAGCAGCTTGAAGCTTCTGGTCACATTATGTCCACAATCCGAAGTAGACAGCAATGAATGCTTGTACTCAAGTCAGATTTTTCCTTTTAATACAACCCTGGACGCATCTCAGGGAATGGTGCTACCCATTTTCAGTGTGATTCTTCTCATCTCAACCTAATCAACATAAATCCTCACAGGCACGCCCAGAGGCTAAATACCTAGCAAATGTGCCTAGAAGTCTATCTCCTGAGTGATTTCAGATCCCGGCAAATTGAGAACTAACACCATCACAGTCATGATGGCTCCTGGAAGAACTAGCATCAATCAACTGGTTGAGATAATTGCTCTTCTTGAAAACTGTTCACAACCATCTCTTCTTAGGCTTATATCTTTAATTTTGTACACATATGTAGGGGGAGCTGAATAACTAATCATAGCCCCAAAATATCAGAAAAACAAAATGTGCTGGTATTTCAACCAGGAATTTTCTAAGGTTTTTTTTTTTTTTTTTTACTTTATATATGTGTGTGAGACTAAGAGTATGTATGACGCATACTACATGTGTGTAGGTACCCATGGAGGTCAAAAGAGAGCATCAAATTTCCTGGATAGCATCAAATTGTGGGTGTTGGGAACCAAAACTGGGTCTTCTGGAAGAGCACTATGTATTCCTAACCAGTAAGCCATCTTTTCAGCCCCTCAAGTCAGAGAGTTTAATAAAAATAAATGGTTGCACTGTTTAGAGTATTGATGAGCTCTAAAAATGAACGCTAAGGTAATTATCTCAAGAGCCTGTTACCAACTCTTGTGCATGGGAAGCAAAGACAGTAATTTAAAGTTTCCAGAACCCAGACACTTTGAGCAGTGGCTCTAAAGAATGGGAACATGGACCTTTGAAGAGCAAGCTGTGTCCAGCTTGTGTGGTGATCTTTTAGGGACATGATACTCATTCTGGCAATGTAACCATTGTGGAATGTGAGAGAAAAGCAGGAATCCACATCTCCTACTGTGGCCAGTGAAAAGGACATTTCCTGGAGCAAAACCAAGAAGACCATCAAGCTAAACAGAAGGGATTCACTCCATCTCCTGTCTGTTCGCTTGTATCCTTTAGTAACCTCTATTGACAGAGCCAACAATGAACCAGCTAGTAGAGTAAATATATGGTCTATAACTCCATTATCTCATTATGAGAGTAAGTAGATTTTTTCCAAGAAAAAAGAGCCTAGATATAGGAATGTACACTGGACAGAATAATGGTGCCTATAAAGGTATCCATCTCAATAGCCTAAAGAACTCTGATATATTGAATCACATGACAAAATACACTTTACAGATGTAAACAAGTTGAGGATCTTGAGATCTAAAATCTAAATCTAGAATCACATGAATGTGCTCAATGGAAATGTAAGGGTCTTTATAACAGGTAGGCAGGAAAGTCAGAGACAGAAAAGATGTAAATACAGATACAGACGAGATAGGATGGGAAAGAGGGAAACTAACAAGCTTAAAGAAGCTATGTGCCTATGGCTGGGGGTGTGGCTCAATGATAAAGCACTTATCTAGCATGCCTGGAGCCCCAAGTTCAATATCAGTCCTGTAAAAATAAAGTGGCTGAAGGGATTACTTAGTGCTTAAGAGCACTTGCTGCTCAATCATTAGGATGAGAGTTCAGATCCCAGCATCTATATAACAGACCTCTAACCCCAGCTCCAAAAGAGGCACAGAGATAAGAGAATTACTAGGGCTTGCTGACTTCAAGCATAGTTAAGAAAACATGATCCTTAGATTCAAGGAGAGAACTTGCCTCAAAGGTATAAACAGAGAGTTAAGAAGAAGGATGCCTGATGCCCTCTTCTGACTTCTGTGCACATATACAGGTATTTGAACCCACACATACACATACACACACACACACAAATAAATAAATAAATCTTTTAAAAATAATATAATATAGAAGCTATACCCCTGTCTTTGATGGTTTTGGAGGGGCAAGAAACCCAAGCATTCTGGAAACCTCTAGAAGCTAGAAGAGGCAAGTGAACAGGTTGCCCCCTGGAGCCTCAAGAAGCAGTGCAGCTTTGTCACTGCCTTAGTTACAGTTCTATTAAACCTATATTGGACCTCTGACATTCTCTGGTTTCAATCCACTGAAATTGGGCTATTTTGTTACAGAAACAATTGTAAATTAATTCAGCATAGCAAGGAATGGAAACATTGGAAGGCAGAGAAGTAAATAAACTTCTATCATAAACGCCAATAATAATGGAGCAGATGCATCACTGAAGAAAGTTTTCAAATGCTCTAAAACACACGAAAAACTTGTCATCATCCTTAAGCACCAAGAATTAAGAAATTTAATTAATTAAGAAATTTAATGCAAATTGAAGTCAAAGTGATATACTGGCACAAAGCTAATAGAAGGAATAGTAGTATCAAGTCAGAGCAAGGATCTGGAGTCACTGGAACTCTCTATTACTTTCTAAAAAGATATGAAATAATATAACTTCTTTAAAGCTGTTTGGTAGCTTCCAAAACTGTTAAACATACACTTTACCAATATTCAAAAGGCACCGCAACTTCCAAAACACTGCCAACAGATAGAGACCAGTTGTTCAAATGCATAAGCCTGTGGAGGACATTTCAATTCAAACCATAGCAGCAGGATAAATCATAGTTGAATATGACTAGTGTCCCTGTAAAGCAGAGGAAATGTGGACACAGACATGCAAGCATGGAGTGAGACAGGTGTACAGATATACGGGGAGAGGACAGCCACATGACTTTAGTGTGATAGGAATACCAAAGATGCTACCCAATGTAAGATGCTGGAAAGTATTCTCCCCAAGGGCCAGTGGAAAGAGCCCAACCCTACCAAAACTTCTCACCCCCTACCTGTGAACCACCAGACCACAGATTTCTATGGCACTTTAGTGAACTAAAGGAACATTACAATCCCTAAACTACAAAAATGTAATTTTCCATTAAACAGAAAGGAAACATCCTCTGTTTATTCATCTGGTAGAATACAACTCATCAGTACAATTGCACAAACTAGTGATTGGCATAACCAAAAGGTAACCCTCAAAAAACTTATGCTGAAAGAAAAGACACTCATCAGAGTACCTATTGTATGATTACTTTTACATAAATGAAACAAGTTGTAAAACTACCCATATACCAATTTCCCATATCCTAAAGTCCTTTGACTGAATTATTCCTTTTAATCTGAGTTAGAATATGACTCATTAATAAAATGTATTAGAAATATAGGTTTACCTATTGTAAGACTACACAATTCCTACCAGCTCTCTCTTCCAATCACATCACAAGCATCTGAACAATTCTAACATAGACTCTTGGAGGATGAGCTGCCATGTGAGAGAAAGAAAAAAATGCCGCAGCCAAGGACCTTTCAGAAGTGCAGACTTAGCAGCTCATGGCAAACATAGTGAGCACAACTGAAGCAAGATGGAATACACAAATGAGCCCAGGCAAAACTGATGATCTAAATAAAAGTATACTTTTTAATTATGAAGATTTTAGGTTGCTTTATGCATCAATAGTTAATTAATGAAGTTAAGGAACAAACCTACTGAAGTCTGATCACAAAAATCATAACGATGTATAGTCAAGCAATATTGAGCTAAAAGAACAAAACCATATTCATCACAACTACCCAATTTCAAAATACACTACAAACAGCATGGAGCTGGTCTGGCAATGCAAGAATATAATAATGGCCAGCTACTCAGAAATATCACAAGTTCAAATTTGCACAGGCTTCATAGTGAGTTCAAGGTTAGTCTTTGTAACTTAGTGAGAGTTTGTCTCAAAAAACAAACAAACAAAAAAAAAAAACTAGCTCATATGCCTAATTTATAAGGCCCTCAGTTCAACCCCAGTATCAAAAAGCAGAACAGGGTATTGGGAGATGGCTCAGCCAGTAAAGGGCTTGTGATGCAAGCATGAAGACCTGAGTTCAGACCCCAGCACCCACACAGAGAGCCAGGGGTGGTAGAAGGTACCTGTAATCCTAGCACTGGGAAAGTGGAGACAGGAGGGTCCCCGGAGACTGCTGACCAGCCAATCTAAGCAAAGCAAATCAGTGAGCTCCAGGGTCAGCGAGAGACCCTTTCTCAAACCATAAGGTGGAAAGCAATTAGGAAGGTACCTAAAGTTGACTTCTGGCCTCCACATGTACCCGCACACATGTACATGCCCACACTCACAAACATGTATACATGCACACTCAAAAACAGTAAAACAAATACAAATGGACAATAGCATAGTATGGTCTTAAAAACAGAAACATAGGCCAGTATAAGAGAACAGAGAGACCCAGGTATAAATTCATGAATTTAAGGCCAGTTCTTGATCTTCAACAAAGATGCCGAGAGTACACAATAAAGAAAGGACGGGCTGGGTGTGGTGGTGCACGCCTTTAATCCCAGCACTGGGAGGCAGAGGCAGGTGGATCTCTGTGAGTTCAAGGCCAGCCTGGTCTACAGAGTGAGTTCCAGGCAGCTGGAGTTACAGGGAGACCCTGTCTAAAAAAGAAAAAAAAAAAAAAAAAAGAAAAGAAAAAGAAAAAGAAAGGGCAATCTCTTTAAAAAAATGGTTTTGAAAAAACTAGATATTATTTATAAGAATTAAATTGGATTCCTGTCTTATACAGCATGTGAATATAAACAAAATGGATTAAAGACATAAATGTAAGTCCTGCAACCATAAAACTACTGGATGAAAAGTTTCTTAATAGCAATCTGCATAATGGTAGTTTTATATATGTTCCAAAAAGCAAAGGCAACAAAGCCAAA
>NW_008345884.1:6518417-6520680 GCF_000622305.1 Nannospalax galili
ATTACATTCTTATAAACAATACATTTTAAAATATTTAGATATTCTTCCCTATTTGAAAACCACAATAAACAAGAGATAATGTATTAAACTAATATATATATATATATATATATATTTACACAGCAAAGGAAACAATTACCATACATAGAGACGAGTCCACATAACAAAAGGAGAAAACTGTTGGCAACTATACATATGAAAAGGGGTCCATACCAAAAGAAATAAGACTCAAATCAATGGCAAGTAAACAAATGACTCACCTAAAAAAATAGCTAAAGGACCTGAGCAGATATCTTTCAAAAGAAGGCATACAAACTTCCAATAACTATGTGAATAAGAAGAACTGACATCAGTAACCATCAGAGAAATGAAAGTTAAAATCATGATGGGGATTAACTATTATCGTGTGGTAGAATGGTTCTTAGCAAAAAGACAAAAGAGCAAGTGCTGGTGAATATCTGGTAGAAAGGGAATCCCTGAACTCTGTCGGTGGAAATGTAAATCAGCAAGCACATCCTTTATGAAAAACAACATGGATGGCGTACACACACACACACACACACACACACACACACACACACAAAACCAGAAAACCAGAGCAAGAACTGCCATATACCAATGTACCAACAATCCCATTATTGCATTTATATCCAAAGAACATATCATTAGTATCCTAAAGAGATACCTTTTTGCCTATGTATATTGCATCATTTTTCATAATACTTAAGATATGAAATCAACCTTAGTGTTCATTGACAGATAAAGAAAATATGTTCTCCTTCTAGCATTGGGCACAGGCCCCTTTTGCTCTTAGCACCCCAGATCTCTGGTGTACCCTCTTAGCTCTGTGTTGGTGAGTTCTCCAAATTGCACCATGCCTATTCCCCTACACTGGAACCATCTGCAGCTCCTCCAACTGCTGCAGGACTAGGCTTCCATGGCCTTTAGTAGAGGCCCAGTCTTTGGCAGACTACCTGAGATTGTCTGAATCCAGACTCTGCCTAACAAGCTTCCCAAATTGTTCCGTACCTAAGACCTTAGGAGAAAGCCTGAGAACATCTGACTCTCACCTAACTTGGGCCTCTTCCAGAACTTCTGAGTAGCTGGACTACAGCCATCTGGTCCCTCCAATATAATATCAAAAGGGAGAACCTGAAGCCTAGACCAGCCAGCTTTTCATAACCAATAAGAAAACAACAATGGCACATGAAGTATACAAACAGAAATGAACTTCAGCTCAACAAAGGAAGACTTGAGTCTCATATCAGAATCACAAACAACAAAAAAAATCCACATGCCAAAATCTCAACAAAAAAATAATACGAAAAAAACAAAATAACATGCCCCCATCAAACACCAACGGTCCTGTAGAAGAGTTTTACAGCAAGAATTCCCTAGAGATAACCAGTACACAGAATTTAAAAGAACAATCATAAATGTGATCAAAGAATTCAATAAATTTAAAGAACACACAAACAAATCAAATAACTAAAAGAAGATAGGGATAAACATCTGACTGACTGAATTCACAAAAGAGATAGAAATATTGAACAAAACTCAGGGTAGAAAGAAAAAGGAAGTGAAACCCTCAATATAGAAACTACAGGAGAAAGCCTCATTCTATTGGTAAGCTATATACAATAATCCCACAGCCAATATCATTCTAAATGGAGAAAAACTGGAAGCATTCCCCTTAAAATCGGGAACCAGATAAGGCTGTCACTATCTCCACTCCTTTTTAACATAGTGCTTGAAACTCTTGCAAGAGCAGTAAGACAAGAGAAGGAAATTAAAGGAGTAATAATTGGAAAAAAAATCAAATTATCCCTTTTTGCAGATGATACATTGTATCTAAGACATGCCAAAAATTCCACCAGAAAACTCCTAGAAATGATTAACACTTTCAGTAAAGTGGCAGGTTATAAAATTAATCTACAAAAATCAGTAGCCTTTATATATACCAATAACAAGCAGCTGGAGAAAAAGTACAGGGAAACACTCCCATTCATAATAGCCTCAAACAAAATAAAATATCTCAGAATAAATGTGACCAAAGACATTTAAGAACTCTACAATGAAAATTTTAAATCTTTAAAGAAAGAAATTAAGGAAGACAGCAGAAGAGGGAAGGATCTCCAGTGCTCATGAATTGGAAGAATTACTATTGTGAAAATGACCATCCTAACAAAAGCATTTATAGATTCAATGAAATGCCAATCAAAATCCCCATGACATTTTTCACAGAATTTGAAAAATTCACCCT
>NW_008345884.1:6520766-6532591 GCF_000622305.1 Nannospalax galili
TGAGTACATGCAATTTCAGCCACCTGATATTTGACAAAGGTGCCAAAAACATTCACTGGAGAAAAGACAGTATCTTCAGCAAATGGTGCTGGCAAAACTGGATATCAGGATGAAATTAGACCCTTGTCTTTCACTTTGCACAAAAGTCAACTCCATATGAATCAAAGACTTCAATCAAGAAACCTGAAACTCTTCAACTGTTACAAGAAAACACTGGCAATAACCTACAAGGTATAGTTGTAGGAAAGAACTTTCTAAATCAGACATCAAGTGCTCATAGATTATGGTCAAGAATCAACAAATGAGACCTCATTAAACTAAAAAGCTTCTGTACAGCAAAAGAAACAACCAAGGAAATGAAGAGAAAACTCATAGATTAGGAGAAAATCTTCACCAGTGATACATCTATTAGAGGTTTAACATCCAGAATAAATAAAGAACTCAAAAAACAAAGAATCAAGAAAGCAAGTGACCCAATTAAAAGATGGGCTAAGTATATAAACAGACTTCTCAAAAGAAGAAATAAAGATGGCTAAGAAACATCTTAAGAAGTGTTCAACATCATTAGTAATTAGGGAAATGTAAATTAAAATGACTTTAAGATTTCGTCTTACCCTAGTCAGACTGGCTAAGATAAAGAGAATAAGTGATACCAAATCCTGGAGAGGATATGGAGAAAGGGGAACTCTCATTCACTGCTGGTAGGATTGCAAACTCATGCAACCCCTATGGAAAGCAGTGTGGAGAACTCTTAAAAAACTACAAATGAACCTACCATTTGACCCAGTTATACCACTCCTTGGCATATACCCAAATAACTCATCCTATTGCAGAGACACTTGTACATCCATGTTTGCTGTTGCTCTTTTCACAATAACTAAGCAATGGAAGCAACCTAAATGTCTCCCAACTGATAAGTGGATAAGGAAAATGTGGTACATTTACCACAATGGAGTTCATCTCAGCAATAAAGAAAGACAAAATCATAAAATTTTCAGGTAAATGGTTGAAAATAGAAACAGCTATACTAAGTGAAATAACACAAACTCAAGAAAGAAGAAAAAAGACATATGTTCTCCTTCATTTGTGGATCCTAGCATGAAATCTTTATATGTGCTTATGTATCCTGATGTAACTGCAGGAATCAGGATAATGAAAAATAACCAGGGAGGTAAAGGGAAAGAAGGAACAGTAGGAAACGGGTGCTACTAAGAGAGAAATGGATTGAATAGGATATTTAAATGGGAGGGGGAAGGGAAGAGTTATGCAAGGAGCTTTGGGATAAAGGGAAAGGAGCTCAAGAGAGGTGGGACCATAGGAGACTGGTATTATCAAAGGAGAAAGGGGGAAAATGGGGACACTTTAAATGGGAAATCATGATGAAAGGGTTAGATATGGAGAGAGAGAGGAAAGATAAATAATGGCTAGCTAGTTTTACAAAACCAGAGGCAATCATATTGGCCCAAAAACCTAATGACAAATTACACTACAGTATCTCTACATGAGTCCATGTGTATAGCTGAAGGCTACATAACACAAAATAGTGCCAGACATGGGAAATCTTCCTTTTAGTTGTTGGTCAGGGTGGTTCAAGAAACTCCCAAAATTACACAGGCTATTGCCACAGCCCTTGATTGCCTCCCAGAACTTGAAGGTAAGTCCCTATTGATGAAGACAGAACATACTTTGGACACAGGATTTGGAGCAATGGAACTGACCTGGAACTCACTTCCCCTAAAGGCTAGCATTGGAAAATACTATGCAAGGTGCTAAGGGAGAAGAACATCAGTCAATGGTCCAACACCAGCTTCAAGATCAAATAATCACATCAATTGTCAGAATAGCAAATGACATAGTATAGTAGTGGCACTTATCTTGGGGCCATCAACAGCTACCTAATTATATTAAAAGCTCACTCAATGGGAGGGAACTCAAGTGTGATACTATAAATATAACCAAATACACATGGCTGAAGAAGTCATAGGTCTTAGAGAAAACCGCAAAGCTGTCACAACCTTAGACTAATCTAATTTCATACTATGTGCAAAATATATATCCTTATATTTACAGACAAATATCCCAGTCACCAGTCATCAAGAAGCTTCTTCTGCTTCTTGAGGGAGACTATTACAGAGTACCACAACTGGTCACACACAGACATTGTCTGTGAATTGCCCAAGCCTAAGTATTAGCACATATACAATGCAACCTCTATACCCTAAGGCTCAGAGAACCTAGAACAAAAGGTAAAGAAGACAATGATGAATATCTCAATTCTCATTAATGAAGTTCCCTCATGCAACAGAGGGCCAGGAACACAAAAGGTCACAAATGGCCAAAGTGTAGAAACTAAGAGACTGCAGCATGCTGGTCCTTGGACAGGACTCCTATGTTAAACTACACCCACCCAGGGCTCAGGGACCACTGTGGAAGAGGGGGCACAAAGATTATAAGAGCCAGAGAGGAGGTGCCTGACTGTATGGAAATTGAGTCCTACAAGCTCCTGGGACCCTGCTTATATGAACCTACAGCAATGGTATCAGCATGCACAGGACTCATGCAAAGTCAAACAGACCAAAACCCAGCATAGAACTGGGGAAATGGAGAGCTGACCCCAATCTTAGCTGAAGAAATACTGGCAACTGATTACTGGTAGGTGAGGAATAGATGATCTTCCTAAAAGAGAGAGTCTAGATAGGCTGAGTAGATCTCAGTAGATGAACTTACACTGAGGGACATCTGGAGACACTAACTTGACACAATAGGCCTTAAGACAAATAACAGAATACACGAATTCCTATGGGAGGGTGCCAGTGGAGAAGGAGGTTTAAAGATTATTAAGATTGGTTGAGATGTTCTGTATGAAATACACAAAAATTCAATAAAAAAAGAAAATATGGTATGTATGGACATTGAAATTTCTATTATCCATAAAAGGTATAAATATGTGCTTACTTATATAATTATATAACAAATAATGGATGAACCCAGCACAGAAATGAAGCATGATCTCACTTGCATATTTTATCTAATTATTCAAGTCTACAGAAACAGAGAATAAAATGGTGATGAATAGGGGCTGGTAAGTGGGAGGGGACTTGGAAGATGTTGGCCAAAATGTACAAAGTGCCATTTAGACATCATGAGCAGAGTTTAACTGGAAACTGTCAGAACAGTGAATGCAATGAGCAGAGAGTGTCTGTAACAAGCCACAAGAGAGTCTTGTGATATACTAGGAATGTTCTGTATCTTTATCTGATGCTGGTTACACCACTGTTGAAATGTCAAAACTCATCAAGCTACATACTAAAGATGCCTGTTTTACTTTGTAAATTCTACCTCACTTAAAACACCCAGGTACCTTCTTGGTAAGATACCTATAAAGTCAGTTTCACAGCAATTCCAAAACCCTTGAGGTTTTCTTTGAATAATTTTTCATCCTCCAACCTCTTCATCCTTGTCCATTGGTAGGCACAATGTCACTCTCCTATTGCAAGGGCCTTGAATAAAGTCTTCCTTACAATCTTAACAAGTGTCACAATCATATATTTTCTCTAAAATTCACTGAAACATACTGGTTGCCACTTTTTTAAAAAATTAAAGCTCTTTAAGACTTTGTAGTAATGTTTTCTAAGAAATTTTCATAATAAGCAAAAAGACATCTAATTATGCAAGTATGCTTAAATCAAATTTAGAGTAGAAAACACTTTGTATTGAGTTTAATATTGCAGCCTAGACTCATTGCATATTCCAAATAATTACTATAAGAAGATCACTTATCATGTACCTGTCATTCTGAAGGTGCCTGCCATGTAAGTGTTGTTTGTTCTTGGACTTCCAGTATCATAAAACTGTGTCAACATATTACCAGATAATAAAAAACAAAACAGAAAAACACGATCTAGCGTAGGGAAACTGACATTGGTCCAATAGTCCAGCTACTGGGTTTCAACTGCCATCCTTTATTACAAATACTTTAGAACACCTTTGCTGGACCTGGATAATCAAAATTTGGACCTGGATAATCAAAATCTAATGTGATTGTTTCAGAATTCTCCACTAGCAAGAACTGTGCCATTCTCCAGTTATGTTCCAGACTTTTAGTTTCCCTATTTTTTTTTTTTGAGAATAGGCTTATTTAAGTCAGTTTAGCAAGAATTCTGTTTTCACAGGGGAAAGATGACACAGGAAAAGTCCACTGAAATTTCATTAAATTATGAGTCAAGATATTTCGGTTAAACAACTAATTGTAAATTACTGGAAGTTTCTCAAGTTTACACATGATCCTAGGATGTCAGTTCAATACCAGACAGCAGTAAGGTTGGACTCCAAATGCACACTGCTGAGTAGTCACATGTTCTTAGACACATGTGCTTTACTGGCCGTCTCTCTACTGCTTTTGTTATTATTCATAGCCTTAACTCAAGGCAGTTTACACAGTGAACACTTTTTTCTTTGTTCTCCAAAGACAGGCAGAGTGACGCTTAGAACAAATTGTACAGACACCACACTCTAGCCACTCAACAAGTGCTCAATAAATATCAGCCACTATTACCTCTTTTTATGTTCCTAGTGAGAAGGTTGAGTTATTTTAAAAATAGAACTTTACCTCATACATAAGTACAGAAAAAGTGTACACATTAATGGAGGGCCATGTGATGTTTTGATAACCCTATATGCTGTATAATGTTTAAATCAAGTTAAATATATCTATCCCCTCACAATTTTACCATTTCCTTTTAGAGAAAGCATTCAAAGTCACTTGTTACAGCTTTTTGTAAACAGGTAGCATATTGCTGCCTATAATCAGCATACTCAGCAACAGAGCTCCAGAACTTCTCACTTCTGTCTGACTGTACTGGGAGCTCCTGATCATGCTTTCCCATTTGCACACCCACTACTTTCCTTAACCTCTAGTAACTTCTATTCTGTTTTCAGCTTCTATAAGGTCAATATTTTTAGATTCCATATATGAGTAAAACACATAATGTTTACCTTTCTGTATTTGGCTTATTTCCTTTAATTTTGATTGATTGTTCCATTCATGGTGCTATAAAGGACAGGATTTCATTCTTTTTTTTATATCTGAATGGTGTTCTTTTTAAACAACCATGTTGTTCTTTGTTTGGTATTAAAAGAACACAGACATTCCCATAATATTCTGAGTTATAAAAGAGGGTCGGATAACTTTTGAGGGAACTTCTGAATAGGGTCAGTTCTTTCATATAAGGTAGGTAAAGGCATGAAAAGACTTTAAATTTTTAAAAGAAACAATAAAGACAAAAAGTAGGCCAGTGAGATGGCTCAGCAGGTAAGATGCTTTCCACCAAACCTTACGACCTGAGCTCAATCCCCAGAATCCACATAGTGAAATTAGAGAATTGACTCCTGCAAGTTGTCCTCTGACCTCCATACATGTGCCATGGCACATGCATGCACACACATACACATGCACACACACACACAGAGAGAGAGAGAGCGATTACACACAGTAAAAAAGTGTCATTTTTAAAATCCAAGAAGTATTTGTATAGTTAGTGAGGGAAATGAGGTGAATTTTTCAAATACATTAGGTAAATATGTCAGTGTTCTGCTTCTTTTAAAGAAATTGGCATTTCCCATTGTGAGTCCTATGTTGCTTTCAGCCATGAGTGAAAACTGAGAACAGGACACTCTTTAGATTACACTCTTCCTGCCCACCAACAAAGAAAACAGAGACGCATGTTTCCCTCTTGTGCTGGATAGCTTTAGTGTCAACTTGACACACCTGGGTTGAGGGAGCCTCAATCGGGAAATTGCCTCTATTGGACTGGCCTGTGGCCATGTCTGAAGGGCATCTTCTTGATGAGTGATGTGGGAGGGCCGAGCCCACTGTGGGTGGTGCCACCCCTGGGCAGGTGGGCCTGTGTTGCATAAGAAAGCAGGCTGAGCAGGGGCCAAGGGAGCAAGCCAGTAAGCAGCATTCCTCCATGGCCTGTGCTCCAGCTCCTGCCTCCAGGTTCCTGCCCTGAGTTCCTACCTTGGGCTCCCTGATGAACTGCGTGCGACCTGGGAGATGTAAGACAAATAAACCCTTTCCTCCCCAAGTTGGTACTGGTCAGAGTGTTTTGTCACAGCAATGAAGAACAGACTAGGACACCTCTCCACCCACAATCCCCACCAATGAGACTCCTGAGTAAAGCTTTTGCTGCACTGTACGCCCATTTTTACAACTTGATGTGGAGCATTTGGGAACTAAGAAATAAAAGACTTAACAGAATTCACTTATGTCTCTTTTAATAATTTAAATATTATCAATAGAAATATTATATTCACAGAGCACCAACAGGGGATCTCACCCTATGAAGTTAATTAAATTCCTATAAATTAACTTAGCTGGTCTACCAAGGCTAGGTAACCTAGTGACTTAAATGTGCACTTTAATTGCAAATGGAATGAGTTTTAATTTCTTTGAATTTTAATTTTGTTTTAAATCTCCTTGTTTCCCTCTTGATATACAATGGATATCTATAATTTTTCATTTATTTATTTTTATTTTGTCGTAATGGCAGAACTAATGAAAGTTTTTAAAATAATGTATGGTATCAAGTAGGGGGAAGCTGTCATTAAGTCTAATTTTCAAAAAGAATTCTGCATTTCTATGGAAAAAGACTTATGTCTTGGTGCTCCATAACATTGTATTGTACAATATATTTTTCTTTGACTTCTCAGCACATCTCTGCAGCTTCTGAAAATAAGACCAGATCCCACAGTAGTAATTCTTTAAAAGAGAGTTTCTATTGACTATCATTCAATCAAGGCAACTGTTCCCAACATGCTAAAATATACTAATGCTTGCTGTATACACACTTAGATGAAGTGAATTTTTACTTGTCTAATTAATCATCCCCTCTTCCTCTGTGGGGCTTCAATTCATGATAACTTGCGCATTGATAAAACTAGGACTCTTTTACCTTATGGTCAAATTGCAGCTAGAATCATACAACTGTGGAATTAGTCATTTCAACAAGTACAGTTCATTTCTATAAATTCGTTCACTAACCAATTTCTGCTATTTAATCAGAGTAATAATACTGGAGAAAAAAGCCTCTCTCACTGGGTTAAGCAAAAATGATTGATAATTAAGGACTTTGTTGCTAAAGAAAGGGAGAGCTGCACTTCTGTTTTAGAATCAGGAAGCTGTGGTCCATCTCTAACAAGTTCTTTTCCATGAGTGGCAAGTATTTCTTGGCTCCAGCTACATACATGAGGACATCATATACATATCTATATATGTAGATATATATGTACATATACATGTACATATATATCATCAGTGTGTACCCTGGATACCCAGGGAAATGGTAAGACCTGGAGAGTCTGATAGACATGGATTCAACACTAGATCCAAAATACAGGCAAATTATTTATCTGTGTCTTAGTCTGATTGAGTTATTATTAAAAAAATACCATAATACCATAGACTAGTGTGGTTTAGAAACAACAAAAATTTGCTTTTCTCCATTCTAGAGCCAAAGAATCTTAAAACCTTAGTATTGGGAGATTGGTATGAAGTAAGGGTCCTTGTGTGACTCACAGATGGTGCTTTCTTGTTATGTCCTTACAAGACAAAAGGGAAGGAGAAGCTGTTTGGAGCCTCTTAGAAGGGTACTCATTCTGTCCATAAGGGCTCTTTTCTTTTGACCTAATTCCCAAAGCCCACTTCCTAATAACATTGCATTGAAGATTAGGTTTCGATGTATGCATTTGGGGAGCATCAGACATTCTTATCATAGCAACCTTGGTGTGTCTATGTTTCCCAATCAGTACATTTAGGACAAATAATACACAAACACACACACAATCAGCATATGTTATTTAATTCTCACATTTGTTGCTGTCATAATTTTTAAACATACAAACTTGTAAACAGTAATAAACAGATGATATAGGACTATGGACAATGATGAAAATATTCTGTATTTTGATGCTGAATAAGTTAAGAGAAAATTTTGTTTGAATTAGTTTTCTCTTTTGAGTTCTATATTTTACATTTTATAAATTAGTGTCACTTCTCAGGCATTTGAGATGGTATCTATGATTTAGTAAATGTTTTCTCACTTTTTATCATCCACTAGCATCTTTCTTTTTTCAGACTGTCTACTTTGATCACAGATATCTAACAACTGAAGATATATAACAAGATCTCCAAGTGATCCATGGTCATTGAATGCATGCATTGTACAAGAATGTGGAAACATGCTTGTACAAATGCAAGGAGTTTCACATCAAGGCGTGATAGAAGAGAAAAAGGGCACTTGTTCCTTCAAGCTCTCGGATTTGAAAGTTCAACAATATCAGGTTTTACTTGGGAAATTCCAACGCCACCATCTCCACAAATCAAAGTGCGGTGGCTAAAACATCTTAATTTTAGTGCCAATTCACCCATTTACTGGGTGACCTTGAATGGAATTTGATCAGATATGCTATCTACTTTCTGGAAATTTCTGAATATCAAATGAGACACAGTAGAGAGAAGCATGTTGAAGCTGAAGTATGGATGTGTGCCAAGAAAAAAAAGTTTTAGTTAGAATTCTACATTGCTTTTCGCAGTGTCTCATTCCTAAAAATCTTTTTTTTCCTTGCTTTTGAAAGCAGTCTATAAGGTGTTAGTAAGTCCATATATGACCAAAAAGTAGTAACATTCCTCTTTCTCCAGCTTAGCATCATTAAGAGGCTTGGGACATCATCCGTGATAGTTTATTACATCAAAAGCTAAACATCCATGATGCTGCTCTGGATTTATCTTATCATGTAGGCCAGCAATCTACACCAAGCAGGATTAGGGGGATAGGAAGCAGTGAGTTGAAACAAGGCTCTTTGGTTATTAATTTCATCCATTTCAGATAGTGAAGCTTGAGGATGTGATTTTTAAAAACAGATTTAAAATCTTTCAATTCTTGAATAAATTCTTCCTGCAAAATGGATTACAAGTAGTTTCCTAATGTCCTTAAAGTATTTTACATAGAGGTAGTTTATTGGCTATGCCTTGAAAACCTCTCATCAAAAAGAAGACCCGCACAGAATGGAAATACTTTCTGTGGCTAATGGACAAAAGGCAAGTATCCTGTGTCAGTCTATGCCAAAGGCATCCCCCAGAGGTCTACTGGCAGGAAAAAATGAACTCTAAGTGCCAAAAGCTCTTTTCTGGTAGCTAGAGGCTACTGGACTGCAGAGAGTTCAGATGGACTGCCTGAGGCTGCTTGGTGCCCTCTTGTCTTTGAAGTTCTAATGCCCCTTTGGTATTAGCTAAGCCTTCCACAGGAGCTGAGGACTGTTGCTTTTGATGCCAGTATTTCAGACTATTTAGATGACCTTGTAGTGTACCTAAATCCTGCACAAACCATTACATTCACACTGCTTGCCATTTCAACAGACGTCTGCAATCAGGTTATCTATACAAGATGGTGAGAATTCACAATTTATATCCTTGATTTATCTTTTTATTATTTTATCCTGTCAGATGGTGGGATTTAACTGGTACTATTTTATTACACTAAAATATATTTTTTAACTGTCTACTTACTTTTTTAGCTGAAGTAAAGCATACAGCCACTAAACTTCACACTGCATGAATCTTGACTGTGTAGCTGCATGTTTTAATATATTTACCTGTGTTAATACCTGCTGACTCAAGGTACAGACTATTACCAGTACTGGAGAAATTTCCCTCATGCCTCCTCTTTTCCCAAAGTTCAACACTATTCTAACATGATTGTCACAAATTCATGCCCTGCCTGTTTTCACACCATGTAAATAAAATCAAAACTATTCACTCTTTTTGTTTGGCTTCTCAGAAAATGACGCTTTTGGTCTTTACTTGGGTTCTTTGCTACTACAAGTACTATTTCATTGTAGGAATGGATGATGGATGTTGTTTTTAAATCTACCAGTTGACAGACACATTGATTATTTATTGGTTTAGCTATTAAGAATAATTTTGCTCTCTCCGACCCGCAGGCTTCTCTCTCTGGGGTAAGTCAATCATGCCCTCTGCTCCTTGACTCCCCCAGCCTCATTCACCCTCCCATCTCCCCCACCAGTCTCTCCTCCTAGTGTGGGTCCTGTCCCATTCCTTGTCTTGGTGCCCCAACACCTGGGGAACCCCCACTGCTTCCTGATCCTTTGCATCAGTGAATTTAAAGAACACACAAAGAAATCAAAGACCTAGAGGAAGATATAGATAAAGATCTGAATGAAGTCAGAAAACAGAAATATTGAAGAATACTCAGGCTGAAATGGAGGAAGTGAAACACTCAGTAAGCCAATTAGAAATGATAAGAGAAAGCCTCAAAAATAGGATGAGAGAATTGGAAAACAGAGTATCAAGACTGGAAGATAAAGTGGAAAAATTAGACCATTCAAGAAAAGATTATGAAAAATTAAGAAATCACAAGAATGGAATATGTAGGAATTGTGTGACACCATAAAAAACCAAACTTACAAATCATAGGCATACAGGAAGGAGAAGAATTCCAAGATAATGGCAAGGACCAGATCTTCAACAGAATCGTGGAAGAAATTTTCCCAAAATTAAAGGAAGACATGCCCACAGAAATATGAGAACCATATAGAACACCAAACAGACAGGACCAGAAAGGAAACTCTCCATAGCACATCATAGTAAAAACATTAAACGTACAAAACAAAGAGACAATACTGAAAGTTGCAAAATAGAAACAACAACTCACATATAAAGGAAAACCCAATAGGATTACAGCTGACTTTTCAGTGCAAACTATGAAAGCCAGAAGAGCCTGGACCAAAGTATTCCCAGCTTTAAATGATCACAGATGCCAAACCAGATTACAATACCCAGCCAAAATGTCTATTATAGTCGAAGGGGAAAGAAAAGTCTTCCATGATATAAATAGGCTGAAGGAATTCATGCCCACAAAACCAGCCCTTCAGAGAGTTCTGGAAGCAATACAAAGAGCTAAAGAAAGGAATGACTATACCCAAGGGGTTGTGGAAAGAAATCCAATGAAGGTATAACTGTGGAAAAGTACAGCTATATCAAGAATATAAAGAGAAATAAAAATGATGAGATTCAATACTCACGTTTCATTAATAACTTTAAATATTAACAGACTGAACTCCCAGTCAAAAGACATAGACTAGATGAATGGATTAAGAAACAAAATCCATCTTTTTGTTGTCTTCTCACTTTCAAGGACAGACACTATCTTAGAGTGAAAGGATGGAAAAAAATATACCAAGCAAATGGTACTAAGAAAAAAGCAGGCGTAGCAATTCTAATATCTGACAAAATAGATTTTAAACTAAAACTAATCAGAAGAGATAAAGAAGGCAACTTCATTGTGATCAAAGGAACAATAAATAAAGAAGATATTACAATCATGAACATATATTCACTAAACTCTGGTGCACCCAACTTCATAAAAACAATACTACAGGACTTTAAGACCCAGATTAATCCCAACTCATTAATAGTAGGAGACTTCAATACCCCACTGTCTCCATTAGATAGGTCAACAGGGCAGAGAGTTAACAGAGAGACATCTGAATTAAACAATATCGTATATCAAATGGACCTAACAGACATCTACAGAGTATTCCACCCATGCACCAAAGGACATACTTTCTACTCAGTACCCCATGGAACCTTCTCCAAAATCTACCATATACTGGGGCACAAAACAAACCTCAACGAATACAAAAAGAAAGAAATAATTCAATGCATTCTATCAGACCACAATGCAATAAAGCTTACAATCAACACCCGAAGAAGCCAAAATCACCACACGAACACATGGAGATTAAAC
>NW_008345884.1:6533626-6535485 GCF_000622305.1 Nannospalax galili
CTCAATGACAAGAACCACATGGTCATTTCAATAGATGCAGAGAAGGCCTTTGACAAAATTCAACATGCTTTTATGTTTAAAGTTCTAGAGAGAATTGGACTGGAGGGAACATACCTCAACATAATTAAAGCCATATATAACAAACCCACAGCCAACATCATTCTAAATGGAAAAAAACTGGAAGCATTCCCATTGAAATCAGGAACCAGACAAGGCTGCCTGCTATCTCCATTTCTCTTTAACATAGTACTTGAAACTCTTGCAAGAGCAATAAGACAAGAGCAGGAAATTAAAGGAGTAATAATTGGAAAAGAAGAGCTCAAATTATCCCTTTTTACAGATGATATGATATTATATCTAAAGGACACCAAAAATTCCACCAGAAAACTCCTAGAAATTATTAACGCGTTCAGTAAATTGGTAGGATACAAAATTAACCTACAAAAGTCTGTAGCCTTTCTATACACCAATAACAAGCAATCAGAGAAAGAGCACATGGAAACACTCCTCTTCACAATAGCTGCAAAAAAATAAAATAAAATATCTCAGAATAAACCTGGTCGAAGACATTAAAGGGCTCTACAATGAAATTTTTAAATCTTTAAAGAAAGAGATTGAGGAAGATGTCAGAAGATGGAAGGACCTCCATGCTCATGGATTGGAAGAATTAATATTGTGAAAATGACCATCCTACAAAAAATCATTTATAGATTCAATGCACCGCCAATCAAAATCCCCATGACTTTTTTCACAGAACTGGAAAAAAATATCCTAAAATTCATATGGAAGCACAAAAGACCTCGGATAGCCAAAACAACCCTGAGCACTAAGAGCAATGCCGGGGGGATTGCTATACCATATTTTAAGATGTATTACAGAGCTATAGTCATAAAAACAACATGGTGGTACTGGCACAAAAATAGACCCATAAACCTACCCACAGGCCTCTCTCTGGGGTAAGTCCATCATACCCTCCAAGCTATGACTCCCCCAGGCTCATTTACCCTCCCATCTCCCTCACCGCTCTCTCCTAATTTGGGTCCTGTCCCATTCCTTGTCTTGGAGCCCTAGAAACCTAGGGAACCAATTGTGCTTCCTGATCCTTTTCATCCAGACCAGCATAGTGCCCTCTCTGGGCCCCAGGAGCACTGCTTCTGGGCCTGGGCCCACCCTCACCTTCCTCTGCTTCCCTGGGCCTGCACCACCAGCCAGCCTCTTTCTGGGGCTCTGGGGCTGACCTTTCCTCTTCCTGATCCTTTGCATCCAGACCAACCCAGCTCCTCAGTGCAGTCCCCAGGAGTCATTAGGGCCTCTTCCCACCCCATGTGCTTTTGCATCTCAGGGTGGCCACCAGCTGTCCTAGACCAGCATCTTTCCTGGGCCAGGCTCCCAGGCCAGTCTAAACCCAAATTCCTGAGGCCAAAATCATTCCTGGAGGGATCCAGACCTTAGGAGAAAGCCTGAAAACATCTGACCCTCATCTGAATTGGGCCTCTGAGGGAACTCTTGAAGACAAAAGCAATCCGGCCACTCCAATATAAAATCAAAAGAGAGATCCAGAAGCTTAGATGAACCAGCTTTTCATGCTCAAAAAGTAAAGCACAAAGACACATAAAGTTCACAAAAAGAAGCAGACCTAAACTTGAAGTCTTGAGTCTCACATAAGAATCAGAAACTACAAAAGAAATTCACATGTCAAAATCACAGAGAAAAAATAAGATGAAAAACCAAAAATAACATAACCCCAGCAAATAGCAAATACCAATAGTCCTCTAGAGGAGTACAATGAGAACACCCTAGAGATAATGCAGGACATGGGGAAAAATTATACACATGATAAAAGAATTCAGTGAATTTAA
>NW_008345884.1:6535563-6536853 GCF_000622305.1 Nannospalax galili
AAAAGAGTTAGAAATATTGAAGAATACTCAGGCTGAAATGAAGAAGGAAGTGAAACACTCAGTAAGCCAATTAGAAACACGGGAGAAAGCCTCACCAACAGGATGAACGAAACGGAAAACAGAGTATCAAGACTGGAAGATAAAGTGGACGAACTAGACCACTCAAGCAAAGATTATGAAAAATTATAGAAATCACAAGAATGGAATATGTGGGAATTGTGAGACACCATAAAAAGACCAAACTTATGAATCATAGGCATACAATCAGCTCCAAGCCGGCATTAAAACTGCTTTTTAAATGGTATCATTTTGTACAAGTTGAATTTGACCACAGTCACTAAAATCTACCAAAAATGAAAGGTTTTACTAAAAGCTAATAAAAACAGCAAAGCCAGAGAAGGTTTTCTTTTTAGATCAGAAAGGGTTTTTGTCAGGTGTCTCTTACACATGTCATTTATAACTGTTCTTTAAGATCATGCCATTTTTGTCATTTTTTAAAAGATTTATTTCTATGGGGGCTGGAGAGATGGCTCAGCGGTTAAGAACACTGACTGTTCTTGAAGGAGACCCGGGTTTGAATCCCAGCACCCATATGGCAGCTAACAACTGTCCGTAACTCCAGTTCCAGGGGATCTGACATCCTCTTCTGACCTCTGCTGGCATTGCACAACACTTACAGGGTGCACTTACCCACATGCAGGCAATACATGCAAACACATACAATAAAAATAATAAATAAAATATTAAAAAAGACTTATTTGACCTGCAGGCCTCTCTCTGACTATACCCAAGGGGTTGTGAAAAGAAATCCAATAAAGGTATAACTGTGGAAAAGTACAGCTGTATCATGAATGTAAACAGAAATGAAAATGACAGGATTCAATACCCATCTTTCATTAAAGCAGAATCGTGAGGAAAATTTCCCAAAATTAAAGAAAGACATGCCCATACAAATACAAGAAGCAGATAGAACACCAAAAAGAGACAGGACCAGAAAAGAAACTCTCCATGGCACATCATAGTAAAAACACTACACATACAAAACAAGGAGACCATTCTGAAAGCTGCGAAAGAGAAACAACAAGTCAAATATAAAGGAAAACCCATTAGGATTACAGCTGACATTTCAGTGAAAACTATGAAAGCAAGAAGAGCCTGGACAAAAGTATTCCCAGTTTTAAATGACCACAGATGCCAACACAGATTACTATACCCAGCCAAAATGTCTATTATAGTGGCGGGGGAAAGAAAAATCTTCCATGACATAAATAGGCTGAAGGAATTCATGTC
>NW_008345884.1:6537328-6537828 GCF_000622305.1 Nannospalax galili
CAACATATATTCACCAAACAGGTGCACCCACCTTCATAAAAACAATACTACAGGACTTGAAGCCTGGGACCAGATGGATTTACAGCAGAATTCTATCAGACATTTAAAGATCTACATCCTATACTACTCAATTTATTCAAAAAGATTAGAAATGGAGGGAGAATTTCCAAATTCCTTCTATGAAGCCAGCATCACGCTAATAAAAAAGCCAGGTAAAGATGAAGCCAAAAAAGAAAACTATAGACCCATATCCTTAATGAACATAGATGCAAGAATTCTCAACAAGATACTTGCAAACTGTATACAGGCTCACATCAAAGAGATCACCCACCATGATCAAGTTGGCTTTATCCCAGAGATGCAGGGATGGTTCAATATATGTAAGTCAGTAAACATCATAAATCATATAAAAGGGCTCAAAGACAAGAACCATATGGTGATCTCAATAGATGCAGAGAAGGCCTTTGACAAAATTCAACGTGCATTTATGTTCAAAGTCC
>NW_008345884.1:6538204-6539862 GCF_000622305.1 Nannospalax galili
AAGAGAAAGAGAACATGGAAACACTCCCCTTCACAATACCTGCAAAAAATAAAATAAAATATCTCAGAATAAACCTGACCAAAAACATGAAAGAGCTCTACAATGGAATCTTTAAAGAAAGAAATTGAGGAAGACATCAGAAGATGGAAGGATCTCTCTAAGGGATGCCAAAATTTCCACCCGAAAACTCCTAGAAATTAACACATTCAGTAAAGTGACAGGTTACAAAATTAACCTATAAAAGTCTATAGCCTTTCTATATACCAATAACAAGCAATAAGAGAAAGAGAACATGGAAACACTCCCCTTCACAATACCTGCAAAAAATAAAATAAAATATCTCAGAATAAACCTGACCAAAAACATGAAAGAGCTCTACAATGGAATCTTTAAAGAAAGAAATTGAGGAAGACATCAGAAGATGGAAGGATCTCCCATGCTCATAGATTGGAAGAATTAATATTGTGAAAATAACCATCCTGCCAAAAGTCGTATATAGATTCAGTGCAATGCTAATTAAAATCCCCATGACATTTTTCACATAATTGGAAAAAATTATCCTAAGATTCATATGGAAGCACAAAAGACCTCGGATAGCCAACAACCCTGAGCACTAAGAGCAATGCCGGGGGGAATTACTATACCAGATTTCAAGCTGTATTACAGAGCTATAGTCATAAAAACAGCATTGTACTGGCACAAAATAGACCCATAGACCAATGGAAGAAAACTGAAGACCCAAATATGAGTAAATGCAATTTCAGCCATCTGATATTTGACAAAGGGGCCAAGAACATTAACTGGAGGAAAGACACCATGTTTAGCAAATGGTGCTGGCAAAACTGGATCTCCACTTGTAGAAGAATGAAACTAAACCCCTATCTTTCACCCTGCACAAAAGTCAATCCCGAATGGCTCAAAGACCTCAATGTAAAGCCTGAAACTCTGAAATTATTAGAACATTGGGAAAAACCTACAAGATATAGGTATAGGAAAGAATTTTCTAAACCGGACACCAATTGCTCAGGAAACAAGGGAATGAATTAACAAATGGGACCTCATTAAACTAAAAAGCTTCTGTACATCAAAGGAGACAACAGGGAAGCAAACAGAAAACCCACAGAATGGTAGACAATCTTCACCAGCTACACATCTGAAAGAGGTTTAATATCCAGAATATATAACGAACTCAAAAAACAGAGGATCAAGACAAGTAATCCAGTTAAAAGATGGGCTAAGGAGCAGAACAGAGTGTTCTCAAAAGAAGAAGTAAAGATGCCTATGAAGCAAACATCTTAAAAGATGTTCAACTTTATATCCATGCTCAGATGCCAAGGAGCTCAGAAAGTAACCAACTGTGACTAGTGATAATCAGATATATAGAGATTA
The DNA here is from genome assembly GCF_000622305.1 of Nannospalax galili. Lineage (NCBI taxonomy): Eukaryota > Metazoa > Chordata > Mammalia > Rodentia > Spalacidae > Nannospalax > Nannospalax galili. Next base: position 6,539,594 of record NW_008345884.1, read on the forward strand.
GAAACACATGTGTAAACATCTTAATGTCAATTGCATTAAAAATGAATTTTTCAGTATGAAACTGTGTATTTTAAAAATGAAATGGAGATCTTTCTTAAAGTTTTAAACTTCATTTAATTTTATATCTTATAGGGTTTATGCTGAGTACAATATTGTATAACTATATTAATTGAATTGTAAGCTTAAAAATTTACAGCCAATTTTGAAGGAGATGCATCTTAGCTCTGGAAATTGTTATTGAATATGTCAATGCTGTTGTAATGAAATGC
>NW_008345884.1:6539983-6547816 GCF_000622305.1 Nannospalax galili
AATTATAATAATTAAGGTTAAAAAAAGAATAATTCTATTAACATCCTTGCAGAAGTCTTTCAGTCTGCTTTTCTATGTTACTCTTTTTTCCCCAAGAATAAAACTCCTGAACTATGAGGATTAAAGTTTTCATAAATACTGTTGATTTTCCAAAGTGTTTGTAACAGTTTCTACTCCTACCAGCAGTGTATCAAAATAAATTTGATACTGTAACTCCTTTAACTTTTTGCCAATTCAGTGAGTTCAAGTAATATCTTATTATGGTTAATTTCTTGATAACTAATAATATCTTTTGATATTTTTATTGATTATTTCGAAATATTTAAGAAATATCTAAACTTTTAATAGTCTACTTGTTTGAATTCTTTATGTATTGAGGTTACCAATTCTTTGCCACATACATAGATTAAAAATATCTTCTCCCAGTATATGACTGGTATTTTTTGGTTACATGAAAGTTCTTATTTCACTGTCCAATTTATCTGGATTTTGTTTTAATACCAGTGTTTATGCCATGTGCATTAGTTACTTTTCTGTTGCTGTGACCAAGGCAGCTTATAGAAGGAAGAGTTTATTGGGCTTACAGTGGCAGAAGGATAGAGTCCATCATGGCAGAGAGGAATGGAAGCAGAAGCAGCTGGGGCAGAAAGCTGAGAGCTCACATCTGCACACATGCACAGGAAGCAGAGAGAGATTGGAAGTGGGACAAGGCTGTAAACTTTCAAAGCCAGCCCCAAATGACACACTTCCTCCAGCAAGACCACACTTCCTGGACATTCCATTACCATCCCCAGACAGCACCACCAACTGACCAAGTGTTCAAATACTTAGAGCTTATGGGGGACAATTTTCATTCAAACCACCACATTATGTTTCTCCAAAGTCATAAGGTATCCTTTCTGATTCTGAGATTTATCTTTCTATTTCCAATATAAAACTATATTCTATCTGATAATCACAATTAATTTTTATGTATCCTATAGTATGAGACAATGATTGTTTCTTCAATGTAGATGGACAGTGCTGAGGCACAGCTTAATGAAAAATCTGCCTGCCCTTCCCCTTATCTACAAAGACATCTTATAATCATTGAGAGACTACACATGTGAGTCCACCTCTAAACTCTTTTCTCTATGCCATGAGTCCGTTCATCTTTTCTTGTATAATGCTACACTATCTTAAATAATGGGGCTAAATATGAAATTTGGTGGTGTAAGCATGGAATTCTATTCCTCATAATTATGCAAGGTATTTTAGGTTCTTTCATTTCCAAAAATTTAATATCAAGATGTCAATTTCCATAACTTGATACAGTTGTGATTGAGATTGTATTAAATTTATTGATCACCTTTGTGAAAACAACATCTTAAATATATACTGAGCCCAGGAATGATGGTGCATTTCTGCAGTCCCAGTGCTCAAGAGATTGAGACAGGAGGATCACAAATTCAAGGCCAGCTGGGCCTAATGAGACTCCATGACAAACTATATATATATACATATATATATATATTCTAATTCACAATCACAGCACTTTATATTTCTGTAGTTTTATTTTAATTTTGTCCAGAAACATTTTGCAGCTTTAATTTTAGATGTCTTACACATGTTTTAACTTTAATCTACAAGTGCATGGATTTTAGGTGATGTTTTAAATTAACTTTTTGACTATTTTTCTTTTTGTTTTTGGTTGGTATATAGAAATAAAATACTTTTTCTATATTGATATTCATTCATAAAGTTTGCTGAGTTATTAATTCTAATAGTTTCTACATTCTTTGGGAGTTCTTTTGTTTTTGGTGAAGTGGATACCCATCCTGGTGTTTTGGCCAAAAAGACATGCTGTGGCAAAAGCAAACATGCACACCACGCTAATCTATGGTTGAGTTAATTTTAATGGAGCATGTATAGGAGCAGGAAAGCCAGTTAGAATCGCCTCAGTTATTACTCATCACCACCCTGTGAGTCGATATTGTTGTGATACAAATGGTAGGAGGAAGCAAATGAAGTTCAGGAATTGAGAGAACTCAGTGCAAGACAAGCAACATACAGTACAAAAGACTGTCCTCTACAAGTTGTGTGCATGTTCCTCTCCATTTCCTGAGTAAACTGTAACTCTCCTGTGTATTTGTTGATATCATCATGTTGTTGACAGAAAGACAGCTGGCTTTGGATCTTCATTTCATCAGATCCAATAGAAGAAAACAGTGCCTCAAGGCTATGCCCATAGCAAACCTGCATTTAGTCCATTTTTGTCTACTTAATTGTCAGAAGGACATTTTGTTTTTTTTTTATTTTGTGGTGTTTTAATCTTACACCAATTGTGCATAATAAGGGGTTTCATTGTGATATTTGTATATAGTACATACTTCAATTATCCTTACTTCTATTACCTTCTCTTGTCCCTCATCACTCTTCTTAATCCCTTCCTCTTTCCAACTAGGCCCTCTTGTACTTTCAAGTCTGTATATATAGATATCTGTGTATGTGTGTCTGTGTGTCCTAGTAGGTTTCATTAGGGTTGTTTGTAGAAATATGGGTGGTAGTTTGTTCACAGGAACAAGTGCACCTTGCTAGTAGCTACATCATTTAAGAAAATGTCTGTCCTTCCCCCTTCAATTACTATCTGTGTATCAATGCTCAGGGAGGGATGAGGTCCCTTGAGGCCCTCCTCTTCTGTGACAGGATATTGACATGCCCAGTCTTGTAGATATCCTTTGCGGGGAATCATAGCTTTTATGCATTCAAGAGTGCAACAACCATGTCATGCCCAGAAGTCAGCTTTCTACACTGCTCCCCTCTCTTCCTCCTGTTCTTTCTGCCCCTTCTTCAGTGTTCCCTAAGCCTTCAAGGAGGTGTTGTAGATTTCGCATTTGTGACTGGGCACTCAGTCTACATTGTTTATTATTCTCGGTACTTTCATCAGCTCTGATTCTCTGTAGTCACCACTGAACGCTGTAAAAGAAGTTTCTCTTTGGGTGCTGGAGAGATGGCTCAGGAGTTAAGAACCCTTGCTGCTTTTGCAAGAGGGCCCATGTCTTGTTCCACAACACCCACATGGTGGCTCACAATGTCCATAACTCTAGTTCCAGGGGGTCTGATGTCCTCTTCTGGCATTCTTAGGCATTGTATACATGTGGTGAACATACATACATTCAGGCAAAAAACTCATACACATAAAAAAAAAGAAATATTTTTTAAAAGTTTCTCTGACCAAATAGTGTTGACAGCAGTACTATTGTATGGGTATAAACACATCAATAGAATGTTAGTATGAGGTATTGCAGATAGCTATTTGCTCAAAATGTTAATCGTAAACATATCACACCAGAACTATGTCTAAATAAGCACTGCAACTAATATTTGCCTCAAAGAAAGTGTGCTTTTGCCAAATGAGTTTCTGAAACTATTGTCAGCACCAAAGCAAGATAGGGATGATACCAAACTAACAAAGAGTATAGCTCAGGCATGAACTCGGGGGTTAAAGCTGGCTGGTTGACTCAGAACTCAAGTCTCACCCATTTTAAAATAAGATGTTTGCACCGTATTGGTCAAAGCACCTTGGACCAAAATACAAAACGTTGAATTGCAAAGGTCAGAAGCTCAACAGAAGAATTGTTCTTTTGTAATTCTTCAAATGATCCAAACAAGATGGATTATGAAAGAATGTTTCTGAAATGTTAAATCTTAATCCTAACTTTATTTTTTTTTTTAAATGTGATTGATCTAGGGATGGGGCAAAAGTAGACTTTTTCTCTAGAATCTATGACCCCTCCAGCCATGTGTATTTGGCTACGTTTACAGTACCACACATGAGTCCCCTCCCATTCAGTGGGCCTTACTTCCAATTAGACAATTGTTGATTACCCCCAAGATAAAAATGCCATTACTGTACAAATAGTAATAATTTTCCTGGCCAATCATTGTTATTTATTAGGCTTTACAGGTGGGTAGGACCATTGATCGTTTTTCACCCTTGGCAGATTGTATAGTATCCTCTGATATCATGAGACCTAGTCTTCAGTGAGGAAGCCTCCAGCTCAGTTCCAAAGTGTGACCTATCTTCAGCAACAGGGTCTTACCTTCAAGTTCTGGGTGTCAATCAAGGACTATGGCAATAGGCTGTGTTTCTTCAACTACCCTGACCAACAACTCAAGGGAGGTTTCTCCTACCTGGCATTCTGTTTTTATTATATAGTCATAAGCTATACACATGCATTCATATATTTATTGTATGTGTATTTTTCAGTAGGTCTTTGTTAATACACTTCTTTCTGTTTTTCCATACTATCTAAACATTGTTTATCTCTCCTCTCACGCCATCTGTATAACCCTCTCTACTCTCTCTCCCTAGTTAAAGTAACCCCCTTTCCTTCTTAATGATACCTGTCTCCTACTATCCCCTCTCTTGAGCTCCTTCTTTCCCTTTATTCCCTTGGTTCCTTTATAATACAGACATTTATACAATATTAATTCTGTTGAATCATGAGCATAGAAGGTCTTTCCATTTCTAATGTCTTCTACAATTTCTTCAGTGTCTTAACATTCTCATTATAAGGATATTTTGTATCCTTGCTAGGTTTACTTCTAGATGTTTTCTTTTCTTTTGAACTGACAGTGAAAGGTATGTTTTTCCTGATATCCTTCTTAGCAAGTTTGCTATTGGTATATAGAAAGATTTTTCCATGTTGGTTTTGTGTGTTGCTACTTTGTTGAAATAATTTATCAGACCTAAGACTTTTCTGGTGGAGTTTTTACAGTCTTTTAAGTACAGGATCATGTTGTCCATAAACAGGGATACTTTGACTTCTTTCTCTCCTATGTGTATCTCTTTTATTTCTTTCTCTTGTTTTATTGCTTAGTTAAGAATTAGTGTATCATTTTAAGAGTATAGAGAACACTCTTGTCTTATTTTTGATGTTAGCATGTTTTCAAGGTTTTCAAATTTGGCATAATGTTGGCTATGAAATTGTCATATACAACCTTGATTATGTTGAGTTTCTTTCCCATCCTAGTTTTCTTGAGAGTTTTCATAAATAGCATTACTGCTTTGAAGTAGTTTCCTTCTATTCTTGGATTGTTAAATTTTATTTTAATCATAATTTTTCAAATGTTTTTATAGTATCAACTGAGATAATCATATATATATATATATATATTATCCTTCATTCTGTATTTCCTTACATATAATTTTAGTTTTCTTACCTGTAAAATGGACCTAATACTATTATTTACCTTTATGGTTAATAATATTAAGTAAAAAGTACATTTACAGTGCTTACTAAAATGCCTTGAACATACATGCTCAAAAATTGGAGCTATTATCAATATCGAGTATCATCATATAATACTTTTGCACTAAAGTTGATAGTAAGCAATGAATTATTGAAAGCAGACAAAGACAGCACAAATAACACCTTTAAAATTGCACTTGTGTCCATCTATTTTATAACTATTATTGGAAAAAAACAAAGCAAAAGCCAATCCTTCAATGGCTGAGCTTGAGCATGCCAGCCAATACCTGTGGAACATAATGCCTTAGTTGCTTTGTATTTTAGTTCCAAATCCTATGCTTTGGCTTCTATCAGAATGGCCTGAGCTGTCTGCTTTCTCATTCATGAAGGAAGTATGGTGATAAGGGCAGTGAAATAACAAGACCACATTAAGACTTAGGAATGAGGAAGAAGGCCAGGCATTGTGGAAAATAGGAAAAAATTTACTTGCTAATGTGTCTGGCTACTGTTGCCAGTTGTGGCAGAAGGTAAAGAAAGTCTGCAAACCTACTGTTGTTTACCAGCCCTGCAAGCCCTGGACACCCAGGCACCATTCTGTCCTCACTCCTCACTCTAATCTGCCTCAGTTCTTTTTCATGCCTGGGTGAGGAAAAAACGGTGCAGAGAATCAGAGGCAGCACATTTTGGCAAAAAAAAAAAAAAAAAAAAAAAATTAAAGTATTGGCTAAGTTCAAGATCTTAGGTCTTCTGTCCTTGCCCTCCAATGTTGACTAAGTTCCAGGGGACTATGTAGCATCTCTCAAAATGTCCTGTAACTGTGGAGAGTCACCTGTCCTCTTGATCAGGGAGGACATGGAGACTCCACCAGATGGACTTGAACCACTGTCCAGTCTACAAAGAGGAGGGTCAACACTGAGGAAACATTACCTCCATGCTTCCAAGTGAAGTTAGCCATGGTCGAGCAGGACCTTTGACTTATTTTCACATAGATGGAACTGGTAAAGAAAGGTGCCAGGGGCTCCTCCCAAGCCCATGTGACCCCTGAGGAACAGATCCTCAAACAACCTTAAGAGTAAAAATAAATTGGTTTTTTTGGACCACCTGCATGGTCTTAAACACCCAAAAGGAAAGTATAACCAAAGCTTAAAGTGATCAGTATATTTCTTTAAGAGTTCAAGGGATTAAACGTCCCAGACAGTAAGCCTAAGTCCATATAAAATGTTAAACAATTATTTTTCATTGATAATTTTGTTTCTAAGCAGAAAGTGCTGCTCAGATGTAAGACTTCATATATTAGTCTGCAATACTGTAGTGCCCACCTGTAGCTAAGGGAAACAACCCACTGTTGTTCTAAAATGATGGCTAAATTTGTTTTTGCCCCCTATCTAGAAGCCTTTGAGAAGGAACTGACACTGATTCTAGCCACAAAGTGCCTTAAAACAAATCCTGAGTCCATCAATTTTGAGTTCAGCCTTGGCAGACAAAAGAAAAACGAGGAGGAACCCAATAGAGGGATGCTTTTGGAAGCTCTCATCAAGAAATTCCAATGGACTCTCATATGAACATTTGAAATTTGCCCTGTTTTGAATTTTTTCTGGTTCCCTGTCTAGAACTTGTAATGCTAACTACTTTTGCATTTACTTCTCAGTCACATCTCTTATTCACCAGTCAAGGACTTTCTTTTCTCCCCATAGGTAAGAGTTATGAAATTTGGGAGTCTTTTAGATAGACTCACTGAAGAGGTGCCCCAATTCCCTCACCCTGCACCTATGTTCAGCATGGAAACAACCAGAGCAGTCTGCAGACCAATTCCCTATTGGCAATTTGAGTAACCTTTTCAAAGGATGGTATGATAAGAATAGGAGGTAGGAAGGAATTGGCTAGGCAGTTAGGGTAAAAAGATTCCAAAGAAAAGTAGCCAGTTTCTTGACTAAAAGTCAAAATGTCCTTGGGCCTTTTAGGAACATACTCTGTTTCAAAGGCCAAAAATGGTGAAAGTATTTGGGAGCTTTTATCTAATCCTTAAAAGATATTAGAGCTACCTCTTTAGAGGAGACAGAGTAGCAAAAAGCCCCATAAAAAAGAAAGAGTACATGAAGTTGTCAGTAAAAAGTGATAGGGAGATATGGGAAAAGTTGGAGGGGAGGGAATGGATGTGGATTTGATCAAAACACTTTATACGCATGTATGATATTCTCAATAAATTTTTTTTTAATTTTCAAATTTTATTTTCAAGGTTTTTTTTTTTAGGAGCATTTCATTACAGCTTTAACATATTCAGTAACACAATCCAGAGCAAGGATACATCTCTTTCAAAGGTGGCTGTAAATTTTTAGGTTCACAGTTGAATTAATACAGTCATACAATAATGAACTCAGTAAAAGCCCTGTAGGACATAAAATTGGCTGAGTTTTTATCCTTTAAAGAAGATCTCCACTTCATTTTAAGATATGGTGTTTCCTACATTTTTTTTCAATAAAATATTTTTTTTCAATTAGAAGAAGCATTTCATTACAACAGCATTAACCTATTCAATAACATTTTTCTGAGCTAGGGTACATCTCTTTCAAAATTGGCTGTACATTTTTAGGTTTACAGA
>NW_008345884.1:6558542-6569505 GCF_000622305.1 Nannospalax galili
GAAAAGGATCAGGAAGCAGTATTGGTTCCCCAGGTGTCTGGGGCCCCAAGACTAGGAATGGCGCAGGGCCCAAACTAGGAGTAGAGAATGGCGGGGGAGATGGAAGGGTGAATGTGGCTTGGGGAGTCAAAGCGCAGAGGGCTGCGCTATAGACTTACCCCAAAAGGTCTCTCAATAAATTTTTTAAAAAAGATTTTAGGGCTGCAGGTAGAATGCAAGTATTCCTGCTTGCCATTGCCATAGTTGGAGAAACTAGATTTTTTTAGAGTCAGATTTTTCTAAAATTCTTTAAAACTAGACCAATAACCCCCAGACCAACTAGTTACAATGCTTCCATTGTTTTATGCCATTTTGTTTTAACTTTGCCTTTTCTATCATCTCTCCAAAGTCATTCAGTTTTCATTCAAAAATCATGGACTTGGGACAGTGCAATGACCACTCAAGTCCCTCCTGTCATAGAATTCACATTTCAATACAGACAACAAATATTCTAAAATTATAAGAAATGCAGTAAGAAGGCTGTGGTATGTGCCACAGAGGAGGAACATTTAAGTAGCATTTGTGGGCATGCCACATAGGCCTAGTGTATAGATTCCATGAAGTAGGGAAACAGACATTCTGAAGACACAGGCTTTTTCACAGTTTCAAAGAACTAGTTTCTTAACTACTGTACATGCCATTTTATTTTCAGCCTCTTTCGGAATGGCAAAGGCAGATCCTAATAACATTGATGGCAGAGCCCCTAGTATACAATCTTCAGGGCACTTTGTCATGATTTAACAAAAATTCTTCAATATAACATGTTTCTGTTGTTCACAGCCAATTTCTCTATTCAGATGCAAGTTAAAGCTCAGGTCAAATCAAGTTCCAGTTTTATTTACAAGTTGATACTTTTCTTCAGCTAGGTAGTTTTAAATTCAGTTATGCAATAGCCGGTCTTACCTAGCTAAAAGGAAAATGTGATGCTCAGATGGATAACTAACTGTTCGCCATGGTACAATATAAAAAAGTGAAAGGAAAGCTGGGGAATAAGAAATCACGGTACTTTAAAGAGGAAGATAAGTAACTTTCCAAGAGGGACTAATTGTGTTGCCATTCAAGCATTCCACTCAAGTTTTTCAAGAGTACATGCAAAGAAACAATAGTGATGCAACTGTACTAAGTTGAACTCCAGAAAAACCTTTCCCTCCTCAATGAGATCCATCAAGTAAGTATTTGAGGCTGCCTCTTGGTCTCCTCTAGGCAGGCCCCATCTCTTTAATATTCTCAGTGATAGGCTCTAGAAAAATGGGTGATTCTGTGTATTTAATGAATGACTGAAAAGCACTTTGAAAATCCCATTACCAAAGAAGTTATTCCAGTCAAAGAATCATTAGAGTGTACATTTGCAGTCATGTAAGATGAAAAGGATAATGATGAGCAGTGATGCAGTCATTAATCAGGAAGGCTGTGAACGAATCCTTTCCACCATAAGTGTCAGTGAGCACACTCACCCATTTGCTTGCAACATTTTGAGCAGCTATGCAGCAGTGAGCTCAGCCTTTAACTGCATTATTTTGACAATATGTTAAAATAAATTTCACTTATAGGTAGCAATTGCTTTGGGAGATAGAGCAACAACAAGAACCATTTGCTAACCATTGGGCTATTTTCAATGTGTATTTTATTTACATCAATCACAATGCTTTGAGGTGTTTATTATTGCTGGAAAAGTTAGGATTTCTGGTTAATCCACACTTATAAAGTGCTTTGAAATTCTGAATCCAGTCCCATCTATTTCCAGTCTCTAGTACCCCAGCCATTACAGTCTGTTGCCCTTAGAGTCCTTGTGGACTTGCTTTTACAAGTCCCTACATTTCTCCCCCTAACATTTTGCATTTATATTTATAGACCAGAAACAAGATAAAGGCATCTTCTGAGTTACAGATACTTCTTTGGGTGTCATTTTAAGTGCTGTAAAGCATTCGAGGGAACATCTTGTACAATGTTCGCTGCTTTTCTAACTGTTAACCTCAGAATTCAATGCTGCATAGAGTATTATGTTACAAAGATAATACATTTTTCTTTGGGACATAGAGTTATTGAGACACTTTGAGTGCTATGAAAAAAATTAAAAGCCACTAAGACTGACAGTGAGTGTTGGGATGAAATAAAAATGAATAAATTTTTGACATCTTCATAACTGTCCTGATTTTTCTCTCCATGCTATATATATATTCCTTTCCTGCCCAACTGGCCCATCAGTGTTTTCTTCATGTAATACATAGACACTTTTCTAATCATTTTAATCACATAACCGGCCATCTGGTCAGAATTACATGGACCTGAAAGCCTGATTTCTTGTTCAGTAGCACTACAGCCCTTATAGTCCCCAATGCTTAGCCTAATCCTGAGTTACTATTGCACTGTCTTTGGAAAAGAACAAAAATTTTCCACTTCGTGTTTTGAGTTCTCTTCTAATATCCTAGAAATTCCTTTACAAGTTCACCCATTAGTCCTTAGGGCCAATCAATCTTAAATAGGAATCAGAGTAAGCAGAACACAGCAGAGTTCATAGCACTGTGGGATGAGAGCCAGAACTAGTGGCTCTCCTCTGAACTTTTCATTGCAGTGTTGGGGAAGCAAACAATAAATACAATAAATAAGTAGAACATATAATGTAACAGATAATATGACACATGCTGTACTAGTTTTGTCAGTCTACATAACAAAATACTATAAATTTGGTGGGTTAAAAATGACAAAAAAAATTATGGGACCAGAGAGATGACCCAGCAGTTAAGAGCACTGACTGCTCTTGCAAAAGACCTGGGTTCAATTCTCATCACCCACACGGCAACTAACAGCTATCTGTAACTCCAGTTCCAGGAGACCTGACACCCTCTTCTGACCTCCGTGGGCATTGCACAAAATGGGTATACTTACACACATGCGGGCAACACACAGACACATAAAATAAAAATAAAAATTCTTGAAAGAAAGAACCTGAGAGAGAAGAACAGTAGGAGACATGTGTTACTAAGGGAGAAACAGATAAAAATGAAGGTATTTAAATGGGAGTTGGGGCAGGATTATACAAGGAATCTTGGGGATAAAAGGTAAGAAGGTACTCAAGAGAGGTGGGACCATAGGAGACTGGTATTATCAAGGGGTTAATGGGGAAAATAGGGACACTTTAAATGGAAAAACTATGGTGTAAAGGTTAGACAGGGGAGAGAGAGGAGAGAGACAAGTAATGCCTAGCTAGTTTTAAAAGACCAGAGGGAATCATATTGGTCCAACAACCTAATGACAAATTATACATACAATATCTCTACATGAATCCATGTTTATAGAAAAAGGTTACATAGCAAGAAACAGTGCCAGAGAGGAGAAACTTTCCTTTGGGTTGTTGGCCAGGGTGGTCCAAAATTACATAGTCTGTTGCCACACCACTTGATTACCTCTCAGCACTTGAAGGTAAGACCCTACTGCTGAAGACAGAACATACCTCAGACACAGGATTTGGAGTAATGGAGCTGGAACTGACCTGAAACCACTTTCCTGAAGGCTAGCTCTCATGGCTTTGGAGAGCACTACGAAGGTATCAAGGGAAAACATCAGTCGATGGTCCAACGCCAGCTTCAAGACTAAATAACCACATAAATGACTGGTGTAGCATACAACATTGATGCAGTAATGGCACTTTTATCTTGGGGGCAATCAACAACTACCTAATTGTACTAAAAGCCCACTCAATGGGAGGAAGGTCATGTGTGGTACTGTACTAAATAAACATGGCTGGAGAGGTCATAGATCTTAGAGAAAACTCCAAGATTGTCACATCCCTAGACTAATATAATTTCTTACTATGTGCAAAATATATTTACAGACAAATATCCCAGTAACCACTCATCAAAGAAGCTTCTTTTGTACCAGATGGATATTATTACCAAGTACCACAAGTGGTCACACACAGACATTGTACACAAATTACCCAGGCTTAAGTGACACATCTACAATGAAACCTCTACATGTAAGGTTCATGGAACATAGAACAAGGGTAAAGACACTAATGAATCTCTCAGTTCTCATAAATGAAGCTCTCTCGTGCAACAGAGGGCCAGAAACACAAAAGGTCACAAATGGCCAAAGTGTAGAGACTAAGAGTCTTCAGAATGCTGGTCCTTGGACAGGACTCCTATATTAAACTACACACACACAGGAATCAGGGACCATTGTGGAAAAGGAGGCAGAAAGATTGACAGAGCCAGGGAGGAGGTGCATGACCATATGGAAATAGAGTCTTACAAGCTCCCAGGACCCTGCTCATATGAACCTATGGCAACGGTGTCAGCATGCACAAATCCCACGCAAACTGGAGAAATAGGCAGCTGACCCCAATCTTAGCTGAAGAAATATTGGTAACTGATTACTGCTAGGTGAGGAAGCACTGATCTTCCTAAACTGAAGGGCTCTAGATAAGCTGACTAGACCTCAGTAGATGAACTTTCACTGACGAACATCTGGGGTCACTACCTTGACACAATAGGCCTTAAGACAAATGACAGAATGTATGAATTACAGTGGTAGGCTATGGGAGGGTGCCAATGGGGAAGGGGGTATAAAATGATTACAATTGATTGGGATATTTTGTATGAAATACACAAAAAAATCAATAGAAGCAAATTATAAAAATGTTTAAATGACAAAAAATTTAAATACACTTTTATTATTTGAAAACTTCATACAATGGATTTTGATCATATTCACTCTCTACTCCTCTATACTAACTCCTCCTAGATCCACCCCCATGCCTCAACTCCTCCAAACTTTGTGTCCTTCCCCTTTTAACAGCCCACCAAGCTCAATTTCTGCTGTCCATATACTCATGGATATGGGCCATCCACTGTAGTGTGGTTGACATACCAGGGGCCACATCCTTAAGGAAAGTTGTCTCTTTCTCCCCCAGAAGCCAACAACTCTCAGTCCCTCAGTTAGGGTTGAGGGTTCATGAGCCCAATCCTACTCCATACTAGAACGTTGGCTGGTTTGATATTATACACTTCTTGTGCAGGCAATCACATCTGCTGTGATATATGTAAAGATCTAAAGATGAGAGACCACTGTGGATGGCTGGACAGGAAAAGCTGTAAAGTCTCTTTGGAACATACCATACCCATTCAGAGAACTTCAAAGAGATTCACGTGCCTTGGGCAGAGCAAATAAGGAGTGAAACAGCAGGAGATAAATTCCAAGAAATAAAAGAGAGTCAGACAGTGAAGACTTTGCCTTTATTCCATATGGGATGGGAAGCCCTTGGAAGTTTGCTCAGAGGTGATGACATAACCCGACTTCCATTTTAACAATACTGTCCTGCTAACTGCTGTAAACAGACTATAGAGGATAAAGGAAGCAGAGGGCAAATTTAAATGATTATTGGAATAATCCATCTGAGATACAATACTCCTTTAACAGTAGAGAACATAACAAGCAATTTCTGATTAGTTTTTGAAGGTAGAGATCCATGGGTTTGACAGGTGGCTTATAGGATATGAAACAAGAATCAAGGATGACACAAGGTTTTGATGAGAGTAACTACTGAATAAGTAACTAAACAAATACCCTAGATTTGCAGAAAACAGAAGTAGGTGTGCTAGAGGGAAAGTAATGATATCATTAAACATTAGGAATTAGATAATTTCTGTAGAGATATCTACTTGAGGTAACTGACTAAAAACAAACTTCCCTGCTTTTCATTTCACATTGGCAGCTACTACTGCAAAACTGGTTTCTGTTGTAGTTTCACCAGAAACCTGAACAAGGGGCTAAGTGTTGGCTTTTTCCTGATGCAATTTCAGAATTCATCTATTCATTCAACAAGTAGGTATTTATCACACAGTTTGGGATTTTATAGAAGTTAGGTTAAAAGAATTTCCAAAAGATGAGATACTAAATTTCCAAATCTAACCCAAAAGATCTGGGAACCTTATTACAATGATCAATTCTAAATGATCTATCAAGAAGCTGGAAGAAGACAAACCCAGATATTCATGGAGAAGGAAGAATGATCCTGTAATGATGCTGGGAGGAGGCTCACCCTTACCCCTTCCAAAGAAAGGACCACCATGGCCTGTGGCAGAGAAGGTCTTAAAAGAATCACATACCTAGTGTGGGACAGGTCATCAGATTGGGACGTGCATTATCGCTACTTTAGCCAGTGTTCAAGGAGCAGCACTCTCAATAAGAAGTGTTCCTACCAAAGCTCTCTAGAAGAGTGAGTGTTCCTGCAACCAAAACTGAAAAATGTTGCACAGGTCTTAACTTTTCCATGCTAGCATTTAATGGGGAACTTTTACTTCTCTTCTAAAGTAGTCATTAAATTAGTTCATTTTAAAAAAAATGTCAATGGTCATTTTGCAGAGGGATATGAGAAGAAATTGGCCCATGATTATCTCACAATTTTATACTTTTTAGTCATTGAAATGAGGGTAGAATACATGAGTCTTTATTTTTCAACAATTTTCTTGGTCCTAAGCAATAAGCTGCCAATATTATGTTGTCAGTATTTTCAATATTCCAATTCCCAGTATCACTTTATATCTTTGGAAGAACCAACAATAAGTGATTTGTAATAAAATTCTCTAAGCTCTTAAATGCCTTTCCAGGCACACAAAGACAGACAATTGTGAAATGATAGAATGACAACAAATTTTAAAGTCAAGCAGCTGCCTAAGAATCTAGTTTAAGTATTTTGTCACTTAGAGCAACTGTTAAGTTTCTGGTAAGCTCAGTTTCCTCACTTACAAAATGAGAATGAAAAATCCCCAAAGATATGGGTTTCAGTTAATGTTATTTTAGATTGGCAAATGCTAATTGAATACAATTATAGGAAGCAATGTCAGGCTTTAATATATGTGTATAATATAGACTGATTGAACTAAACTAGCACATCATCACTTTGTTTACCTGTCATATTTTGTAGTGAAATATTTGAAAGTTACTCCACTATTTTGATATGTATAACACATTGTTAATAACTATAGTTACTCTGCTGTGAAAAATATTTAAAAACAAATTATTCCTATTTATTTATTGTGCAGTTGTGTTCCCCAAATTAAAACACACATATTACCTCCTGGAGATAGCAGGAAGCCTCATAAGACTCAGAAAGTAAAAACTTAGGAGACTCAGGATTCACAAGATCCACCCCAAAGCCACACAAACAGAAGCAGTTATTGGGGAGAGGAGACTCTCTGGTTGGCTAAGCTTCCTGCATGATATGCATAGAGTGCAAATTTCATGACTGGTCACCTATATTGGGGTGAGCTTTTCAGAGGTGCAGCTACATTTGAGCCACCCATATTCTTATAAGTAACTCCACCTATGCTCCTGTAAGAAAACCAACAAACGCCAGACTCACAGTTTCCTAAGCTAGACTTGGGTTGACTAGTTCTTTGGTCTGTTGTCAGTACCTTATCTGTGATGAATAGACATTTGTTCAAGCTTCCCCAGGAAAAGTCACATGATATGATTGGCACCAAAAAAGCCAAAAAGGAGTTGGAGAGGAGTGGTTTCAATGGGTGATGAGAATCATAACTGAAGCTGATCTATCTGATGATGAAGCATCCACAAGGTAAATCCTAATATGGCTCCCTCTCCTAATATATGTGATATGTGATAATGTACCTCCTTTCTATAGTGGAATTGCATGTTCCCTACAGTGGATGATAACATACACAATGAGGTCCAAACTATCTGAGTGGAACATGAGGGAGATGATGTTTGATGCTCAGTTCACTGGGCTAGATAAAACTGTGTTTATAGGAAAGTTTGAAAGGGAATGATTCAGGAGGAACCTCTGGATTGGACATAAATGATGAAACAGTACAGGTAAAAAAAATACTAAGCTTGTCCTCAGAGTGGGCAGTTAATTATGAGGATTTGTAGTTTTTTCCTCTGAAAGAAAGTATAGTGGGGATAAAAATTGTTCAACCATCCCAAAACCCTTTCAGCAGCCAGACTTGGTCAATAGAAAGTCAAGGGCCACAGTGCTAGCCCAGTGTATCAGAATTGGGTAGCCAGCTTCAGTGGCAGACACAGCAGGCTAGCGATATAACACATTCTAAAATTTTTTATTGTTCCACCTTTCCACTCCCAGGTGACAATCCTCTTCCCTCTCCTCCTCCTCCTCCTCCTCCTCCTCCTCATCATCATCATCATCATCATCATCTTTTTTATTTTGGGGAGAGAGGGGACAGAGTCCCTCACTATATAACCCTGACAGACCTGGCACTCACAATGTAGAACAAGCTGACCTCAAACTGACAGAATCTTCTACCTCTGCCTCCCAAGTGCTGGGATTAAAGGTGTGCACCACACTGCCTGCCCAGCATCATCATTTTGAGGCAGAGTCTCACCAAATAATCAAGGTGGCCTGAAACTCCTGATCTTCCTACTTTATCCTCTCAAATGCTAGGACTAAAGCTGAGCACCACCATGCCTGTTTTCCACACCCAGCTTCTGACAACCATACTTGTATATGGCTAGTTCTATGAATTCAACATTTTTTTTTAGATTCCGCATATAAATAGGGTCATGTGGTATTGGTCTTTCTATACCTGTTTTATTTTACCTAGCATATCCCCCAGTTCAAATAGAGAAATTTCCTTTTTAAAGGTTCAAAACGTTGTTCATGTATATCACATTTTCTTTATATAGTCCTCTGTTGATAGACCACTAAGTTGATTCTTCGACTATTGTAAAAATATTGGAATGAACATAAGGGGGGTGTTACAGAAATGTTTTCAACATATTGATTACAATTTCTAGGTATATATCCTGAAGTATGATTATTGGAGCATATAGTATTTTTATCTAATTTTTTGAGAATCCTCAACACTGTTTTCCATAATGATTGTACTCACTTATAACACCACCAACAGGAGAAAAGTGGAATTTTTTGCTCTGAATCACTGCAAATACTTTTTCTTTCTTTTACAAATGCCATAACAGGTATAAATATCTAACATTTATTAAAATATCTAATTATGGCTTTAATTTTCACTTTCCCAAAGACTAAAGATGCTGAGGATTTTTTTCATATAGCATTTTCAAGCAATTGGTGGTTATTTCTACGTCTTTATTTGAGAAATGACTGTTCAAGTCATTTCTCCATTTTTAAATTTTTCAATAACACTTTATTAACATTGTATGTAAATAATCACAGCATAACGGGCTCCTATTCTTAGTGACTGGTGGTTATAAGAGAACTTATTTACTGGTGACTATTGAAATGCCTAATGATTGCTTTTTATTGTTTTCGTGTGTGTGAATTTCATATATTTTTACTATATTTGTTTCCTCCTTTACCCACACACCCTTTTGTAATCACTTCCCACCAAATTTATATATATATATATATATTCTTATAGGATATATACATATATATAGGATTTATATCTTTATATATCTTATAAAGTCAGTTTCTGTCCCCAAATACCCTTTGGTATGGGTTCACCCGTGGAACCTTAGAGTCTCACCCTTAAATGAGACTGAATCTCTTCTTTCCAACAGTCATAAATTGCGATAGATCCTCAGATAGGATTGGGGTTTCTTACCCACTTTCCCAAATCTATGCTGGGATACTGTCTGGTTTGAGCTTACATGGATCTTGTCCATGCCATCAGCATTGCTGTGAGTTCATATGAATAACTACCCAGCTATCTGGAAAAGACTGTTTCTTTGTGGTCATCTACTTTCTCTGGTTCTTACAATCTTTCCATCCCTTTTTCTGCATGAGCCCTGAGCCTTGGGAGGCAGAAGTTTGATATGGGTGTCCTATTTGGCAATAGACACTCTGTAGTCTCTTAATCTCTGCACATTGGCCAGCTGTGTTAATCACTATCTGCTGTAAAAGGAATCTCTCTGCTGAGTGTTGAGAGATTCATTAATCTATGGGTATAACAATAAGTCATTAGAAATCAGTTTAATAATATATCTATACAGCAGAACAATTGTATTAGGCTTTCTCTCATGGCCTGTGACCTGTCTACCCTCAGGCTCCTAGGTCTGATATCAATGTCAGTTATGGTCTTCGTCCTATGAATCAGACATTAAGTCCAATTAGACAGTAGCTGGTTACTCCCCTTTCCTCGGTTTTAAATTAAGTTAATTGCTTTGTGTTTGTTTGGTTGGTTGTTTTGCCATTGAGCTGTTTGTAGTCCTTACATATTTTAAATATTAATATATTCCAAATATGAGATATACAGTATGTGTCTTTTCATTGCAATGAGAAAATATCCTGGCAAAAGCAACTTAAGAGAAAGAAGGTTTATTTTGGCTTACAATTCCTGGGGAGCTTGTAGTCCATCATCATGGGGATGACATGTCACCAGGCGGGG
Organism: Nannospalax galili; assembly: GCF_000622305.1. Taxonomy (NCBI): domain Eukaryota; kingdom Metazoa; phylum Chordata; class Mammalia; order Rodentia; family Spalacidae; genus Nannospalax; species Nannospalax galili. The sequence continues at coordinate 6,568,925 of NW_008345884.1, forward strand.
AAGACAAAGCAAGAGTAGGAAGTAGGGCTGGAGTTTAGAACTTCAAGGCCCTATGCTGTTGATACACTTCCTCCAACAAGACTCTACCTCCTAAAGGTTCCACAATCTTGCCAAACAATGCCAACAGTTGGGGACCAAGTGTTCAAACATCTGAACTGATGGAGGATATTTCACACTCAACCACAACAGTTTGTAAATATTACCTCATATTTTGTGGGTTGTTTTTCACTCTGTTACTTGCTTCTGTTATGTAGGATTTTTTATTAATTTGATACAGGTCCACATGACTACTTCTGCTCTGCTGTTTGTGCTTTAGGGCTCTATTTCAAAAATAATTGTCCAAGTAATGGCCTGTAGTTTTCCTCTTATCTTTTATAGTAGTTTTTACAGTTTGGGGACTTAAATCTTTAATCTACTTTTAGTTCATTTTTAACTATGGTGTGAGATGAGGATCCAATATTTTTTCTTTTGTATGTTCAGTTTAATATGAATGTTTGTGATGTTCTGTGTGATATACACAGGAAAAAAATCAAAGTAAAAAAATTGATTATATTTGAGGAGGTAGCATAAAAATTTACATA